>NW_027361784.1:3512500-3872500 GCF_039654945.1 Dendrobates tinctorius
ACCAGTTACCCGGTTTTCCTCTCTACTGAGTTCTGCTGCACAACCGTGTATGACCACCACCATGCCCAGGCCTGCCGCACTCCACTACAGCGCCACCACCACGCCGAGTCCTGCTCCTGCACAGATGTCCACGGCCACCATCACGCAGAGTCCTGCTCCTGCACAGCCGTCCACCACCACCAGCACACAGAGTCCTGCTCCTGCACCGCCGTCAACCAGCACGCAGATTGCGGCTCCTGCACAGTCGTACACCGCCACCAAGGGGAAGAAAAAGCCAGCAAAGCCATGGCAAACACAAAAGGAAGAAATGGGAACCAAGGCATGAAAGAAATGTTGCGCTCCCTTCACAACCCTCACCTCCCAATGTGTCTGTGTTGTCCAATTTGTCACTCCCTTCTAATGTGTCTCTCCCGTCCCATGTTTCCACTCCTAATGTGTCTACTTCGATCCTTGATTTCCCAGACCCCAAACATTTATTAGCCCCTTCCCCTGGAACTCCTTCATTGTCCAGTCCGAGCCAATCCTACGGCCTCCACACACCCTGGTTTGTAACATTTTCCCCTCATTTTGCAAATAGTATTTCTTTTTTTTTGTAAATAAAATTGTGTTGTTTGCCCCTATCACTGCTTGTTCTTTGTCTCTTTCGTCGCCGGCAACATACACCGAGCACCGTCAACGCACAGATCGCCGTATACACACACTCTGTTTTTTTCCACTTCATAGCTCCATGAAACACAATCTTCTCTTCCTTTTCTTACTTGTGTCTGTCATGGAGCTAAGAGGTAGCAAAACCACAAAGAGGACTAAAAATCCTCCCCCCCAAAAAAAGTAAAACAACACTAAGGGTCAGCAATACTCACCTGCCCAGGGATCAGTTCTATTGCACTCAGGATGCTGTGTTTTCTGCATCCTGAGTGCAGTAGTTCTGACACACGGGCAGGTGAGTAAAGATGTGAGGTGGATTTCCTCCATCATCTCTTCAGTGTGCATTAATCTATTGGACATCGATTAATGAAGACTGAAGAGATGATGGAGCTTATGAGAAGTGACCAACCATAGCACTGACAAATAGAACAGGCAAAGTGTAAAGCATGGGAGACATAAACAAAGTAAACAGGTGTTTTACTAAATTTTTTTTTTTTAACATAAAACATTTAAAGTACATGTTTAAATTACCAGGCCATAACATTACATAAAATTACAAGAATATTCTAAATCATTGCATCTTGCCATGCCACACGTCCAATCTCAGCAACAAAGTAGTCTGCAAATGTATCCCTCGTTTGGACAACTTCCCTTGTTTTCCTCAGAGGGTGATGATGGTAATCTGGCAACGGGTTACAAACAGGTTCCTCAAGTTCAAAGGTTGGTCGCTCTTTAGCCATTATGTAGTTGTGGAGAACCACACACGCCTTGACCACCTCATCGACTGTCTCAATTTTGAGATTAATTGCTGTCCCTAAAATGTGCCATTTTGAGACAAGAATATCAAAGGCACACTCAACAGTTCTTCGTGCCCTGGCCAGTCAGTAATTAAAAATCCTTTTTGTGTGGTTCAAGTCCCGACTAGAGTATGGTTTCATTAGGTTTCCACACATCTGAAAGGCCTCATCACCAACCACAACAAATGGCATTGGTGGGCCTTGAGTGTTGGGAAGAGGTCGTGGGAGGGGGAAATTAAAATTATTACTATACAACCATTGGCCCATGTCAGAGTTTTTATAGGTCTGGGAGTCATTTCCACAGCCAAAAGAACCAATGTCCACGGCAATAAATATACAGTCTGCAGCTGCAACGGCCATGACCACTATAGAGTAGTATTTTTTATAATTAAAGTACTCGGATCCACTTCAAGCCGGTTTGGTAATCCTAATATGTTTCCCATCCACTACTCCCAAACAGTTGGGAAAATTACACATTTCCCAGAATTTTTCAGCAGTTTCCTGCCAGATTTCTGTGGTGGGTAGGGGGATAAATTCTTGACGCAGAACGTACCACAAAGCCCGGCAAGTGTCTGCAACAATCCCAGAAAGGGTGGAAAGGCCATTCCGGAACTGGAAATCGAGCGATGATTGGCAGATTCCTGGCTACCGGAGAGAGCCTAACAGAGAAAGAAAAAAAATATTCTGAATAATAATATTTAAGACAGGGGTTTTGAAAAAAAAAAGGAAAAAAAATAAGGACATTGCAGAACAATAATAATTATGACAGACGTTTAGTTTTAAATAATGCGCAGTTCCTCAGCTGGAATCGTTCTACGGAGCTGGGTGTCCTGCCTGCTGATGGCTCCTTGTACACGACCCAGCAAATCCCTGAAGCTCTCTTGAGAAATCCTCGTGTACTCAAAATATTTCTTCGGGTTTTCACGGAGCTCACTGAATAAGGAGTGGTAGGCTCCACGGCTCTCCTGGACTTCAAGAACGGAGTGTTGCCAAAAGCGCAGACGCCGTCTTCTCCGTCTTTGTCTTTTCCGTTCTTGCTCACAAGCAAAGGCAAAGGCAAGAAACAAGTTGATATCCTAATCCAGTTTAAAATAGAAACTCTCCTTGCAAATATCCATCTTGATGCAGGATACAGGAGCAAAATCTGATGATTTCAGCTCTACAAGGGTCTATATAACGAAATCCCATGAGGCACGCCCATTGGGTGTGGCTTGTGTCCCAGAAAATCTCCAGGAAAAATGTTTCACTATGGGAAGCATGCACATGAAAAATGCAAACGCATGCAAAAACACATGCAAATGCATAACAAAGCCGCGTTTTTTTGACGTTTTGCGTAAGATGATGCGGCTAAAAAACGCTGCATTTTTATGCGTTTTGATACATTTATGCATGCGTTCATGGTTGCGGACGAAACATTGCGGACTCAACCGCAAATGTGAACCTAGCCAAAAAAAAAAGTTTTTGTTCAGATAATGGGAAACGCATATTACACTCCTAGTGGCAACCCGAGAGGAGCTCGTCTACAGGTCGATCGGAGACTCTTCCAGATCTATATGTGCTCCTCCCCCACCTTGAAATAAAAGAAAAATTCAAATCACAACATAATTTTTCAAAGAATCTAATAATCCGAATAAAATGCAGATTGATATTAAAAGATCATCTTATTCACAAGGACTAAGGAAGACCCCCTCGATGTCTGGCGTGACGTAGGGGGATTCAGAAGTAAAGTAATAGACTATTATAATATAATAACAAGCTGTAAGCATGATATAAACATAATGAGGTCTTTGATTAAAACAGTTTGTCACTGAAGCGCTGCCGCCTTGTCCCGCAGCACCCGCACACCTAACTTTTCAGATTTTACTGTTCTGTGTCATTAATTTGATTCCCTACAATTCTCCTTTAATCAGAGTAATGAATAAGAAGAGAAGCGAAGGCTCGTGGGGCGCAGCTCACAGCACAGAATCAGTAGGAGGAAAGGGAACATGACAACAGGGGGCAGCTCTATTAATTAGGGCAAAGAAATAAAGAAAAACACGGAAGTTTTAGAAACAGAGGAGTCGGCTGGAGGGCGACATCTACAACAGCTCAGAACGGAACCTTCCATTTTTTGAAACTACAAACAATCTCAGTTTTGAAAGGGAACCATTTTCCACATTGGCCAACAGTCCCATATTTACCAGAAGTGTCCCCATTTTATATTAATAGCAATATCGTCAAATTACCCTTCATCTGAGGTCTGAAATTTGGGGTTTGGGATTTGAATATACAGTTTGGTCCATATATATTTGGACAGAGACAACATTTTTCTAATTTTGGTTCTAGACATTACCACAATGAATTTTAAACAAAACAATTCAGATGCAGTTGATGTTCAGACTTTCAGCTTTCATTTGAGGGTATCCACATTAAAATTGGATGAAGGGTTTAGGAGTTTCAGCTCCTTAACATGTGCCACCCTATTTTAAAGGGACCAAAAGTAATTGGACAGATTAAATAATTGTAAATAAAATGTTCATTTCTAGTACTTGGTTGAAAACCCTTTGTTGGCAATGGCTGCCTGAAGTCTTGAACTCATGGACATCACCAGACGCTGTGTCTCCTCCTTTTTGATGCTCTGCCAGGCCTTCACTGCGGTGGTTTTCAGTTGCTGTTTGTTTGTGGGCCTTTCTGTCTGAAGTTTAGTCTTTAACAAGTGAAATGCCTGCTCAATTGGGTTGAGATCAGGTGACTGACTTGGCCATTCAAGAATATTCCACTTCTTTGCTTGAATAAACTCCTGGGTTGCTTTGGCTTTATGTTTTGGGTCATTGTCCATCTGTAGTATGAAACTGCGACCCATCAGTTTGGCTGCATTTCGCTGGATCTGAGCACACAGTATGGCTTTGAATACCTCAGAATTCATTCGGCTGCTTCTGTCCTGTGTCACATCATCAATAAACACTAGTGACCCAGTGCCACTGGCAGCCATGCATGCCCAAGCCATCACACTGCCTCCACTGTGTTTTACAGATGCTGTGGTATGCTTTGGATCATGAGCTGTACCACGCCTTCGCCATACTTTTCTCTTTCCATCATTCTGGTAGAGGTTGATCTTGGTTTCATCTGTTCAAAGAATGTTCTTCCAGAACCGTGCTGGCTTTTTTAGATGTTTTTTTAGCTAAGTCCAGTCTAGCCTTTTGATTCTTGATGCTTATGAGTGGCTTGCACCGTGCAGTGAACCCTCTGTATTTACTTTCATGCAGTCTTCTCTTTATGGTAGATTTGGATATTGATACGCCTACCTCCTGGAGAGTGTTGTTCACTTGGTTGGCTTGTGAAGGGGTTTCTCTTCACCATGGAGATTATTCTGCGATCATCCACCACTGTTGTCTTCCGTGGGCGCCCAGGTCTTTTTGCATTGATGAGTTCACCAGTGCTTTCTTTCTTTCTCAGGATGTACCAAACTGTAGATTTTGCCGCTCCTAAAGTTGTAGCAATTTCTCGGATGGGGTTTTTGCAGCTTAAGGATGGCTTGTTTCACCTGCATGGAGAGCTCTTTTGACCGCATGTTTCCTTCACAGCAAAACCTTCCAAATGCAAGCACCACACCTCAAATCAACTCCAGGCCTTTTATCTGCTTAATTGAGAATGACATAACTAAGAGATTGCCCACACCTGTCCATGAAATAGCCTTGGAGTCATTTGTCCAATTACTTTTGGTCCCTTTTAAAAACAGGCTGGCACATGTTAAGAAGCTGAAACTCCTAAACCCTTCATCTAATTTTAATGTGGATACCCTCAAATGAAAACTGAAAGTCTGAACTTCGAAAATTAGAAAAATGTTGTCTCTGTCCAAATATATATGGACCTAACTGTAGGGTTGCTGCTTTTTTTTAGAATTGAAAGGGTTATCGGGGCATTTATAAACATGTCGCCTGTGATCGCAATTGTGGGCAATCTGCTCCCTCAATGTTCTCACTGTATGGTTCTGAAAACCAAATGCCATATTAAGAGTTCAGCCAGTGGTATAGCATGAAGGGGTGGAGAGGGCACTGAGACGGCTGCCTAGAGTGCAAAATCCTGTCCATCCTGTCGGCTGTTGAAGGAAAAAAGACCAGCTCACCCTTTTCGAGGAACACTAGGTACGGAAGTGTGGCACCCCTGAGGGTTCAGTCGCCACAGAGGTGCTGCACCTCCTCCTGAGGTGTGGTACCCCACCATTCATGTAAGGTGGAGACACCTGACCACACTACAACACCTGCATCCCACACAACATAGTAGTGTAGCAAAGCACCTTTGGTGGCTCCCTGCTTGGAACACGAAGAGTGCTGGGAGGTGGCTGGAGCTTAGTCTGCACAAGAGAGCGGGAGCTCATTAGGACGAGGTCAGTCTGACTAGGTCAGTCTGTGAGAGAAGATCCCCTGAGAGGGATGGATGGAAGGAAGTGCTGCAGCAGACCTCAGTGACCTGGGTCTGCTGGCACAGGACAGAGATATTTAGAAAGCCTAATTCTCCATAAGAAAGATAGTTTTGTACGGAACGTAAGGAGAAGTAAACTAAGGATTAGGGTTAGCGCAGAGCCCTTCCTCAAGTTCTCAGCGCATGGCCGGGGTCCGGTCACCGAGGTTGTATGGATACTAATGGTCCTGCAGCAGACACTGGAGGAATAGAAGTTGTCACCACTTTATTCCCACACCAGACTTGGGGGCACAACAGCAACGAGAGTGAGCTGGGACTTAGTAGCAAGGAGTCCCCGAAGCAGGCTACAGCTGTCTGCCGTACAAGTAGAGTTCTAAGAACATCTGAAAGGAGGAACTCCAGTGTAACTCAGTACTGTGAGTACTTCAAATAGGCGCTAGAAGGGAGACGTTCAGAAAAGGCACATATGTTGGCGGAGTGTTGGAACGGAGTACTTCATCTTGCCTGGAGGTTGGCTGAGTACCTAACCTGGAGGACATGGCACCGAGGCGGGCACCTGTACGCACAACAGACTGTGAGTAAAGCTTTGGAACTACATGCCCTGGTGTCCTCCGCTTATTCCTGCGCCAACCCACTCAGCACTGCTACATCTCTGTGCTTAACACTGTACCATTACTCTCTCCTCACTCTCTCCCCATCTACACTGCCCTGGGACTACAGCCCTACCTGTGGAGGGCCACAACATCATTGCTGCACCACACCATCTGTCCCAGAGGATCTATCTGCAGCGTCGGCTTAACATCTTCATTGCCGAACATCACAGGTGGCGTCACGAATCATTCACTCATAAACTTTAATCATCATCAGCCACGCACACTATTCCTTTTACAATGGACGCCCAGGGCCACAGACCGGGTCACCGCCACCGTGACATCTCCCATTGAAATCAACGGGCCCGGTACCGAGTACCCCGCTGCCCTGGGAGGGCGACCCAGAAGCCCATGATCATCCCCACTGCTCATTGCCCAGTATATGCACGAGAAAAAGGAAAGATCCAGGTGTGTATAAATCGAATTCCTATATGAGAAAAAGTTAAAAAAATATTTCACAAAAAGGTGAATAGGTGGTGAGGACTTTGGGTCTCATCACCGGACGCGTTTCGAGCACTACCTGCGCTCATAAACTTGGTTTGAATGAGTGCCAGGGACAGGGAGGAACCTTAGAAAACAATGTGGATTAACCATACTGCAGGGGTGCAGGGTCAAGACTAAAATCACATACACACTGCAAGGAAAAGAAAAGCCGGGGGTATACCAGAAGACGGAAGAGAAAAGCTGAATGGATACCAAGAGAACGAAGAGAAAAGCTGGGTGGATACAGGAGAACGAAGAGAAAAGCTGGGTGCATACCAATCGAATGAAGAGAAAAGCTTGGTGGATACCAGGAGAACAAAGAGAAAAGCTGGGCGGATACCAGTAGACCGAAGAGGAAAGCTGGGTGGATACCAGTAGAAAGAAAAGCTACTGGGTGAATACCAGAAGAACGAAGAGAAAATTTGGGTTGATACCAGGAGAACCAAGAGAATAGCTGGGCGGATACCAGAACAACGAAGAGAAAAGCTGGGCGGATACCAGGAGAACTAAGAGAGAATCTGGGAGGACACCAGGAGAATTAAGAGAAAAGCTGGATGGACACCAGGAAAACTAAGAGAAAAGCTGGGCGGATATCAGCGGAAAAATAAAAACGTTGTAGCTCTCAGAATAAAGTGATGCAAAAATTATTACTATTCTATAAAATCGTTTTTACTCTGTAAGGCTATGTGCACACGTAGCGGACCTCTTGCGGAAGTTACCGCGAGAATTCCGGAATTACATTCCGCGGGAAAAATCGCATTTTAAATTCCCGCTGAAAAACTAGCGATTTGCAAGCGTAATTAGCTTCCATAATGCTAGCATTTTCCAAGCGATCTGAAGCATCGCTTGAAGAACTGATTGACAGGTTGGTCACACTCGTCAAACATAGTGTTTGACAAGTGTGACCAACTTTTTACTATTGATGCTGCCTATTCAGCATCAGTAGTAAAAGACAGGATGTAAAAAATAATTAAAAAAATAAAAAATATTGTTATTCTCACCTTCTGGCGTCCCGCGCAGCCTTCCCGCCTCTCTCCATGCTCCCGGTCCCAGTAATCCTTTGCGCGAATGACCGCGAGACGTTGCGCTCCCGCGAGATCTCGACGTCATCGCAGTCATTCTCGCAAAGGATTACTGGGACCGGGAGCATGGAGAGAAGCGGGAAGGCTGCACGGGACGCCGGAAGGTAAGAATAACAATATTTTTTATTTTAATTCTATTTTTTACAGAGATATGGTACCCAGAGCCCGGAGGACAGTCTCCTCTCCTCCGGACCGTGGGTACCATCCGCAAATGTTCTGCTTACTTTTCGCATGGTGGGCACAGCCACATGCGGGAAGTAAGCAGAACAATGCAATCCTATGGGTGCGTAATCGCCGTCATTCCGCTAAATGAATGAGCATGCTGCATTTTTTATCGGAAAAAAAAGTGCAGCATTAGCACAGCATTGCGGAATCCCATAGGATTGCATGGGATGCTTATTTTTCGCGTTTTCGCGGCAAAATCACACGTTTAAAACCGCCGCGAAAAAAACGCGACGTGTGAACTCAGCCTAAAAGCGCCAAAACATAACAAATGACACAAATGGGGTATTGCTATCATCGTACTGAACCGAAGAATGAAACTGCCTTGTCACTTTTACCAAATGGAGAACAGCATTAAAAAAAAAACAATTCCTGAATTGCTGTTTTTTGTTCTTTCTGCCTTCCAAAAATCGTAGTAAAAAGCGATCGAAAAAATGTTATGAAATCGAAAATGGTACTAATAAAAATGTCAACACGTCTCACAAAAACAAGCCCGCACATGACTGGTGAAATATGGAAAATTAATTGCTTTCAAAATATGGTGGTGCAAAAACTAGTTTTGCAAACAGCATCTTTTAGTGTGTGACAGCAGCCAAACATAAAAATACTATATAAAGCTGGTATTGCTCTAATCGCACTGACCCGAAGAATAAAGTCGCCTAATAGTTTATACCGCACAAGGAATGGCATAAAAAAAAAATAAAACCAATTCTTCACATGCTGCTGATTTTTCATTCTGCCTATCAATAAGGCTTGGCTCACAATTATCCTGCGCTCTACATTGAGCGCTAACATCGGGGTTTCCGTGTAAATCTCTGGTTCAGAGAAACCCCATAGCGGAAGATTCCCTGTAATAAGGCAGATGGAGGCACTGTGGACCCGTATGGTCCGTATGGTGTCCGCCTTTTTAGGCGTTTATAAACGCATTCTGCCACAGTTTTTTGCACCTCTGAAAGGAAGGACACCACTGATCAGAGAGATGCCAGATGGAGTCCAGAGTAACTCTGCTGCCTCATTATAGTGAATGGATCCCTCAGGGGTTTCATCTGAATCAAGTGACTCAGAGATTTAGATGGAAACCATAAAGTAATGGCTCAGCGTAGAGTGCCAGATAAAAGTGTACTAAAATGCTATGTAAAATGTTCCCAAGAAAAGCTTCAACTCAATCCACAAAAAAGCAAGGCTTCCACGTTACTGGTAGCACAAAGGCTCTGCAAAAGCGCTTCGACTTCTCGACCACCACCACCCCCACTCCCAGAAAAATCCAAGGAATTCTGAGCTCCTAAATCCAAATGCCCCTCTCCCTTCTGAGCCCCACAATGTGCCTACAATACATTTAGTGTCCACATGTTTGGCAGGGGTATAACTTCCAAAAAAGGGTCACTTGAGGGGAGATTCTGCTCTTCTAGCACTTAGGGGCTCTGTATATGGAGTCATTTTTTACAATCCAGGCACTTTCCTAGATTTTTGTGCCGCAAAATCACTAATGATGCCACTAAAGTCCAATTCACACAGTATATCTGACTCGATGCTCATGATAGCCAAATTTACAAGTCGTTCCTGCTTCATGGATGTCCTTAATTGGTTTTCAACTAATTTGAGTTTTGAGAAGGAATGCTCACCACTGCAGTTTGTTACCATCAAAATTAGATATATCCTTAGAGCTATCTCAATATTTGGGAAAGTGTCCTGCACACCCTTTTACATGAGAAGCTTGTACGTGAAAAGTTCAGTGCTGATATCTTTTGGCTCCTCGTCTGTGAATAAATTGGCAAATGTTACAAACTGACACAGTCCATCGATAAATGTAATGTCCAAGTTATCTGAATAAGACCTGACGAGTTGCTCTGCTGTGGCCTTAGGCTCGTCTGCAGACAGTTCTTTCAGATGGCTAAAAAAGCTAAATTTGCTTGATATATCTTTATATGCTTGAAGACGTTGGTTAAAAGAAGCGATAAACTGATCAATGATAGGCAAGAAAGTTTCTGTTCTGTATTTTTCAGAAGGGCTGAGTTGTGCTTCTTCCGTATGGCCATAATCCAATGGATTGAGACACACGTTTCGGCGCCTGTGTCGAGTTATCGTCTGAACATACTCAGATGAACCAGATAGCTCTTCACCTTGCTTCTCAGAAATTTTGAAGGAGTCACGCCTTGATGCGACAGTTTTTTAAGCTGGTCAGTGACGCCACAGCAGTGTTTAGATCAAGTTTTGCGTGTTGTAGATTTTTACTAGTAGCATCTGTTCTTTGCAGGATTTTATTCCAGAAGGTGGTGTTAAAGGGAATCTGTCACCCCTTTTTTGAGATATCATATAATGATATAATTCAATTGTGTGTCACATAAGGATTCTCTTAGTACTTTTGCTTCCCCCTGACCCCGCACCTTTCATGCATAAATACCTTTTTTATATCGGTTCAGATGTATGTAAACTGCCGCAGTCCGGTCCGCTGGGTGGGGCTTATTCAACTGCTCCCCCCTCCCTGTCTTGCTCTATGCATTTCTTCTTGTGTAGAGCAAGACAGGGAGGGGGGAGCAGTTTAATAAGCCCCGCCCATCGGACCGGACTGCGGCAGTTTACATATATCTGAACCGATATAAAAAAGGTATTTATGCATGAAAGGTGCGGGGTCAGGGGGAAGCAAAAGTTCTAAGAGAATCCTTATGTGACACACAATTGAATGATATGATTATATGATATCTCAAAAAAGGGTGACAGATTCCCTTTAATACCAATTTCAAACTGATTCATTTGTCTTAACAGTCCTTCTGCTTCACACCGTACACAGCTTTATTCTTCAAAGTCATCAGCAATCTGTTTAAGTACATCTTTAATCTGCTGATAGTCATGCTTAAGGGCCTTAGTAGCGTCTGATCTGCAGGACCAATGCGTTGTTGTGACACGTTTGAGAGTCAATGCTGTTGCTGAGTCAATATTCTTCAAAGCCTCAGTCAGGAGATGATGCCGATGCATTGAAACTGTGAAGAAGAGGAACAGCTTTTCAAGGAAGTCAAAAAAATGTACAGCACTTGACCAGCTTTCTACAGCATTTTTAGCAACCAGATTTAAAGAGAGTGTGCCATACAAGGAATCCAGGATGCAAGATTGTTCTTCTCTCTCACTTTGGCTTGCAGGGCATTGTATTTGCGACTCATTGCAGATGCATTGTCATAACTTTGACTGTGGCAATTTCCCAGGTCTAGGTCATGTCTCTTCAAAAATTCCAACAAGGCATTGAACATGTCTTGAGCGCCATGGCCTTTGTTTGCCATGAATGTTACAAGAGTTCCACAGGGCCATCTTTCTCCATATACCTCAATACAAGGGTTAGTTGGTCAACGTGAGCTGCATCGGGTGTGGAGTCCAAAGAGATGGAGTAGTATTTTGATTTGGTAACTCGAGAAATAATTTATCTGAGGACCTGTTCGCCCATGTCATTGATCATTTCTTCCATAATTGTAGATAACAGGTAGTTTGTATGACCCTTTCCGCGACTGGCTTGAGTTTTGATATGCTGTGCAAGAAAGTCATCGTACTGGGCGATGAGTTCAAGAATGCCCAGAAAGTTTCCATTTCTAGGTGATCCAACCAATTCGTTATCTCCTCTAAATGCTAAGCCACGCTCGGCAATAAACTAAATAGCATTTACTACTCGTTTCAATACTGACCTGACCTCCAATAATGCTCCTGAGCCTCGACCTGTTGTGTTAGTTCCATATCAATTTGCCCAATCGCTTTTAACCTCATATTGAAAGCAATTGTAGAGTTCAGATGTTCCACTGACTGCTCATGACTTTTTATACGTTCTTGTGAATGTTTCCAATCACAGAATCCATTAGACTCAGATGCTGTAATAAAGCACATTAATCTGCATGTGAAGCAGTAAATACGGTCTTTAGAGGGAGAGAAGCATAACCAATTCCTCGTTATGACTTCTCCATTATGATTTTGACAACGGAAAAGCCCAAGTGTGCACATCCTTGGAATATTACGGTCCTTTCTAGGTTGCTGAGCCGAGTGTGCAATGAACAAACTTTCATCACAGTGCTGGATTGTTGATACACCCCTTTTCAGCCAGTAATCTCGCATTTGTTCCAAAATAATGGATGGCCAAAGTCCAATGTCATCACCCCCTGGTGGGCCCTCAACTTCACCTTCATAAGATGTGCCTCTAGCAGTCTCCTTTTCTTTGTGTTCTTCAGTTGTGCACATTACTACTGCAGCCATTTCTTTGCCAGGATCAACAACCATTTCCACTGAAGCATTGTCAGGTTGATCAGATTCTACAAGGTCATTAGTCCTTTCCGACACTTGCCTTGAATGAACAGTGAAGAACTCGTCCAATTTTCTTGCCTTCACTATCTCTTCTGTTGATTTCATTGTTGCTTCTTTTGCCTTACGTCTTTTAGAACCCCCAGACTCCCAATGTTATGAATGAGTCACTGAGGATGAAAAAACAAAAAGCAAGCTAAGCCCAGAAAACCGGAGAGGTTGGTAACTAGCGGATTGCAGACCCCTGATCCTATCCACAACAACTAGCAGTAGCCATGGAGCGTGCCTACGGTGGTCCTAGACGCCTCGTCACGACCGGAGAACTAAGTAAGCCTAAAGAAAGAAAGTGAAAATCTAAACTGCCCCAGAGCAGACCCCAAAGCAATAGACAGCCCCCAACATGTATTGACGGTGAAACAAGATGAAAACACAAACGCAGATAGAAAGATAGGCTGAGCAAACGATGGGGCCCTCACTAACTAGAAAGGTCAGGAAAGAAAAGCTGCTGTCTGCAATCACGCAAAAAACCCTGCCAAAAAATGACCAACACGTCTGATAGAAAAAGGCCCTGAAGTCGCTAGACTTCAATCCCTATATCAGCACTCAGGTATATTCTGAAGACAGAGCAAAAGAGATCAACTGATCAGAGACAAAAATGGGAATTCAGCCCAGATCCAGCCAGGGCTGGCTGAACACAAAAACTAAGTAAACCAGACAAAAACTCATATGAACAATAGCAGAGAAAACTTAGCTTTAAGAAGGCAGGAACCAAACTGGAAACCAGAAGCCACAGTCAGGGGAAATCACCAGCAAGAAACTAGGGAGTCGGCTGCCTTAAATCCAATCAGAAATTCCTGATGTCCAATCGCAGTCCTCTTCCTCAGGTGGCCGGTCTCTGCCATTTAGATCAGCTTCATTACCTCCCTTCACCAACAGAGGGAGTCCAGATAGAGAACTCACTACTCCTCTGTCAGCACAGCCAGCTCCATAACCTTCACCAGAAGCCAGAGGCAAACCCAAAAATGAGCTCACAACACCCAAATTCTTGTGCGATGTCTGTGCCAATCTCCTTCACGATTGTCCATGATGGTAATCTAAAAGTAACAAAATGACCTGGTTAACCCTTGAAGTCCTGAAAGGGAATTAAAGATTAAAATATGTACATACAGTATGTATGTATGTATATTGTAGAAATTTGGGCTGTCTATATCAAAGACTTCTGCAGGGCTCTATATGTCAGAGGCTGCTGCTGGGCAGTATATGTATGAGAGGCTTCTGCTGGGCTGTATATATATGGGGCTGCTTCTGGGCTGTATATATATATGAGGGGCTGCTGCTGGGCTGTATATATCAGAGGCTGTTTACCTGGCTGTATATATCAGAGGCTGTTGCTGTGCTGGCTGTATATAGAATAGAGGCTGAGGGGCTGTATAAAGTGTATACACAGCACTATACTGTAAACAGGTCCACACTATATACATACAGTAAACACAGACACTGTAATGCAGGATATAGTGTGGACCTGTATATACAGTATGGTACTGTGTAGGACAGGAGCTGCAAGAAAGATACACAGACACACACAGACATACACACAGACACACACACACAGACAGACAGAGATCATACTCACCCACCATGACACTGTGAAGACTGAACCACTTCACTCTTGATCTTCAGTGACTGAACATCCAGAGTGAAGTCCTGCCACGCTCCGCTGTAGGGAATCTTCTTCTCGCGCCGACATCGTGGCTCCGCCTCCTTCCTCGAAGGTAGCTGAACTGAACAAACTTTCATCTGATCTAATCCGAGGGAGCGATATAGCTGAATAGGTAGCGCGGCGCGCCTAGAAGCTTCAGTTGGGATCGGAGAAGGCTGCCGCATGCCATTAGCTAAGCATTAGGTACAGGGTGCTAAGGAAGTCTGGCTAGCCAGGTCAGTGGATGCTGACGGAGGTGCCATGACTCTGCCGCTCTGCGCCAGCCACTGAGATGTAGGACCGTAGCCAGGTCCCTACACTTTCAATAGTTTCTCATCTTTAGAAACGGTTCACAGCAAAGAGAGATGTGTATTTTACATGTTTTGAGATATTTATCCCTATATTGGTGGGAGGCACCCACTTGGTGGGTGGCCCAGGGCCCGGGCCCCTTGGACCCCTCCCCCTAAATCCGGGCCTGCGCGCGGCCAGAGATCCCACCCCGCAGTCGCTTATGATTTATTCACACAGTGGGGCTGGGAATCTTGGGCATGAGAGCCGCAGAGAACTACTGCTCATGCCTAAGATTCCCAACCCCGCAGTGTGAATAAATCATAAGCGACGGCGGGGTGGGATCTCTGGCCGCGCGTCCACGCAGGCGCGTTAGGAAGGCCAGAATGTGATGTGACAGCACAGGCAGTGCTAACTGTGCATGCCCAAGAAAATAGCGTACAGCGCAGGCTCCAGGATTTCAAAAGAACGCTGAGGAGGCAGAGCAAAGAGTCCAGGAAGAAATGAGTGATGGATGTGAGGCGCCTGTGTCAGAGGGGGAAAGACCTGCCCCCCGGTCAAAATTCAGGTATTTTTGACCAATTTTAAAAATGATTAATTCTGCGGTGGAAGGGACGCTAAGTAAAAGAGCCACCTTGACAGAATGCAGCATTAGTGCTGCACAAGGTGGCTCTTTTACTTAAAAACGCCTGAGGGGATGACAGGTTCCCTTTAATCTATTGTGCGGCTTATAAATGTTTTACTATTGTGTGTACTGTAATGCAAATGTATTTGTCATGTATTCTGCATAGGTTTAGGGATAGATTAGGAAGTAGTATAGAACTGTAGGGGGATTAGAATAGAGGGGGGCACATTAGAGATAGAGCATAGGATAGATGTAAGAGTAGTAAGGTATTGGCAGCATAGAAGTTAAGTAAATGGGAGGGGCACAGAGCAGAGCAGCACAGAGCAGGGAGATATAGGAAAGGGACTTCCTGTTTAGAATTAGACACCTGCCCAAGGGCAGGAAGTACAGTATGCAATGGACAGTAGCAAGCTGTGGGGATAAGTCTGTGGATGGCAGTAAGGGGACCCCAGCTGAAGAATAGTGTTAATAGGCACCAGCTTAAAGGAATCATCCCCAGGAAGGACTCGAGGTCTAAGACCGGGGTGAGAACAGCTGAGATGGCGTTCCGGGCACCTTTCTCTATTGGAACCGGACAAGGGGCTGACAGAGAGCTGGTGACGCTGAAGGTACAGATGGGACATGGACTGTCAAAAGGGACTGCCCATAAGACATAGGAAAGGAAAGTACAGGAAAGGTTACCCTGTGTGAAACGTTGCTGCTGATGTGATGGATGCCTTACTGATTAGTAAAGTTCAGCATTGGAAAAGAAATGTGATTCTGTGGTGTTTCCTGACACCTGGAAGCCAGAAGCTACAAAAAATGATGTAAAGATGTGCTAAGTGTTATTTATTATCTATTTTGTGTGACATAACTCTCGTTTAAGGACATAAAAATTAAAAGTTTGAAAATTGCGACATTTTCAAAATTTTCCGTTATTTTCACAAATAAACTCAAGTTATATTGAACAAATTTTACCACCATCATGAAGTACGTACAATATGTCACAAAAAGACAATCTCAGAATCAGTGGGATCTGTTGACGTGTCCCAAAGTTATTACATCATAAAGTGACAGTCCTCAGAATCGATAAACGAGGCCCTGTCATTAGTCTACAACGTTGACAGAACAACTCATTGCACTGCCAATGCCTTTGGTAAACTATTCCCAACCAATTCAACTCCCCCCTGCATGTTTTACATCTGCAATTGTGTATTTTTTCATGAACTCATATGATCTTTTAAGGTCAGAATTGTCATGATCCAGGTCGGGGTTTGCTTTCTGCTTCCCGACCTGGCCAGGTAGGGGTTAACCTTCTCTGGTGTGTGGGTGGCTATTTCCCTGCACTGTGGCTGGCAACTGATGTCAGTGATAGTTCATGTCTTCAGCGAGAGCAGCTGACCTAGTGTACCCTGAGTGTGTCCTTTGCTACCAGTCTTCCCGTATTTGTATTTGCCCCGTTCCCTACCTCTGACTCTGTGTTTTTTGTGTGACTGTTCCCCGCAGTGTATGACCTGGCTTGACTTCTGACCTGCTCACCCGTCTTCCGTTACTGTTTTGGATTGTTCTGTCTGGCTCTGACCTTTGGCATGTTTCTGGCTGTGCTTTTCGTCTCGTCCTCTTGTTACGGCGCTCCCGATCGGCTTTTTGACCTCTGACTTGCTTCAGACCTTGCTCCTGCCTTCCCCTCTGACACTGCGTTCCTGACTGTTGCTGACATGGCTTGTACGACCTCTCTACTGCCCCCTAGCGGAGTTTGCTCAGCTCTACAGGTTTTGGCTTGAGGTGAGCTCCTGTTACCTCCCTTCCTCGCCTTCTGCTGGTTGTCCCTGTATTGCACGACAAGAATAGTCACTATTTTTTCAGACTCGAACTGCCCTTTTTTTCAAAAATGTTTTATGGTTTCACAGACGTCTTGCATTGGTGACCTAACACCTTGCATTGTTCATGCTTGTATGGTAGACGCAAAGCTGAAATTGGGATCCTGAAAAACACAGCAAAAAAATGCAGTAAATAAAAAAAGCCTGGTTTCTATCTGCAGCATTTTTACTGCCAAGAAATCAGGTTTTGGCAGGAGAAAAAAAAGCAACGTCTGAACACAACCTTATAATGCTTCTCTATAACAGTTTTGGTTTGTGTGCGATTTTCATTGTAGTCGTTGTATCTAATTGTATGAAGTAACTGGGAGATACAGCGCTTCAAGCCACATTGTATTCTGTCCTGTCCTCTACGTCCATTGTTAGGATATTATAGGGCACAGATCTCAATTCCAGTGATATTTTCCTTTCTCCCCATAGGACAGAGCTGGGCACTGAAATACTAGAAATGTGAGCGCGAGGCGTTCTTACGTAATTGGATTATATCCGTTTGATGTATTATATATTATTCTCACCAGTAGCAGGGACTCTTTCTTATTATATGCGGATTGTGACCTTTTCTACCCCCCTTAAGCTATTGCAAAACTTTCCGCAGCCACTTGTTATTCCTCAGCTTGTGGTGACGTGCCCCGCGATGTAATTTAAGCACATGAAATTGGAATACAATTAACACACGTACATAAGAAACATCCACGATTGCACTGATATGGTCACAAACGTCAATTTATAAATCACCTTTTGTTCAAATGAAAGTTATTCTCGAAGCTTTCTTAGGCTAGTTTCACACTAGCGTATTTTCCATGCAGCGCACGGTGCCGCTAAGCCCCACCCCCTGCCGGCTCCCTGCCCGCCCCATCCGGTCATCGCCGCCTACTATCGCACACGGCTGCATGCGATCTGCGCACCCTATCTTTAGCATAGGGTGCGCAGACCGTGCGCTGGCGGTGCGCTAGTAGGATTTTAGCGTGTGCTGCGCACTTTTGAAGGTGCGCCGAGCGCGCCAAAATGCAACATGGTGCGTTCGGCGCACATGGTTGCACCTTCAAAAGTGCGCAGCGCATGCTAAAATCCTACTAGCGCACAGCCAGCGCACGGTCTGCGCACCCTATGCTAGAGATAGGGTGTGCAGATCGCATGCGGCCGTGTGCGATAGTAGGCAGCGATGACCGGGTGGGGCGGGCAGGGAGTCGGCAGGGGGTGGGGCTTAGCGGCGCCATGCGCTGCATGGAAAATACGCTAGTGTGAAACTAGCCTTAGAGTATGTTCACCCAGAAAACTGCATAGAAAGTTGGTAGTCCGCATAGTATTGACAGCAGCACAATTTAAGCTTTGGACTTCACCCTTTTTCGGCGCACAAGTAGAATGTGTCAAATCTGCAGCAAAATCCAAAATAATTCCACATGTAAGTGATTTGGATTTTGCCACAGATTTTTTTGGACATGTTCACAATATAGAGGATACAACAGGGAGGAGTTCCGCAGCAGAGGTGGTAAGGAAAAGAAAAAATATCATAAACTAATCCATCCTCGCAGTCATAGGGCTTGTTCCACTCTGTATCCAATTTATCCCTCTCTCTCCATGGCCAGGTTCTGTTTTTTCCTCCCCTTCTTCCATGGGCCATAACTTTTTTACGTAGCTGTACGGGGGGCTTCTTTTTGTGGAATGAATTGTAATTAAAAAATCCAAATGAGTTAAAATAGCAAAAAAGTGCAACTTCACAATTGTGTGTGTATATACACTCACTGGCCACTTTATTAGGTACACCATGCTAGTAACGGGTTGGACCCCCTTTTGCCTTCAGAACTGCCTCAATTCTTCGTGGCAGAGATTCAACAAGGTGCTGGAAGCATTCCTCAGAGATTTTGGACCATATTGACATGATGGCATCACACAGTTGGCGCAGATTTGTCGGCTGCACATCCCTGATGCGAATCTCCCGTTCCACCACATCCCAAAGATGCTCTATTGGATTGAGATCTGGTGACTGAGGAGGCCATTTGAGTACAGTGAACTCATTGTCATGTTCAAGAAACCAATCTGAGATGATTCGAGCTTTATGACATGGCGCATTATCCTGCTGAAAGTAGCCATCAGATGTTGGGTACATTGTGGTCATAAAGGGATGGACATGGTCAGCAACAATACTCAGGTAGGCTGTGGCGTTGCAACGATGCTCAATTGGTACCAAGGGGCCCAAAGAGTGCCAAGAAAAAATTCCCCACACCATGACACCACCACCACCAGCCTGAACCGTTGATACAAGGCTGGATGGATCCATGCTTTCATGTTGTTTACGCCAAATTCTGACCCTACCATCCGAATGTCGCAGCAGAAATCGAGACTCATCAGACCAGGCAACGTTTTTCCAATCTTCTACTGTCCAATTTCGATGAGCTTGTGCAAATTGTAGCCTCAGTTTCCTGTTCTTAGCTGAGAGGAGTGGTACCCAGTGTGGTCTTCTGCTGCTGTAGCCCATCTGCCTCAAAGTTCGACGCACTGTGCGTTCAGAGATGCTCTTCTGCCTACCTTGGTTGTAACGGGTGGCAATTTGAGTCACTGTTGCCTTTCTATCAGCTCGAACCAGTATGCCCATTCTCCTCTGACCTCTGGCATCAACAAGGCATTTCCGGCCACAGAACTGCCGCTCACTGGATTTTTTTTCTTTTTCGGACCATTCTCTGTAAACCCTAGAGATGGTTGTGCGTGAAAATCCCAGTAGATCAGCAGTTTCTGAAATACTCAGACCAGCCCTTCTGGCACCAACAATCATGCCACGTTCAAAGGCACTCAAATCACCTTTCTTCCCCATACTGATGCTCGGTTTGAACTGCAGGAGATTGTCTTGACCATGTCTACATGCCTAAATGCACTGAGTTGCCGCCATGTGATTGGCTGATTAGAAATTAAGTCTTAACACACAGTTGGACAGGTGTACCTAATAAAGTGGCCAGTGAGTGTATATATATATATATATATATATATATATAGGTTTTCACTGTATGGTAAAATTGACCTGGCAATATATTTTCTCCAGGTCAGCACAATTACACAGATACTAAACATATAGTTGTTTGGAAAACTGTTTGCCCCTTCCTTGATTTCCTATTCTTTTGCATGTTTGTCACACTTTAATGTTTTCGATCACCAAACCAATTTTCAATATTCAGATAAAACAAGTAAACACAAAATGCAGTTTATAAGTGAAGGTCTTTATTATTAAGGAAAAAAGAAATCCAAACCTACAGGGCCCTGTGTGAAAAAGTGATTGTCCCCTAAAACTAATAACTGGTTGGGCCACACTTAACAGCAACAACTGCAATCGTGCGTTTGCGATAACCGGCAGTTAACGACGCTCTGGAGGAATTTTTACTCACTCATCTTTGCAGAATTGATGTAATTCAGCTACATTAGAGGGTTTCTGAGCATGGACCTCAATTTTAAGGTCATGCTACAGTATCTCAATCGGATTAAGGTCAGGACTTTGACTAGGCTACTCCAAAGTCTTAATTTTGTTTTTCTTAAGCTATTTAAAGGTGGACCTGCTGGTGTGTTTTGGATCATTGTCCTGCTGCATAACCCAGGTGCGCTTCAGCTTGAGGTCACAAACAGATGGCAGGAAATTCTCCTTCAAACACTGAATACATGAGATCTAAACTGCATTGTTGCTAAATAAAATGTACTTGCAAAAAATGAAAGTTTCCGAGCGCATAAATTGGCCAATTCATGTGTGCCCATCAACAACGGCAAGGTGAACTCTCTCTGAGGACTAAGGCCTGTTTCACACTTCAGTTTTTCTTGTCAGTCAAAATCCACCAAAATAGCGGAAAACGGATCCGCAGGTGGACCGACAGGAACGGGTGCCACCGGATCGACGGATGTACGGATCCGTCGATGGTTAAAATTTAAAGGAACCGCGCCTGGGGGAAAAAAAAAAGCATACCGGCGCTGTAGCGTGCTTCGGGAGCGGGCATCTGCATGTAGCGGGAGCGGGCATGCTGATTACGTGGGAGCTGTCATCCGGATGTCGCGGGAGCATCGCTGATGTCGCGGGCACGGCGGGATCTGTCCCAGGCACGGCGGGATCTCGCGGGAGCATCGCTGATGTCGCGGGCACGGCGGGATCTGTCCCAGGCACGGCGGGATCTCGCGGGAGCACCGCTGATGTCACAGGCACGGCTGGATCTCGCGGGAGCACCGCTGATGTCATGGGCACGGCTGGATCTCGCGGTAGCACTGCTGATGTCGCGGGCACGGCAGGATCTCGTGGGAGCACCGGTGAAGTCGCGGGCACGGCGGGATTTCGTGGGACAACCGCTGATGTCGCTGAAAGGCCGGGGGACAGGGGGACGGAGAGAGAGAAGGATACAGCAGCCAGACAGAATTGGGGGTTAAATATGTTTACAAATACCAAATGGCGGATCCGGGCAGCGAAAAAACGTTGCAGGGTCCGTCCGGACATGTCAGTGGACGCCAAAATTTTGGCGGATCCGCTGACAAACGGATGCAACGGATCACCATCAGTCAAAATCTGCCGATAATGCAAGTCAATGGGGAAAAAACGGATCCGCCAAGAAAAATGGCGGATCCGTTTTTTTTCCAACACGGCGGATTTTGACTGATGGTGACAAATGGATGTGTGTAACAGGCCTTACTTGGGCTATAAGCCTACAATTTAAATGGGCAAACATGCCACTGTCGGGCAACCTGCTCATTTAAATTGTAGGCTTATAGCCTGAGAGAGGTATGTTTAGTAGGATATGTACTCATCAGAGGGAGGGCACCTTGCCGTGATTGATGGGCACACAAGAATTGGCCAATTTATG
Organism: Dendrobates tinctorius; assembly: GCF_039654945.1. Lineage (NCBI taxonomy): Eukaryota > Metazoa > Chordata > Amphibia > Anura > Dendrobatidae > Dendrobates > Dendrobates tinctorius. Next base: position 3,534,344 of record NW_027361784.1, read on the forward strand.
CGCTAAGAACCTTCATTTTTGTAAGCACATTTTATTTAGCAATAATGCAGTTCAGATGTCATGTTTTCAGTGTTTGCATATATCTTGGCCCTTACAAAGTATTGATGTGCTTTTTTTTCCGGATCCTGGTCAAGAATTCATAATCTATAATCAAAAAATGAAAATAGCAGCAATTCAAAAAATCAGTCTAGTGAGGACTTTATTTAGCCTAAGGCTGGAGTCACACTAACCTGCGCAAAATACGGTCAGTATTTTACATGCGTAATACGGATCAATGACCACTAAATAGTGGTCCGTAGGTCATCCGTAAGCAAGGTGAGGTCGCGTATTTTGCGCATGTGTGTATCCGTATGTAATCCGTATGCAATCCGTATGGCGAGATTTTCTCGCAGCCTTGCAAAATGGACATTTAACGGTTTTGAGGCCTGCAAACAATTTAAATCATTAGCCTGCACCCTATTTAGCCACTCAGAAACAGGTGGATGCTTACATTCTGTACATTTCTCACCTTGCTTTCACGAGGTGTGTTGGTGTTCTTTGTGCAGCATGGCAGAGGGTCTGACATTCAATACAACCGAGCAGGTTCTCTTTACCTGGCTTTTGTCACGGCGCTTTGGGCAACCATATCCTGTGATAGTGGATCCGCGGAGGAGGAGACGCATGTGGGTACATCCACTTTTGAGGGAACGACTCACAAGAGGTCATTTTCACCGCCTCTATTCGTCTCTGCGGGAGCATCCGGACAAATTTTACCAGTACTGTCGCATGAGCATTTCCACATTTGATCGCCTCTTGGAGACAGTGCGCCCTGGGATCACCTTTCAGGACACTAGGATGCGCAAAGCCATATCTGCAGAGGAGCGACTTCTACTCACAATACGGTATGTACTCCACAACCACATTCTCTATGTTCATAATGTGTGTGTTAATTTATGTTTTTTGGCCTTCTTGGACAAAGTTTAATACCCTCATCTTACTCAAAATATGTTTCACCTGACACAGCAGAATGTTACATCTAATATGTCCTGCATATCACTTAGTCATTGTGCCACCAAATATGTGTGTGTTATTCTCTCTCATTTCCTACCAAGTTTGGTCGGCATGTAACTGATTTTTTTTTACTTTAGCCATTCTAACCTGTACTATTTCTGTTGTTCTACAGCTTCCTGTCCACTGGCCTGTCTTATGCCGCCCTCCACCATGAGTTTCTCATTGGAAAGTCCACCATTTCAGGCATAGTGAGGTCTACATGTGCAGAAATCTGGACAAGACTCCATCAGGTGTTCCTACCCGAGCCCAGGATGGAAGACTGGTTAAGGATTTCAAGGGACTTTGAGGAGGACTGCCAGTTTCCAAATTGTATTGGGGCCCTGGATGGCAAACATATCAGGGTGCGTAAGCCGCCGAACTCAGGCTCCCAATTCAATTACAAGCAATACTTTTCTGTTGTATTGTTGGCTCTGGTAGACCCTCTTTACAAGTTTATAATTGTTGACATTGGGGCCTATGGAAGGACGGGAGACTCTAGAGTCTTCAATACTTCCATAATGGGTCGGCGGCTACGCACCAACCAGTTGGATCTACCACCACCACGCCAGCTACCAGGCTACCCCGAACAATCAGTCCCTTATGTCCTTGTGGCAGATGAGGCCTTTCAGTTATCACGTAATGTCATGAGGCCATATCCCCGGCGCAACCTTGACCACAGGCGCAGAATTTTTAACTTGCGCCTATCACGTGCTAGGCGACTGGTGGAGTGTTCCTTTGGGATTCTTTGTGCCAAATGGCGGGTACTCCAGTCTGCCATTCAGTTGAGTGAGCAAAATGTGAATGAAGTTGTGAAAGCCTGTGTTGTTCTGCATAACTTCACCAGGATACATGATTGTTCCTCCTCTGATGGTGTTGTGTGTAGGCCGGACAATGTGCGCAGGGTGAGACCACCTATCATCCCTCAACGTAGACCGCTCTCTGGCCTCAAAGTGCGTGATATATTCACGAATTACTTTATCTCACCTGAGGGGGCAACTTCTTGGCAAGAGAATGCTGTGTCTATGTTCTAATTTGTTTTTTTCAAAGTGTGTCTAAATATATATTACTCAAGCCTTTTTATGATTCTATGAGTGTTTCTTTGTATTGGTTGGTGTCTGTAAGTATGTTGTGATGGATAGTGAGAAATCACACAGAGACGTTAACTAGAGTAGACATATTTTTAGTTTTGCCTTTTTTTTTTTGTTTTGCTTAAAGGCAAACATAATTTTGCCATAACACAAATTTGGCAATGGCCAAAATGACCCTTTGTGCCTTCTTTAACTTGGTGTAACATTAACATTACCGAAAAAAACTGCAACAAACATTATGCAATAACAACATTGCTGCATGCCTACATTAACCTTGATTAGGCAACAAAGGGTGAGCTCCATCACCTAAATAAAGTGAATAAGATAACACTCACATTTCCTCATAATGTTTTCCAATCATAGAAAGATTCCACCATGACAGTCAAGGCTACCTCACATCTTTCACACAGATATTACCTGTCTGTAGAACAGACAATATTTAAGCATGCTATACTGGAAAGGATGAAAATACAAAACTCACTTGTTAAGACATAGAGAGAGTGTGATATTGTGAATGCTGGTCGCCTCAAATTGGTTTAATAGAGAATGCTAATAACAAAGTTGACTACTTAACTAAAGGCAAGCACGCCTTTCCTATGCATTAGCAAGTGATTACTGTATTTTCAGCCTTTCAGGTAACAGTATAGCGCATTTAAATATTCTCTTTTATACACACATGTAATATCTGTGTGAAAGGCGTGAGGTAGCGTTGCCTGTCATGATGGATTGTTTCATATGTTTGGAAAACATTGTTTAAAAATGTGAGTGTTAAATTATGTTCTAAATGTTGGTGAAAGAGAACACCTGTTTTTTTGTCTAGATTTGAAGCACCAGTTCCATGTAACTGGACATCTCCAAATTTTTGAGTCATAAATCCTCATATGTAGGGGAAGGGGAACGGGGAGGAACAGCCTGTGGGTGCTGCTGGACATTGTGGGCAACATCGCCCTGTGTGGGGCCATACTGTTGCCCATGATGCTGTTGTTGTCCAGCCTCCTGGGCCTGTTGGTGATACTGGCCAGAGTAATGATGATGGTGAGGGGCTTCTTGTTGGCTCTGGTAGGCCCGTGGATCATACCCACCAAGATAGCCAGATCGTCCCCAACCAGGTTGGGACCAGCCTCCAACACTGGGTGGGTACAAGTGGCCATATTGGTGGGGTTGGCTTGATGAAGACATTTGGGGCTGCGGAATAGAAGGATGGGTAAGGGGAGGAAGGGGTTGAGGTGTTGGCCCACGTATTAGGGGCTGTTCAGACCCTGCTTGAGCAAGCATCTGTGTGGATGGTCTCATGTGCATTAAATTTCTTGGTGAAAGCTGCCACCTCTCCAGAAATTCAAACACCTCATATGGGGTATTGGGGGGGGTGCTTGCATCAAGCAGGATCTGAATACACCCCCTAATACGGAGCCTGACCTCACGGGTAAGGGCACGGAGATAAAGGGTGAGGCTACGTGCATAGGCCTCCTCACCATCATCTGTAGTGACTCTGGACAAGTAATTCAGCACCCCTGTGTCCACATTGGTCCGGCTCTCTTGAATGGTGACCTGGCGCCTTCTTCTTATTCGCCGTGATGCTAGAGCAGCCTGTGGGGAGGGCCTGATCTGGGCAGTTGGGCTGCTGCTCAAGTTGCCCATCTCTTCCAGGATGGGTGAGGTTGCAGCAGCAGACCGTCCTGGTGGTGTGTTGTGTCGGGCAGCCATTGTATGTTCTGGTGATGCCTCCTCTTCAGCCATCCTTCTTGTAGGGGGAGAAGATGGGCCAGCCACCTCATCCCCTACAGGATCAATAACGGGCTCTGCCTCTGAGGCCGTTCCTCGATCCGTAAGGTTGGATTGAGTTCTGTTATAAAATAGAACAGAGGCAAAAATACATCAATATTTTTGTCCCTGTAAAGTATTTGTGTAATGTTTTTGTGTCATGTGGTGTGAGGTATGTACCGTATTTTTCGCTTTATAAGACGCTCCGGATTATAAGACGCACCACAATTTTTGAGGAGAAAAATAAGAAAAAAATATTTTTTAATAAAATGGTGGTGCCTCTTATAATCCTTGCATCTTATTGCTTACCGGGGTTGGTGGCTGCGGTGTAGCGGGGTCCCAGGCTCGCTGCTGGAGGAGGCAGGCGTGGAGTGATGCTGCAGGCCGCATCCAGGGATGAGGGAGGGCTCCGATGTGTGCCGTTGCTGCTGCAGAGTCTTGTGCTGGTGTCAGGTTTCTCCACTTGTCCGGCTGTTGCAGGCCGGTGCTGCGGGTGCCTCCGGTGCGGCGTTGTGTGCCCATCGATGCCCGGGGCTCTGCCGACATTGTTCGACAGACCAGAGCCCCAGCATTTCCTCAGTTCCCTGTATACGTGCGCTGAAGTGCCGGTAAAAAAAAAAAATGGCCGCCGGCGCGTGCGCAGATGGGATCTCGGGACCCAGTTCTCGAGAGATGAGATCTGAAATCTCATCTCTCGAGAGCTGGGTCCTGAGATCCCATCTGCGCACGCGCGGCAGCCATTTTTTTACAGGCACCACCGCGCGCACACAGGGAACCCAGGGAAAATGGCCGCCGGCGCGTGCGCAGATGGGATCTCGGGACCCAGCTCTCGAGAGATGAGATTTCAAATCTCATCTCTCGAGAACTGGGTCCCGAGATCCCATCTGCGCACGCGCCGGCGGCCATCTTTTTACCGGCACACAGGGAACCGAGGAAATGCCGGGGCTCTGGCCTGTCGCACAGTGTTGGCAGAGCCCCGGGCATCGACGGGCACACAACGCGGCACCGGACACACCCGCAGCAGAGGCCAGCAACCGCCGGACGCCCCCGATCACAGCCTAGGTAAGACATGTCCGCTTTGTAAGACGCACCCCTGTTTTCCCCCCAAATTTTGGGGAAAAAAAGTGCGTCTTACAAAGCGGAAAATACGGTACTTACGGTCTCAGAGCCAGAATTGGGGCGAGGAAGTTCAGCCGGTCATAGTATATATATTTGCGCTTGACATGGACAGCAACCCCACTCCTGGACCGCTGCTGGCGTTCCCGGCGGTACCGGTACTGATGCTTCTCCACCGTTTCATCACATCTTCCACTGCAATGTGACAGGAAAGAATGTCAAAATCACATATTTGAGAGGTCACATTTTCAAACAGTAGTCTAGGCATGGGGCCTTATGGGGTGTGCGTTCTACCCATGGTGGCATATGTAATTGGGCCGATACCCAGGGTCTCATTAGCTCCCCTGAAACTAATTTTAGTGGCTAGGAGGATGAGGAGCTTGTGGCCTAACCCCTAATTATGGCTGTGTGAAGCCACGTGTCACATCCTAATGTAACGGCCTCATGAGGCTAATAAAAGTACATGCACAGGAAGGGGGGGGGGGCTGATTGTAGATTCATTTTATAGTGCGCGCTAACGTTAATTATATTTTTATGGTTGCACTTACGAATTTTATGCTGCTCATCACGTGGTCTGTCACCAAAGTCATGGTACATCTGGCGACAGATGCGCCTCCATGACGCCTCCTTTCTTGTGCGGTTCGCATAGTTTGCGTCGTGTGGGTCCCATATTTCTGGACGCTCCTGCACCAGCACAATTAGCATCTCTACATTAATATATGTGGACGCCATGCTGCTGCTGTACTCCGTGGAGGCGTACTTCCTGGATGTCTGGAGCGGTTTTTGATCTCATTTGCATGTCTAGGCTTCCTGATGATGGATTGGCCCATTTCCTGTTCACCAGCCAAAAGACCTGTGTATTGCTCGCAGGTCACACGTGTGTTCCGTGTGTAATGCGTATTTTTTGCGCACCCATAGACTTGCATTGGCATACTACGGGCGTAGTACGCTGACAATCGCAGCATGCTGCGAGTGGCACGGCGCGTAGGATACAGAGGAGAAATATACGCCTGGTGCGAGTGACCCCATAGAGAATCATTTGTCCGTGTCTAATGCGTGCTTTTAGCGCCTCTCACTCTCCCGTATTCCTCGCCAGTGTGACTCCGGCCTAAATGTAACTTTTCATTATCTATCTATCTATTATCTATCTATCTCATGTCTATCTATTTATTATCTACAGTGGGGAAAAAAAGTATTTAGTCAGTCAGCAATAGTGCAAGTTCCACCACTTAAAAAGATGAGAGGCGTCTGTAATTTACATCATAGGTAGACCTCAACTATGGGAGACAAACTGAGAAAAAAAAATCCAGAAAATCACATTGTCTGTTTTTTTTTCATTTTATTTGCATATTATGGTGGAAAATAAGTATTTGGTCAGAAACAAGCAATCAAGATTTCTGGCTCTCACAGACCTGTAACTTCTTCTTTAAGAGTCTCCTCTTTCCTCCACTCATTACCTGTAGTAATGGCACCTGTTTAAACTTGTTATCAGTATAAAAAGACACCTGTGCACACCCTCAAACAGTCTGACTCCAAACTCCACTATGGTGAAGACCAAAGAGCTGTCAAAGGACACCAGAAACAAAATTGTAGCCCTGCACCAGGCTGGGAAGACTGAATCTGCAATAGCCAACCAGCTTGGAGTGAAGAAATCAACTGTGGGAGCAATAATTAGAAAATGGAAGACTTACAAGACCACTGATAATCTCCCTCGATCTGGTGCTCCACGCAAAATCCCACCCCGTGGGGTCAGAATGATCACAAGAACGGTGAGCAAAAATCCCAGAACCACGCGGGGGGACCTAGTGAATGAACTGCAGAGAGCTGGGACCAATGTAACAAGGCCTACCATAAGTAACACACTACGCCACCATGGACTCAGATCCTGCAGTGCCAGACGTGTCCCACTGCTTAAGCCTGTACATGTCCGGGCCCGTCTGAAGTTTGCTAGAGAGCATTTGGATGATCCAGAGGAGTTTTGGGAGAATGTCCTATGGTCTGATGAAACCAAACTGGAACTGTTTGGTAGAAACACAACTTGTCGTGTTTGGAGGAAAAAGAATACTGAGTTGCATCCATCAAACACCATACCTACTGTAAAGCATGGTGGTGGAAACATCATGCTTTGGGGCTGTTTCTCTGCAAAGGGGCCAGGACGACTGATCCGGGTACATGAAAGAATGAATGGGGCCATGTATCGTGAGAATTTGAGTGCAAACCTCCTTCCATCAGCAAGGGCATTGAAGATGAAACGTGGCTGGGTCTTTCAACATGACATTAATCCAAAGCACACCGCCAGGGCAACGAAGGAGTGGCTTCGTAAGAAGCATTTCAAGGTCCTGGAGTGGCCTAGCCAGTCTCCAGATCTCAACCCTATAGAAAACCTTTGGAGGGAGTTGAAAGTCCGTGTTGCCAAGCGAAAAGCCAAAAACATCACTGCTCTAGAGGAGATCTGCATGGAGGAATGGGCCAACATACCAACAACAGTGTGTGGCAACCTTGTGAAGACTTACAGAAAACGTTTGACCTCTGTCATTGCCAACAAAGGATATATCACAAAGTATTGAGATGAAATTTTGTTTCTGACCAAATACTTATTTTCCACCATAATATGCAAATAAAATGAAAAAAAAACAGACAATGTGATTTTCTGGATTTTTTTTTCTCAGTTTGTCTCCCATAGTTGAGGTCTACCTATGATGTAAATTACAAACGCCTCTCATCTTTTTAAGTGGTGGAACTTGCACTATTGCTGACTGACTAAATACTTTTTTTCCCCACTGTATATATTATCTATCTGTCTTCTATCTATTATCTATAAAGCTATTATCTATCTACAGTATCTATCATCTATCTATTAATTATCTATCTGTCTATGAGGGATAGATAAAAAAAGACAAAAGCAGCACTCCACATATTCAAATGGAGACTTTAGCCCAAGTGGCTTGAAAAAAAGTACTAGTTGTCTGGGTGAGACATCACATTTGGGTTAAACTCCCTGCTGTGCTGATTTTTTGTTATTTGCTGCCCTTTTGAATTGTTGGATTATAGAGGATTACTGATCCACATCCACCCTTTATCACAATGTTGCTCTACTCTTTGCATTATAGACTCATCTATGTAATATCTATGACTTAACTAATACCTCATATCATGCAGGCATCCATTCCTCTTGCTAGATAACTCTGGAGATAAGGACAGAATAGGAAGGGTTAAAATCCAGCCTATTTAACCCTTGATTTCCTTTACTTGAAGTACTGACCCCAAAATGATCAAAAAATGGCTTCATTTGCTCCAACTCTTTAGTGTAGTTCCTACAACTCCGCCACTCCACGCTTATCAGATGTGACACCTCAGTGATGAATTTGGCGCGCATTACGCCAGCCCAGCTCTTCAGCCCGGCGGTGCACTTCCTAACCTGCTATGGGAGCAGGAGACCAACGAGTCACATTTCTGACGTTACTGTCCAATTTTTGAGTCATTTAAACCTTTCTATGCGTGTAGGAATGGCTATAACATTGCTAGATTTCCTCCACGCTGCTTACAAGACCGTTATGATCTGTCTAGAAGACGCCACTTTCCTATGCACCTAATGTACGGAGAGACGCGCGCCGGTCACGTGCGCACCAAGACGTGAAGAGCGTGCCATTTTTATCTCATTCCGTTAATCCAGGACCTGATGCGTGTCAGAGCGCGTTGAGAATCGATTCCCGAGATCCGGTCCGTCAGCCGTATCGGCTCTCTCTGGCCGTGGGATCCACTCCTTACCCGACGGCATCAGACGCTCTTCTTTTGATCAGCCGGTGCGTTAACGCCACAGCCATGACGTCGCCCCGGTCCGGCGAATCAAAAGCGGAGCGTCGGATTCCGTCAGGGCGAGAGTCGACTCTCACGGCTCGCGGACTCTCGAATGGCGTCGAGTATAAAATATCGACGAAAGGCGAAATCCTAGTGTAAAGCACGCCTGATATTTATTAATCGCCGGAGGCTCTTCATTCGTTTACCTCAGATTAAAAGTAAAATTATCGATTCCGAATTTTTTGGACAAAAAAAAATCTCATCTATTGAAAATAAAAAAAGCTTTTTGTTTCGAACGCTTTTCTTGCGTGACACGGGTTAATCCTTTAGGGTGGAAGTGATGAGCATCGTCCCCCCCCCATCCCCTCCCTCATCCCCTTTCCCCCCCCCCTCATCCCCTTTCCCCCCCTCATCCCCTTTCCCCCCCCCCCCCATCCCCTTTCCCCCCGCTGCGGCATAGGTCGGTGCTACAGAAATAAGGGTTATTATTCGGATTATGGGATCCAGGGTGCACACGTCTGACTGTAGTAGGAGCCATCTGGTCATCTCTGAGTCACTCAGCCCTTCTGTTCTTTTAGTCTCCGGAAGAGGATATATAAATATATATATATCTCTCTCCCGGTTCACCTCCTCCCCTTCCACCTAGCTGTGACACGCGCATGCGCAGCGGCAGCCACTACCAGCAGCAGCATCGCTGCCTCCTCCTCCCCCGGCCATCTCCAGCTGCTGCCGTGCTGCTGTCACCGTGCAGCTCCTCTCCAGCCCCCTCGGCTCACGAGCAGGGACACCTTGCACCGTCTGTGGGGCGCAGGGGGGAGGGGGGAAAAAAAACCCAAAAAACCCACAGGGGCATTCACTAAGCACAGAGCTGGAATGTCCCCCCAGGAGCCTGCAGAGCCCCCCTCGGATCGGAGACTTTGCCTTGATGCCCCCTTTATTTTGTAGCATTGTGACCAATGTCTCCTTTGCAGTCCGCTCCGTGTAGCCCGGCTGATGTCCGCCCCGTCACCGCGGATCGGTGATTAAAGCCCCGGCGCTGCAGCTCGGCGTGATTTATGGTGTATGTCTCCCCGCCGACCCGCCTGAGCGCCAGTGATCGGTGTGTTGTCGCTCCTCCACCACCAACATGTCCGCTCCTCTCGGGCCCAGGGGCGGCCCTCTGCCTCCTGCACAAGCCCTGCTGCCGGAGATGCCGGATCTCAGCCACCTGACCGAGGACGAGCGGAAGACCATCCTGGCCGTGATGGACCGGCAGAAGAAGGAGGAGGAGAAGGAGCAGTCGGTACTCAAGTAAGCATGTCTCCATTCTGTTCGGAGCCTGGGGGTGCAAGTGCTGGACCAGGCTCCTCCTGAGTGAGTGATGTCTGCATCAACCCACCCTCACTAGCCACAGAAGAAAACCATACAAACATCCCAAATCTTTGGCCAGGTGCTATTCATATCTTACCCAAATCATCGCATCCTTTCACCTGCAGATCTGTTCAAAAAAAAAAAAATTGCAAAATTGCAAAAAATAGTAATAATAATAAAAATCCTTGTATAAAAAAAATTCAAATTTGCAAAAAAAAAAAAAAATCCTTGTAGCAAAAAAAAAAAATCAAATTTGCAAAAAAAAATTAGTAATAAAAGAACCCCTTGGATCCATAGCAGTCAGGCCCTGATATTATTCACCAGCTGGTGCTTTTTTTTTTTTTTTTTCCATTCTGTTCAAAAATTGTGCGGTTGATTTTTAGAAGCCGCCAGAAATGTATGTGTGTTTTGGGGTGATGACTTGGCAGTTAAGAGGTTAAGGTGCGTCTATTTTAGCCGTAGTGAAAATTGAGCCTCCCCCCAGATTTGTGTTTCCGTTTCTGTCCGTGTTATATATGGGGTAAGAGGGATGATGGCGGTGGGGGAGTCTTGACAGTCATTTATTTTAACCCTTTATTTGTACTTTTATTTATTTATTTTTTTAACTCTAACATGGCTGCATACAGGTGCATAGTATTTTACTCTCTGCTATGTATCTAGCTTACCTAACAGGGGTGCATCCTTTTTCGGGTGGGTGCCGTAAAACTAGTTGACCATTTCCGTGTCGATTTTTTAATCTAAATCCTGCGCTATCTTGTGCAGCCATTGCAGGCGGCCTATGCTGTACAGGCTTTTGGGTGGGTTATAGCAGCTGCCATCTTTCTCTATAAACACATCTAAACTTCTAATTCCCCTTCTTATCCCCATGTTGTTGCTCAAACTCTCAGATTAGGATGAAGAGGGATGCAAGAAGTGCCAGGAGCCGGCTGGGTAGTGACAGAGGGCTGGCGGCAGTGCAGTGCTCATGACATGGCTGTGTGCTTGTGAGTTCAGCACCAGGTAGCTGTCCACCAGCAGCAGGGCCTGTCATCTGACTCCCAGATGCTGCTGCTCTGTATATTGAGCTGGCTGGAAAGGCCAACCTATGGTCCGCTAGCAAAACTCACCGGAAGATATATCATATTTTGCCGTTAAATCGTACCTTGAACCGGCCAAAAGCTCACACTTTATAGATTGCAAAAATAAGAAAAAAATTATTTTGAACTGTGTTGCTGTATAAGGCCGGGGTCACACTTGCGAGAAACTCGCAGGAGTCTCTTGTCTCAATACCTGGCAGTCGGGAACGGACAGTGCGGCTCCATGTATTTCTATGCAGCTGAGCGCTCCGGTCCAATTGCCGGCGGCAGTGCCGGGTATTGAGACACGAGACTCATGCGAGTTTCTCGCAAGTGTGACCCCGGCCTAATGTTGAGCTCTTCAGTAAAGGCCAACAGCAAGGCGACGTGTGTCGTGCAATTCTGAAATTGCAGCGGCGCACTACAACATTGGATGTAATGATTGACTATGGCGTCAGGTTGCAATCTGCGACATACCGCGACAGTCGTGAATATTTACAAATGCGTTGGATTTTCTCTTGCTGTTCGCAAAGTTGCACTTGTCGTAGGCTTTAATTCAAGTCGTGGCGTGCGACTTGCCTGCAGCTTGATCTGCAACTTGGCTGTATTATGTGCAGCAAAATCAAAGCTCTGAAAAAGTTGCATCGCTGAAAAGTCGAGCAAATAATTTTGTCTGCAAATTTTTGGAGATTTGACGTCACCGCGTATTCAGACTGTACGGCGACATGTATCAAAAAAGAGACCAAAACTCTGAAAAGTTGCATAAAATAATTATTTGTTCAACTCGCTGCAGTATGACGTTTCAGAGAATGGATGTCGCATGATACAAAGGATGTAACACCCAAAACCGAAGCATGTATGTTAGGGAATGACCGAATGTGCTGTTTCTTCGGGATGTTGAACGCTAAGGACGGCAATTATGGTATTATCATTGATACATGTTACAATGATCAGGTATTAATTCAGCCTAACAGGTAAAGGAGCACTCTGGCGTTTTTTTTGTTTTTTTTTTTAAATTTCAACCTCGGGTAGCAAACGTTTGTATGTGTAATGTGTGCAGTAATATACTCACCGGTCACCATCTTCTGCCATTTTCAGCGGCGCTCCGGTCCACTCCGGCGTCACTTGACCGCATTTGTAATCTGCCAAATCACATGGTGTCTTCTTTGTGGAGCGGGTTTCACTTTTATCAATGTAAGTCTTGTTCTGAGTCTCATAAGCTGACATTGCAAATCCACATAGAAGACGCATATGATCTGGCAGGTTACGAATGCGGCCGGAGCCCTGCTGAAAACGGCATAGGATGTTGATGTGTGAGTATGTTACAGCACTCATACACAATAAACTAATAAAGGGCAATCATAAAATAATTAAGTGATCGCATGACTGGCAGCTATCTCGGCCATTTCTCCCATACACAGCAGCGCTCACTCTGACAAACGTGTGTTCTCTATGAGAGAGCCGCTGCTAGACATCTCTGGCGGTGGCTTTAGCTTAGAGAATAGCAGGATTGTCAATCCAAAATGGGACACGCCAGATCCTTATCTCTCACTGACATCGTCTGTCAGGGGACCCCATACACATCAGATTAGACTGTCGACTGAACTTGTCGATATTGGTCGATTCGACTGACATTAATCTAATGTGTGTGCGTTTTTTGGGAGTTGCCATATATGCTTTCCCATTAGCACTGTGAAATTATCCTTTTAAAGGTGACAATTTTTGTCATTGATATATGTGAACATGATGAGATCTAAATCTTTGTGTCTACAACAAGCGTTCAGACTCTGAAAGGAAAACATGATAGTGGCATAAACTACAGAGGCTTTAAATTACATACTGTATATGAGGCACATCCATGAATTTGCTTAAAGGTTTTTTTTTGCTACTAACAAAAGTATATTTTAATCAACAGATCTTGGAATAATAATAATTTCCACAATTGGATGTGTTTAAATAAAATATTTCTGTGCTGAGATAATCGTATAAATGTGCCCCTGCTGTGTACTGTGTAATGGCTGTGTCTGATCATACAGGAACATGGTCTGATCACAGGGCTGCCACTAGGAATTTCGGGGCCCCATACTGGTATTATTTTCGGGGCCCCCTTGAGACTCCGCCCAGGGTCCACCCCAGCCCCGCCTCCACCTCTCGAACTGTCCAAAGTCCCACCACTCTCTTGGAAAAACTCCACTTCTCACCAATCACACATTAACAGTTCCCATCACCAGATCACACATATAGCCGGCAGCTTTTGTTTTGGCCAAAAGATTTTTTAAGCCGCCACCATAACAGGGTAGACTCTTTTGGCCGAGCCCTACTCTACTGTAACCTATCAAATATTTGTTAAAATATGTGATACAATTTAGGTTTTTTTCTATTTTTCAATTTTTAAAATGACCAATAATATCACATACAAGGGAAAAATACCACAGCACCATGTCCAGACCACATAGTGACCTATAATACCACACACAAGGAACAAATACAGCCAGACCATGACCAGACCACATATTACCACCACAGTGACCGAATAATATCACATACAAGGAACAGCATCGCACCATGACCAGACCACATATTACCACAACAGTGACTGAATACTACAATACTGATCAGTAATAAAAAAAACACGATACTATCACCATAAGTGCCATTATACACTGGAGATCTGTACTTAGTATGCAGTGTCTGTGTACAGGTAATACAGTGATCAATGACATTATACACAGGGCCTCTATACAGTGTATAGTGTCGGTGTATAGGTGACACACTAACTCACCAGTGACGTCTCTAGGTGAAGTCCTTCATCTTTGCTTTTCATCTTTCATCCAGCACAGACCGCCATCACGTCTTCCAGCCAGGGCTTGTCTCTGTAGGAAATAACACAGTTACCTAGAGCTCCGCTTGCAGAACATATTACTTATTTTTCCCAACTTCTACATTACATCACATGAAAAAAAAAAGGCAACATAGTGTCACTCTACACAGTAACAGGACCGCCCTCCCCGTATCTCATTCTGCCCCTTCCTGTGTCTCACTGTCACATTCTGCCCCCGTGCCTCACATTCTGCCCCTTCCTCTGTCTCACTATCACATTCTGCCCCCGTGCCTCACATTATGCCCCTTCCTGTGTCTCACTGTCACATTCTGCCCCCGTGCCTCACATTCTGCCCCTTCCTGTGTCTCACTGTCACATTCTGCCCCGTGTCCATTCAGCCCCCTCCTGTGTCTCACTGTCACATTCTGCCCCATCGTGTCCAGCATTCTGCCCCATCGTGTCCAGCATTCTGCCCCATCATGTCCAGCATTCTGCCCCCATTGTCTCCAGCAATCTGCCCCATCGTGCCCAGCAATCTGCCCCATCGTGCCCAGCATTCTGCCCCCATCATGACCAGCAATCTGCCCCATCGTGTCCAGCAATCTGTCCCAGCGTTCAGCATTCTGCCCATGTCCAGCATTCTGCCCCCATGTCTCAGTCTCCCCCGGGCTCGCCGGATTGCCGCTCTTAAAAACTTAAAAAAATAAAAAAAAGTTCTTCTTACCTGGCCGCGGTCCAGCAGCGGGCGACGCTCGCGCTCCCTCCATACTGCAGCGCGTCCCAGCCGGCGACTGACAGTGACATCAGACGCCGGCGAGGTGCGCGCTGCGGCTGACGTCAGCTGCCAGCCTCCTATTGGCTGGTGGCTGTTAACTATTGACGTGCGGGACGGCGGGCCCACATTGTCAATAGCGTTTAGCTGCGGCAGCGCCGAGGGCCCGGTTTACCTACCGGTAGGGGCCTGGTGACCAGAGGAGACCGGGCCCGATGCGGGCCCCCTCTGCCCATCGAGCCCCATACGCCAGTCAGGGCAGTAATGCCCTGATGGCGGCCCTGTCTGATCATACCACAGCTCCTGGGCAGGGGAGGAAGCAAAAGAGAATACAGACATTACAGCAAGGAAATGTTTTGCTTTAAAAAATGAATTCTCTGTGAACTTGTGCTTTAATGTCTGTATTCTCTTTTGCTTCCTCCCCTCCCAGGAGCTGTGATACGATCAGACCATGTTCCTGCACGGTCAGACACGGCCATTACACAGTCCACAGCAGGGGCACATTTATAAGATTATCCCAGCACAGGAACGTTATTTTCAAACATATCGAATTGAGGAAGTGACTAATATTCCAAGATCTATTGATTAAAATATACTTTTGTTTGTGGGAAAACCCTTTTAAGGGCGCAGTCAGACGGCCATATAAATCGCAGAAAGATCGTAATGTAGGTCATGGACTGGCCGGCGGCTCTCCTGACTCGAGTGTGACAGATTCATATATTTCTGTGCAGCTCACTCTCTGTTCAGGTCAGTCCGTGCACTGCGCTCCGATCTCGGTCTGATTTATACTGCCATCGGACTGCGTCCGTGAGAGTTTTTCCTAACACTAAACGTTATCAATGATATTGTTGCGACTGGCTGATCTTTGAGTGTCTGACTACAGGGACCCCCACCGATCCTGGCTGTAGAGCCAAGTGCAGCATCGGCTTTATCTAGCAGTCCCTTGAAAAATGAATCGAGTGAGTGGCGCACATGTGCGGCTACTACTCCATTCTGACGCCATATTTTAGTGCCCCTATTCACGGGGGTTCCAGCAGTCAGGCCACTACCGATCATGAAGTTATGTGGAATTTTGGCTTCTCTCCACTCTATGGACCCATTACCTAGGGTCCATATCCACCCCACCCCTAGTTATGCCCTTGTATAATAGATATGTATAAATTAATGCAAAATCTGTCCTGGTCATGTGCTGATCTCGAGAAGAATAACTGAGGTGTAACTGTAACGAGCTCTGCAGCCGTGTATCTGCCACATGACCAGAAGACATTTTTGGCCTCTGCTCTAATTCATTAGCAGTAAGCAGAGAGCCTGACAAAAGTCATACATATTAGGCCTCATTTATGGAAACTCTCTGTTGCCTATGGCAACCAATCAGAGCTCAGCTTTCATTTCATAAATTGCTCTGGTAAATTTAAAGCTGCGCTGTGATTGGTCGCAATGAGTGTCAACAATAGTTTTTCTTTTTTTCTGCCAGGTTTGATGCTCAACCAAGTCCAGGAGTGCGTGTATATGAAGTAGGGCCGAATAAAGGGCCCATACACGTTAGGTAAAGTTCGGTTGAAACCACTGATTTTACTGGGACTGGCAAACCATATGATGTGTACTTGTGTCTTCAACTCGTTTTCCCTCCCTGGCAGATAATGTCGGGGGGGGGGGATAGAAGAATCAGTCAGTTAGAATTTCAATACCCGATTCTTCTTTTTTTGAGGACAGGTAAGCCACCGCTAGAGGAGTCTGGCAGCAGCTTTTTCACCTCTCTTGGTCAAGTACTTGGTCAAGCTGAGCACTCATGTGTATGGTGGAGTTTGGAGAGTTAGCTTTCCACTTGGCCGGCAGCTATATCATGTCTATGGAATGCTTGGGGCATGTCCACTTTTGGGGTCAAGCTTTTTTTTTTTACTAAACTGCATGTATTTGGGGTTAAAAATAATTTTTACAGTTGGGTTACATTACAAATTTTGCACTGTTTGGCTTTCACAGGCTTTGCGTCCATGTTCTTTCAACTTTGGTTGGTCTGTGGTCATAAATCAGCTTAGAACAAGTCAGAAAAAAAGTTAATATGAAGCTAGATCCTCTTATCAGAACCAGCGCTTGCACAAATTCTCAGATTACTCATTTTGCAGCCAGCAAAACATAGTGAAACTCACATACTCTCTAAAATTTTAGATGAAACCCAATTGCAAAAATTTTATTTTTTCTTACAAATACATGTACTAAGCAAAAACGGGATGTGATTGCCAACGTCATGCTGATTAACTGCAGTTAGCCAGAGAGGAGGCTGACAATCAGTATGACTGGCAGTCACGCCCCATCAACCAGTCAGACCAGAAGAGGAAGAGCTGGTCTGTTGATGCTGAGCAGCTGGATCGCCATCAGGAGCGGTCAAGATCCCTCTGTGCTGCTGCCATGTAGAACAGGCAGGTAGTTACTAACTTGTTACCAACTGCCTGCCTGTTGATTTTTAAGCGCATACTAAAATAAAATTGTCCTGTATAAACCCTTTAAAGAGCTTTCCAGTTTCAGAAAATCCCTCTCTCCCAGTGAAGTTTGTTTAAAAAAAAAAAAAAATTGAGCCTTACTCACTCTTCCCAGGTCCAGCTCATTATCTCTGTTACTGCTCTTGGTGTCTGTCATCAAAAGCGCTGCAGCCAATCAGTGAGCTTAGCGGCTCTGCGTGACTCGGAACGTCAAATCGGGCAGAGCTACTGATCTCAAGTATTGGCTGCAGCGCTCTCAACATGATGTTGGTGCTGGAGACAATAACAGACACTGGGATCAGTGGCGGAGACTCGGCGCTGGACCCGGGTAGGGTGAATAAATCAGTTACTTTTTTTTTTTTTTTTTTTTTTTGAGACAAACTGCAACCAGAGGACAGGAGTTTTACAAAATCAGAAATCCCCTGGCAAAATTTTATAGAACATAATGTTTCCAGTTTAATGGAACCACAGTACATCTCCAGACCTTGCTGATAATATGTTATAACTAGTGATGAGCGAGTATACTATGCTCGGTTGACCTCCGAGTATCTTGGCGTGCTTCGAGATTTAGTTTCTGTTGATGCAGCTGCATGATTTGTGGCTGCTGGACAGCCTGAATACATGTGAGGAATGCCTGTTTGTTAGGGAATCCCCACATGTATTCAGGCTGTCTAGCAGCCGCAAATCATGCAGCTGCGTAGACAGAAAGTAAATCTCCGAGCACACCAAGATACTCGGAGGACACCCGAGCAACGAGTATACTCGCTCATCACTAGTTATGACCTGTGTAAGTTGCATCATAGGTTAGAGACCTTAACTCAGCTTCCTTGTCATAAGGGGTCATGGACTTGTGCATGGAGGGGACTCTGTCTATGTGACAGATCCTCTTTAACTGACTGGTTGTACTAGTGAGATAGTCAATGAACTTGATCTAAAAGGACCGGCTAAGAGGATTTCAACTGGTGGACGGATTATTCCAAGTAGGGGTATTACGATGAGTGCTACAAGTATTATGTGTTCGGCTAGATACATAGAAAGTGATGTCTGATAGAATGATAGATCAAATAGTTACAATCACTGTTGTACCTTCCAAACTGTTACTTCTTTTTAGTTTGTTACAAGTTGTTAATTGCAGAGTTACAAGTAAGCTTCTTACACACTGTTTATTGTTTATAGTGCAGGCTTAGGCTCTACTTACAGTATCTTACACATAGAGACCATAAAGAAGTCCTGGATCTGCTCAAGGGCTCATCAGATCTCTGTTTTTTTTGCATACAAGTTCTGTCTGTGTTTTCATGGATGGAATGTGTAACTGTTCACCAGTCCATTTTTGTTTGCGGACCGAATGGTCACGGACACATGTCTGATATTGATACAAGTGTCAGGTCAAAATCGACAATGCAAGTCTTTGGGTCTATGAAAAAAAATCGGACAGCTCTCGGATGCCATCTGAGAGCTGTCCGTTTTTCAAAGACTGCCAAATAGGAGAGGAGAGGTAGAGAAACTTTTTTTGTTTGTTTCACATTCCGAGAAAAAAGCTGATGAAACTGGGACCAAACTCGAAAGAAACTCTAATAAAACTCTTCACAAAACCACTGGTGAAACCAGGACCGCTTTTCTCGTACATTAAAAAAAAATTTAATGTAATCTCGTACATTAAATCTATTAAGTGAACTGTATCCAATTCTAGCTGTTGCAGAAATAAAACTCTCAGTTTACAGGACTCTCTTGAAATAACTTTTGCTAGCCTGTCCTTAGGATGGGCGATCAATATGTAAATGGGACCCCAACTGATTAGCAGAGCAAAGCCTCCCTTCAGTGTTTTTCCCAGGCACAGTAGATGGTATATCTGTACATGTGCCCGTACCTGGTATTGCAGCTTTTCCCTATTTGCTTGGTTTAGCTCATTATTAGAAATGAACAAACCTTTTGAATTTCAAATTTGTCAATTTCCCAAAAATTGACCTGAAAAGAAGTGTGCAAGATGCTGGTTTCTGAAGACTGTATTGAACCCGTTTCATTCTTTCTGATGCAAACACAATCTCAGTAATGTCAAAGTAACCACCACATATGTCTACGGGTAAAGCTGTCCTTCATTTCTGTGTTGTCACACACTATCCGTAATGTTTATTCGGTGTAAAACTTTATCTCCCTAACTTTTCAGCTAAGAAGAGGGCTGTGACGTCTTCTAACTATCCAGTTTCACCACAAAATTGCTGCTGCATTCCCTGCCTTGGCTTTTAGACAGGCTTTGATAATCTTACCTGACTGGCTGTGCTGTACCATGTGATGTGATAGCTACAAGGCACTGCGAGGTCATGTGTGCCGTCTTTGGCTGATGCATTCTTCTGCCTGTGTAAAATGACAGCATTTTTTTTGGCGATTCACGTGAATTGTTCAAATTCACCCGGTCCAGCGAATTTCCTAAAATTTGATGCAAATTTGATTTGCATTGAATAGATTTGCTGATCTCTACTGGTTATTGAAGGCACTATCCCAATCACATTTTTATGGACTGCCTTAAAGAGGTTGTCCAGGCTTGAGATGAAAGTCTGCAGACCCTCAAAGCACGCTCAGTGCATGCTATCAGGATTCTCTGCTGTCAGTGGCGGTAAGAGCTTGTGATCATGTGACCGCAAGTATGTGATATGCATACTTACGGCCACATTCCGACTAGATGTGTATGGCCTCGCTTAGTTCACTTGTATTGAGTGAGGCCCGCACTCGGCTAGTCGGAATGTGGCCGGCAATATCCATATCACATACTTGCGGTCACAGCTTGTTGTCACAGATGTGTGAGAGGCTGCAGACCGTTGCACTGCATCTGTCTGCAAAAGGTCTCAGCAGTTTGCTTTGCAGACTTCTGCCTGATCCTTCTGACGCTAGGACCCAGTGGCCACTTCCCCTGACTCTAATGGTCACACCTGGATCTGGGTGTTTATGACTCCCAACTTGCTGTTGGGAGTTGCGAGTGATATTTTCTATTTGCACTTCCCTGTTGAGGCTTGAAGCTGCAGCAGTCGGCTAACCTCTTCTTTGGAGTTTGGAGGATGTTGGTGTTTCTCTCTGAGTCTACTCAAGCTAACTGTTCCCTTGTTTTGTATATCCTAGCTGTCTTTAGCAGTAGTGGGGATTAACTAGTGCTCATTCTGTCCTTCCCTGTGCAGGGCTTATCAGTATCCTGTTCGGTAATAGGTGCGGAACCTATATAGGGACAGTCAGGTAGACAGGGTGACGTTAGATCTGTCTAGGGGTCTCCACTCCCCCTTCCCTAGTGTATAGTTCCCTTTCCCTTATCACTTCGTGTTACATTTAGCCTTTCCTAAACTCGTGGTCCGTGAATTGTGAAGTTTCAGTAGTCTGATGTCACATAGACTTTCATCACAAACCCTTTAAGGATAGGTAAGATTACTCCAACATTTTATGGTAGGTGGATAAAAGTGCTTTTTTAGAATTCGCTCTGGGACGTGTGGGTTATGTTCCCCTTCAAAACTATCCCCCTTGATATTTAATGCACGTATGCTTTGAACTTCTTCACTGTTTCCCAAGCAGGTTGTGTCTTGGTTATCGCTTTATTTTCTACTGCCTAGGACAGAGTGTGTGTGCTTTTTTTTGTCTGAGCTCTTTATTATATTAGTGATGTACCTCGATGCCAAATATTGACAAAGTTAACATTGGCTGCTCGCTGGGCAGAGCAAACATCTGGTGCCATGAGTAACCTATGTGGAGCTAAGTGGGTCAGTGTCATCTGTGTGATTGTGATGCTGATGGCCGGATGTGTGTTGTGGTTGTTATTTTATAATACTAATAGCAATGCCCACCCTGGTAAAAGTCCTTATTAGGAGATCTATATATATATTCTTATCATAAACAATGGACAGGGCCAATTCCAGGTACATATAGGCCCCTCGTAGTCACAGTCGCAGTAAGCCCCCCTCATACACTTACTGCCACTATAAATGCATTTTTGTGTGTATATACTTGTGAAGTGACAAGACGGCATAAAGAGACTTATAGGCTTTGCAAAGCTCTTGTATGAATTTAAATTTGCAAGTATCCTCTTCAGAGAGGGGGTCTAGTGCCAACCATTGCATCTAGAAATCCTAAATGTCAATATAGACCCTTTAACGAGCCCTTCACTAAAGGTCCAGTCCTCTTCCCCTCTGAAGAGAATATTTGCATTTTAAAATTCCCAAAGGAGCATTGCATGGCCTATAAGTCTCCTTATGTAAGTTGGCACTCTTCACCTCTTCACAAGGGGAAATGTTACCTTATATTAACCACCCCCTCCCTCAGAGGCCTCTCACCCAGCCAAATCAGATCTCCTGCTTGTCACTTATTAGGGGGGCAAAACACGAGTCTGCAAATGGAGTGTCTGGTTTGAGTTATCGTCCTAAGTCATGTGGCAAGGCTTGGTAAAGGATCGATTTTGACTTTTAGGTGTCGCTAGAGGTACTGTTCTCTTACTCTCTGAAAATGCTATGTGTATACTTGTGTGTACATCATTACTGTTTGATGGTGGCAAGTCCTGGAGCTAGAAGGGACCGAAGGATAGCGCTACAACAACAAGACACGTTAAGGGGTTGGCAGTGCTATAGAATTGGCCCTATATGAAATATTTAAGACTTTACCAGTGTAATCGACCATTCATGGTGAGGTTTGCTTCGCAGTCCCAAAGCACCCAGTTACGGTACCCCAGTGTGTCTGCGATCTGGGGGTTTTCTGACGACCCTTATTCAGGTCACAAGTGGTTTGATGGTATGTGGATCTTGATATATGTGACGAATCTGACCAGAATCTGATGTAAAAAGATAAAAACACCTTTACTGGAATTCCTTAAATAGAGTTGGAACAATCGATAGCAGGCAATACACACTTTTCTGTATCATACAGAGGCCTTCGTCTTATATGTAACAGACACGGTATTTTGATGGCACATTTGATGTTATGCATGATTGATAAAGTAAACTGACCGTCACTTCTTTTTTCCTCTACCTTCAGGTGTCTTCATGTCCTTTCCTGGAAAGACTAGAAATTCCTAATCTTCCAGGACCGGCTAAAACAGTGCCCTTTGTAGCCCACTCCTAGCTGCCTAAGGGCAATCTCGGCATTATTTCTATTTAGAAATCAGTTGCTGGTAGAACTTGTTTTAGAACTTGCTATCCTTTAAAATCTTCTGCTGCTAAACATACTCTCCTCTTGTGGTCTTTCCCTTATCAGCACTGCTTCTTACTCCTTCAGGAGCTGTTCTCCAACTCTCTGTCCTTCCACAACTAACCAACAAACAAACAGTAACTTAGTTCCTACATGCCCAATAACTCCTCCCACTATGCACTGGCCCCTATCAGTTAACCCTGTCCTATAGGCTGACTAACTGTTGCTAGTGCTACACATAATATGTAAAATCACATATAAAACAGTTCAATATATTAAGTTAATAGAAATGTTTTTCAGAAGGGTTGCCCAACAGCTTTTCCACTCATTTATACCAGGAGCAGCAGATCAACTGTGCCAGTACTTTTCCTTTGCTTCTATGTTTTTTAGTTTTTACATTTCTAAAGAACCACTAAAAAACTCATAGCTTGGTTATTTTTATCATTTTTTTTAAAGTAAATTTATGGTTTAATTTGAAGATCTGTTCTAAATCTTTCTTCCTGGCTATCCCAGATTACAGTGTTGAGTCAACAATGTGTGATGGGTGGGGGTCTGATCCCCAAAAACTCAGAACCTAAAGGTAATCTGTCAACAGGATTTCCCACCCCAAGCTATGTATACTCGTACATATATGAATGTAGCTCTTTTAAAGGCATGTCTAGCCATACCGGTACATGGCCAGTCTGCTCCTCTGTTACTGATAAATCAGTGTTTAAATTTATATATATATTAAATGCCTGTGGTGGATTTGAAGCCTTTGTCACTCCAACTCTATTCCCCACCCAGTCCTTCTCCTAGACTAAGCTCCTTTGTCTACAGTCACACAGCGTAAAGGCTGTCAATCAATCAGGAAGAGGTGGAGCTGGACGAGGAATAGAGCTGGAGTAATAGAGGCTTCAGATCTACAATAGCAATTTGCTTATCAATTCAAACGCTGATTTCTCAGGAATGGAGGAATGGACTGGCCATGTAAATGTATTGCTGGATTTGTCTTTGAAAGAGCTACATGCACATATAATTAGTTTGGGGTGTGAAATCCTGCTGACAGATTCCTTTTAAGTGCTTTAGTGTGTCCTGCACCTCTTTACTGTAAATCCAGGTACAGCAATAAGTGCATAAAAGCAGCTATGGGTAGTACTGCAGCTCACCCTTAAACTATGTGCACACTAAGTGTTTTTGCTGAATTTTCAGTGCCGAAGCTAAATGGAAATGTAAAGTTTTTGCATAGTTTTGAGATTAGGAGAGATTACACTCAATTTCTGTTCCAAAAACTAATTTGAAAACTCATTGAAAAACTGTGCGTGCGCATAGTTAACAGTTGTTAATAGTTGCTCCTTGAATAGCATGTCCATGCTCAACTTTCCTCCCACCTCTCATCTAACTCCCTCCTTGACATCCTGCAATCTGGCTTCCGCCCCCACCACTCCACTGAAACTGCCCTGACCAAAATTACTAATGACTTACTCACAGCCAAAGCTAACAGACAGTTCTCCATCCTCCTCCTTCTCGATCTGTCCTCTGCCTTCGACACAGTTGACCACTGCCTACTGCTACAGATTCTTTCTTCCCTTGGCATAAAAGACCTTGCCCTGTCCTGGATTTCCTCATACCTTTCTGACCGCACATTCAGCGTTTCCCGCTCCCACACTACCTCCTCATCCCACCCTCTCTCTGTTGGAGTCCCCCAAGGCTCTGTCCTGGGGCCCCTACTTTTTTCCATCTATACTCTTGTCGTAGTACAACTCATTAAGTCCCATGGCTTCCAGTACCACCTGTATGCAGATGACACTCAGATCTACCTCTCTGGTCCAGATGTCACCTCCCTGCTGTCCAGAATCCCGGAGTGTCTATCAGCCATATCCTCCTTTTTCACCTCTTGCTTCCTAAAACTCAACGTAGACAAAACTGAACTCATTATCTTTCCTTCATCTCACGTATCTTCCCTACCCGATTTATCTATTATGATAAATGGCATCATGCCCTCTCCCGCACCTGAAATCCGCTACCTTGGAGTAACTCTCGACTCTGCCCTGTCCTTCAAACCGCATGTCCAATCTCTTGACACCTCCTGTCGCCTCCAACTCAAAAATATTTTCTGAATCCGTCCCTTCCTCAGTCCTCAATCTACTAAAACTCTTGTACATGCCCTCATCATCTCCCGCCTTGACTACTGCAACACTCTCCTCTGTGGCCTCCCTGCTAACTCTCTTGCACCGCTCCAGTCTGTCCTCAATTCTGCTGCCCGACTAATCCACCTCTCTCCTCGCTACTCCCCTGCCTCTCCCCTCTGCAAACCCCTTCATTGGCTCCCAATTCCCCAACGAATCCAGTTCAAACTACTAACACTGACCTACAAAGCCATCCACAACCTTTCCCCTCCCTATATCTCTGAACTAACCTCCCAATATCTTCCCTCACGTACTCTTCGATCCTCCCAAGACCTCCTACTCTTCTCCACACTTATTCGTTCCTCACACAACCGCCTCCAAGATTACTCCTGAATATCCCCTATCCTCTGGAATGCCTCCTTCAAACGGAACCTGAAAACCCATCTTTTCAGGAAAGCTTACAGACTGCAATAACCATTCTGCCGCCTCACCACTGCCTGAGCTGCCGCCTCATCACCACCAGAGCTGCTGCACCCCCGACCTTCTGTTTCTTCCCCACTATCCCGTAGAATGTATGTCCGCAAGGACAGGGTCCTCTCCCCTCTGTACCAGTCTGTCATTGTAAATTTGTTGTGGAAACTTGTTTACTGTTAACAATATTTATAACTTTGTATGTAACCCCTTCTCATGTACAGCACCATGGAATTAATGACGCTATATAAATAAATAATAATAATAATAATAAATAGTTAATACTTAAGTGAATGGGATAGAAATACAACACCAGACATGGATGACATAAAAAGGATACAGCACCAGGCATGGATGGACATAAAAAAATATTGTCCCAGATGGGGGTCCTGGGCATCAGACCCCCATTTTACACAATGATGGCCTATCATAAGAATTATGGTACATCATGTAACAGCAGAGCCATGTGTTCATATCCATAACACTTTAGGCTGAGTTCACACGTGGCGTTTTTTTCGCGTTTCCGCGGCGGTTTTAACCGCGCGATTTTGCCGCGAAAAATAAGCATCCCATGCATTCCTATGGGATTCCGCAATGCTGTGCTAATGCTGCGGTTTTTACCGCGGCGGAATCGCTTTGCGGTAAAAAACGCAGCATGCTCATTAATTTGCGGAATCGCGGCGATCCCGCACCCATAGGAATGCATTGTTCCGCTTACTTCCCGCATGTGGCTGTGCACGCCATGCGGAAAGTAAGCAGAACAATTGCGGATGGTACCCACGGTCCGGAGGAGAGGAGACTGTCCTCCGGGCTTTGGGTACCATATCCCTGTAAAAAATAGAATTTAAAATAAAAAATATTGTTATTCTTACCTTCCGGCGTCCCGCGCAGCATTCCCGCCTCTCTCCACGCTTCCGTTCCCAGTAATCCTTTGCGAAAATGCCCGCGAAGGCGTCCGTTCTCGACGGGATCGCGAAGTCTCGCGGTCATTCGCGCGATGTCATCGCGAATGACCGCGAGACATCGCGATCCCGCGAGAACGGACGTCATCACGGGCATTTTCGCAAAGGATTACTGGGAACGGATGTGCGGGACGTCGGAAGGTAAGAATAACACTATTTTTTATTTTTTTTTACATTCTATCTTTTACTACTGATGCTGCATAGGCGGCCTCAATAGTAAAAAGTTGCTCACACTCGTCAAACACTATGTTTGACGAGTGTGACCAACCTGTCAATCAGTTCTCCAAGCGATGCTACAGATCGCTTGGAAAACGCTAGCATTCTGCAAGCTAAATACGCTTGCAAAATGCTAGTTTTTCTGCGGGAAAATCGCGGGAATTTAAAATGCGATTTTCCCGCGGAATGGAATTCCGGAATTCTCGCGGTAATTTCCGCGAGAGTTCCGGTACGTGTGCACTTAGCCTTAATATGTAAGGTGACATGGACTTTGACAAAGTTGTGGGTCCAATGTGAATATATGAGTCTAGCCAAACCTTTTATTTCCTGTATTTGAAAAAAAAAAAATAGGACAACCCCTAATCGCCCACTCCAATCTCCACAAATATGATGTCCTCCATTGTGTATCAACAGCAAATTCAGAAAAAGAGCAGCAATGTGTACATACGCTGATATCCCTGGGAACCCGCAGCCTGCTATCAGCTGCAGCCTATCCAACAATGAGAGCTATAGACTATGGCCAGGTGCCAGGCGAGCACTTTTCCACACCTTATGTATAAGAACGTCTCTTCAGCCTTTCCTCTGTTTTTCTATTTACAGTAAATGCTATAATCTGTTCTTCCAGACTTACGCTCCATGTGCACTGGCGTCCTCAGGTCACACACTTTCTATTTCTGCTTTCTTTTTCTTTTCAGTCTATGGACACTGACACATTAATGAAGCAATGCTGCTATTAATGTATAGGATATGAGTGGCCCTGTATACATATTATATTACTATTATTATAGAACATAGGTTTTTGAGCTGAGTCTGGAAATGGTTTAATGTGTACGTGGGGGCCCGGGGCAGTTCTGGATACATTCAGACTTCTGCTTTTTGGATAGTTTTAGATCAGATATGTAAGGCTACATTCATATTTTTGTTTGCATGTTCTGTTGTTTCATTTCCACTGACAGTTCTATTTGCACATTCTCTTTATTTGTTCTGTTTACATTCACATTTCCACTTCTACATTCTGTTTTTCGGTTCCATTTCCATTCACGTTTCCAGATTTCCATTTGCACATTCTATTTCTTTTTCCCGTTTACATCCACATTTCCGCTTGCACATTGTTTTACTTTTCCGTATTATGTTCTCATGTCCCTGTTCACATTTGCTTTCCCTGTTCCGTTAACGTTCACATTTGCTTTCCCTGTTCCGTTAACGTTCACATTTGCTTTCCCTGTTCCGTTAACGTTCACATTTCCATTTCCACATCTGTTCTTTTTACATTCACATTTCCGCTTAAGCATTCCGTTTCTCGGTTCCTTTTCAGTTTTTATTTCCACATTTTGCACATTCTGTTTTTCTCTCCCATTTACATTCTCATGCTCCTGTGCACATTTGCTTTCTCTGTTCAGTTTACGTCCACATTACCATTTACACATTATGTTTCTTGGTCCCGTTTAGAGGAACAGACAAGTGGAACTTATGTGCAAATGAATTATTATGTGCAATTGGATTATTATGGGGCTTGTTTGGTTTTAATTTTGTGTCATTTTTTAGAATGCAAGAAAAAGTTTTGCATGCTGAACCTTTTCTTTCTGTCACGACTCTGTTGTCGGGTGTCCCAGGAACAGGAGCTCCTTCCCTGTCTCTAACGCTAGGGGCGCCTTAGCTCTCCCTGTTCCTCGGATTACTTGATTACTTCTGATGGTGAAGCCGCCGGGGCCACGTACCTTGCCTTAGCTCCTGAATTTGCCCTCAGTCTGTACTCTTCCACCACCCAGGGGAGAGAGGAGCCGTAGTGTACTATGATACACCAACCAGACTAACAAGGTAATACGAACAGGGATAACGAAAAATACCAAACATACAAATATACTCGCACAGACAACAGATGAATGCATCAGGGGGTAGAGGATGGGGTTAAACCAAAGTAGGAGAAGAAAGGAAATTATCACACACCCAAAACCTAGGAACTGTAACAGATAAATCCACCCAAAACCTCCAGCCTTGCAGCATAAGCTAACTCTGACATTGAGTTCTAGCCAGGACCCAGATTACCGTATATAGGAGATGGGAGTGGCTAACAGTGCCCAGCTAAGAACCTAAGCTCTCCAGAACCTCTCAGCTGAGCAGATTAACCCCTGCACTGTCAAAAGAAATTTACACTGTTTAATATGAAGGTGAAGTGATTCTAATCAGTGCAGGAGTAGGAGAAATCAGACGTTGCTATCTTCTGGCTCCTCTCTGTTGCGGTAAACCTGTCACGATCCATTTTTGGATCTGTGTCAGAGTCTGGAATCTCTTATATAAACCTTTTTCCTTTCTGGCCCTCGGGGGGTTAATATGGGTTTTTGCCGCTGGTATTACTACAAGTTTAGTGAGTCTGCTTCTGGGTTCCCCCCCCCCCGGTGGCTGCTGGTGTTACTGCATGTTTAATCAGTCAGCAGGTGTGACTTCCTATAAAGGGTCATCAGGTGCTACACTCAGTGTCGGTGATATTATTCATTTGGAGACCAACCAAGCTGGACTCAGGAGCAGGCTGTGTTGCCGTGGAGCTCCAGCTATCCCCTTGTTTTGTTGCCTTACTCTGCTGCTCGGAGCATTAGCAGCAGAGAGAAGCTAAGTCTTGTTTTTTAGTTGCTTTAACCCCGTGGTGTCTGTTTTATATTTCCTTTCGTGTTATTGGTGCAGTTCACTTTATTCCCTGTCTCACCTCCTGGGGAGGGGGTTGGGTGTTTAGCTCAGGGCTAAACAGGAGATAGAGACAGGTCGGGGACTTGGGCCTCACTACCATCAAGTGTACCCCCAAGTTAAGGAGAGTCAGGGCACCCCTTAGCCTGAAGGGCAGTTCAGGGGCCCATGTTCCACGTCTCCTGTTTTCCCCCTACTGGCCTGTGACAAAACCCAAGACACTTCCATTCTAAAATATGTCACAAAATTTAACTGTGACGGACCTCATACTAATCCGGCAGGTTTCACTTCTTCTGTTTGCATCAGTTATGTAATTGTTCTGTTTTACACAAGAAATTTTTATTTGTTTGTTCCTGTAAACATAAAAGATAGAAAATTATCAAAATTAAGTGATCACTGTGAAAGATGTTTCAGCAAACAACGTGTATCCCTATACATTACTTATCTGTGCTGAATATGTGTTATCAACCTATATGATATGTGCACGTGTGCCAAAATTGCCATTTTTTAATCATTCAGTGCAGTGTCGGACTGGGGTGCCAAAGGCCCACTCCCAAGGCCCAACTAACCAACTCCAGGGCCCCACTTTTCAGCTCCATACAAATGTGACAATATCCTCAATCACAAATTTATATAACAATGATATGGGTAGATTGTTAAATGAATAAGATGCCGTCTCTGTCTAGTGATTCAAGTATAATGGGCCAAGTACTGCTCATATTAGAGGGTGGTGGCTCACTCCTGTACAGGGGCCCACTGGAGGATTCTCCTGCTCCTGCTATGTGCCAGTCCGAGCCTGATTCCGCGCATTTATTTTTTTTTACAATTTTACGCAAAGGACCCATTAATACCTTCTGAAAAAAATTATTTCTTGGAATCTTGGTTGGCAAAAACTCTGCATATAGGGCGTGAACAGACAGTTGCAGCACAATGTGCAAACACATTCTGGCTTTTCTACTACAATTTCAACTGTTCCCGATCTCCCAGTTCAGTCTGGGGTGCAGTGTTTCGTACTAATGATCGCCATCAAATAAAAACATTGATGACGTAGTACAATTCAGTGCATACGTATTTTGTAGCCTTAAGGCCCCGTCTCACTAAGCAATCTCGGTAGCGAGATCGCTGCTGAGTCACAACTTTTGTGACATAACAGCGATCTCACCAGCGTGATCGCTGTGTGTGACAGCGATCAGCGAGCGGCCCCCCTGCCGGTATCGCTGATCACTGCAAGAAACCTCTGGACATTTCTTTGGTCACTGGTCTCCCGCTGGCCAGCACGCATCGCTGCGTGTGACAGGCGGGAGACCAGCGATCAGGTGTAAAAAATAATTAAAAAATTAAAAAATTATAGTTATTCTCACCTTCCGACGTCGCGTTCAGCCATCCTGCCTCTCTCCACGCTCCGGTCCCAGTGATCCTTTGCACGAATGACCGCGAGACTTTGTTATCCCGCGAGACTGTGACATCTCGCGGTCATTCTCGCAAAGGATCACTGGGACCGGAGCGTGGAGAGAGGCGGGATGGCTGAACGCGACATCGGAAGGTGAGAATAACTATATTTTTTATTTTGATTCTACTTTTTATAGGATGGCCAGCGATGCCGGGTGCTCGGCATCGCTGTGCTGATCGCTGGTGAAGCTGTCTGTGTGACAGCTCACCAGCGATCACATAGCGATTTACCAGCGATCCTGACACCTTCATATCGGTGTCGGGATCGCTGGTAAGTCGCTTAGTGTGACGGGGCCTTTAGAGCATAACATACAACAAAAGCAAAGAAAGCGAGAGACACTGAAGGATCTTTAACACAGGCCAATAACTGACCGAATGAGCATTCATAAGAACACTAAAGCCCCTGTTACACACTGCGATATCGCTAGCAGTATCGCTGTAAAGTCACCGATTTTGTGACGTTACAGCTATATTACTAGCGATAACGCTGCATGTGATACTTACCTACGACCGGCTCCCCCGCTGGTTATCGCTGATCGCGTGAGAAGCTCCTGGACCATTCCTCGTCAGCTTCCTGCGGCGCTTCCTGCTGTGACGACGAGCGACGCGTGGAGCCGGGCGGGAGGGCGCAGGATCGCCGCGTCTGACAGGTAAGTAGCGACCCCTGTCTCCAGCGATGTCGCTGGTGAGATCTGCCTGTGTGGCAGCTCACTAGCGACCACCTAGCGATGCACCAGCGATCCTGACCGCGTCATATCGCTAGTCGGGATCGCTGGTGCATCGCTAGGTGTAACGGTACCCTTATTCCTGATCATTTTTGTGTCTGAACAGGGCAGTGAACTAGCAAATGCTTGTTCGTTAACTGATTCCATCTACTGTATTTTCCTGCTTATCAGATCATTGTTGTCAGCTACGTATCTCCCCGTGTAAACCGAGTGCCGACAATGTGCAAGCTGTATGGGGACCGAAAAATCATATTAACAACTGTTGTCCTCATACAGATTGCATATGCCTGTGTAAAACAAGGGTTGATCTACTTGTTATATCATTGTTTGGTGCTCATTGTGGCCACATATCTGCCTGGGTGAAAAGACCCTTAAAGCCCCCCCCAATACTCTCTACATGGCTGAAGTCACTGATTTTGGTAGGACCTTCGACTATCGGGTGTGTATGTGGACCTCTCAACTCTCTTCCAAAGGGCTGTTGAAGGGGGTTTGGCTACCCTCTCTCTCTCCTTGTTAAAAAAGCATGAGCAGTCAGTTGGGCAGTCAGTTGGGCACTCATTTTTGCACTCAGTTGGGCAGTCAGTTGGGCACTCAGTTGAGCACTCAGTTGGGCACTCAGTTGGGCAGTCAGTTGGGCACTCAGTTGAGCACTCAGTTGAGCACTCAGTTGGGCACTCAGTTGAGCACTCGTGTGTTTGCTGAAGTCAGGAGATATAGCCCTCTGCTGAACAAGTTATCGGCCAACATTTATCTCGCATGTAGCATAGCCAGCCTTTCATTCAGCAACCAGGCATATGAATGTTGCTCTTATGAGCATCCACGATGGTAAAGAGCAGATATCAGAGGGGGAGAACACTGCCCAAGTCACTGGGAGTCATTGTCTGTCCTGGCGTTGTGACTCTTTACCGCAATTTGTGCCACACAATTGGTGCCTGTAATACACCCAAAGACTGGATAGGACCTTTGGAAAAGTTGGCCATCCTATCTGTGGCCATATTTACATTGGTATTTGAGAGTTACTACTTCTGGCTACATGTATTTTATATGGCCAGGGACAATGATGCTGTGATAGTTGTAAGTGATGACTTGGGTGTTAATTTCATTTTAGTTTATTATCTTCAGCGTGATTACAATATGTTCCTTATGAATCTATGGCACATCGCTATCAGTTTTATTAGTTGCAACCTGTACTGAACTGTTCCTCAGTGACATTATATTCAATGTCATGAGCGATGAGCGTTCTTGTGTCTGAGCTTAGCAGCTTCTTTTCTAGTGTCCTTCCAGTCAGTGCAGACAAACATTCTAACAAGGTGAATAAATCCCTTTTATTAAATTATACCTTTTATAAATACTATTAAAATAAAAATAGACTTGGTAACTCCTATCCAACAAATACTTATACATACAGTATATAACAAGAACAGGCAGGGAAGGTGTCCTAACATTTTTCCTCAATGATGCACCCTAAAAATAAGCCCTGCATGACCACGTAGGTTGGCACCCTAGATAAAGCACAGAAGTTATGGTGCCCACGCTCACCGTTGTTTCACCCTAGGTAATCCTGACTGTAAAATAAGTCATCAATGGCAGTGTCCCAGAAAAGAGCATCCATAAATATGGAGCCAAACTCTGGTCCTGCCCAGTATATAGTCAGGTGTATATATAACCCCCAATATTCATAAGTGCTCAAACAACAACACAAGATATGTTGTATGGAGAAAGTTTCCGTGCATATAATAAAGTACAAATTGTGCTTAATCCAACTATTATATAGGTATACTCCTGTATCCTTAAACCCACATGGGGTAATATGAAATAAGCAAAAATATTCCTAGAACAGATGCAAATGGTCACTTAAATAAGAAAGATCCCATACATACAGCTGCAAAAGCGCTGAACCTTGACGCGTTTCGCCATTCATATTGGTTCATCAGGAGGAAATAGAAGGTCATCCATTTTCTGGAGTCACGATGCCATAGTTGGAACCAAAGAGAAAGTTCTTAGCTCGGAGTTGGGAGGCTCTGCAGTCTGTATCAGAGAGAGGCCTGCTTTTCTATGCAGAATTAGAAAGGTTTAGCCTTACTATTTTTTTATGCCAATGACACCATTTTCTTAAAAACACATCGTTATAATGGAGACCAAAAATTAAAAAGGTGACTGTCGTCCATTAACGAGGTCAATAACTATATACATTGATATCATACCATCAATATCTGATGAGTGGGGATACCTGCAACAAGAGACATGACGATTAGATATTGATGGCATAACTCATTCTATTAGACTGCGTACATGGCCGTACTTCATGGCTGATATACGGACCTCAATTACTGGACTGACCGTGGGTCCCCTGAGCCGAACTTACAGCCTTAGAGGTACTGTATGAGGTTGCACTTTCTTATTGAAGACTTGTGGTCAGTCCAGGCATTGCGGTTTGTATATAGACAGTAAAATATGGCCGTCTGGGCCTGGCCTTAATATGGGATTGTTGCGCGATGCTAGGTCATGAGTAGCGCTGTTCTGGAAATGTTGTATTTCAATAAGTTGCAGCCTCTTTGGGGGACCCAGCAATGAGACCCCAACTGCTGGAGGCTGCTTTAAAAGGAAAGGACACCTCTTTCACACAGGAAAAGACACGCTGATTACTGTGTGTCCAGGTCCAGGCACCACCAGCCTAAAGCTAATTGCCTAAAAAATTCTCACCAGACATTAGATGAAAGGCTGTCCATATAATTCATGGAGGTCTAGTGTCCACCAAAGTAGTTCTTCACTCTGGCTTCTTATGGGGAACCGAGCAGGTTTATTAACCCCCTAATTGAGCATATGGCTGGCAGTTATGTTAATTAGAAAACTCATTAAAGGGTTATAAGACCAGGATCCAAGGGGTGACGTTTCTCCTTGTGGAGAGTGACATGTCAAGCTTGACATGCCGAGGTGAGGAGACTTTTAAGCTGCAATGCTCCTCTTGGAAATATGCAAATTCTCTCTTCAGAGAGGAAGAGGTTTCACGTACAGGAAACCTTTCCACAAGTTAGGTAATAACTTGCTGATCGCTGGGGATTCAACCTCTGGGACCAGATGGAGGTCCAATGTCACCATTTCCAAGAATGGAGCTTTGGAGTGCCCCATCTGAACAGTGCAATGGTCCTGCATGTGCAACATAGCTCCATTCAAGACCGAATGGGTCCAACTGCACCCTGAAAAATAAAGTGCAAAAAACACATATAAGAAATGCTATGTGCCATGTCTGCTTAATGTGAGGACCCGTGACGTGGGTTACAAGCTTGCGTATTTGGGCCAAAATATTAACTAATACCTCAAATTTTTTTTTATATGTGTTTTTTGCACTTTATTTTTCAGGGTGCAGTTGGGCCCATTCGGTCTTGTAATCTGTGGTGCCTGTTCACATGAGATGCATTTGGATAGCGCTGGGCAGCCTGCCTGATGTAACAGTATGGGTGTAACTAATAAGCTGTTAACCTGGATGCTGTGCATTACCATTGTGTGAACAGCGCCGCATACAAGTCCTCATTGTGCAATCATATACCAAGCAGCCGTCCTCTCCATGGATTGGTAGGCCGAGAGCGGTTGTCTCATCTGTGTTCTTGCACCTGTGTTGCCCCCATCTTAACTATATGGGTCCACTGCATCCTGCATTTGTTTGGAGGCTTGGGCAGGTAAGCATCTCTGCCTTTTTGCTGTGTTTTTGAGTTTTTGGAGGATTTTCAAGTCCTTTTTTTGTGCTAAGGTGTAAATTTGCCAATAAAAATATTTGTATGTATTTCTTCTATTTTTATACATTTTATCTCCTACTTTTAGCCATTTTCTTAGCAGCGCTGCATTTTCAGAAGTTAATTTCACTGTGGAGCAGATCGCTTTCCGTCTCCAGTATTTCCTCTTGCTGTAGAAGTGCGGTATTTGCTATCTTTGAGATATTTTAGCTGTTGATTTTGTATTTAGCTGATGTCGAAGCACAATGGATACTGTCATTATTCAGCCCGACTAACACCTACGCATTTTGTGCCTCTGTGATGTCACCACCTACCAGCGGATTGATCAGCTGAATTCTCATAAATATTTATTTAGCCAACAACAAAATTACTGTCTGCGCCTTGTATAAGTGACAGATACACTTTAATGCCCTCTATTTTCAGCAGCACGGAGTTCTGCGCTGTTGATATACGGCTTGTCATTCACAGTCAAATGTCTTTTAAACAGTTTATTGGTTACGGAATGCAGATATTATTTTACTCAGTGTCCCGTAAAATGTCTGGCAAATATTGCGCATCATTGTACAGTTTGTAAAACAAAAAAAAAAGTGTAACTTTGTACATACAGTCATGGCCAAAAGTTTTGAGACTGACACAAATTTTGATTTTCACAGTTTGCTGCCTCAGTGGATGTTTCTGATTCATAAAGTACTATTGTCAGCATTTTTATAAGTTTTTAATCTTTACAGTGTTGTCTCTTATTTTTCAAGACTTCTGCCCTTTGCCCTTGCATGATGGATTTCAGCATCTGGGCCAAATCCTGACTGATGACAGACCCTTCTTGTCTGTGTTTTCGTTTGTCCACCTGCGTTTTGAGTATTCACCACAGGTTCTCAAGGGGGTTGAGATCTGGGGGGGGTTTCTTGCCATGGACCCAAAGTTTTGTTCACACAGCCATTTAGTTATTAGTTATCAGTTTTGCCTTCAGACAATGATCTCCATCATGCTGGAAAAAGCTTTATTCATCACCAGATTGCTCCTGGATCGTTGGGAGAATTTGGTCTTGGAGGATGTTTAGATTCCATTATTTATGAGTGAACCCCCTCCCTGGATGAAAAGCAACCCCACACATACTGTAAATGGTTTCAGGATGCTTAAAGGGAATCTTTCACCTCATTTTTGGTCTATCAGCTGCTGACACCGCCATCAGGGGCTTATCTACAGCATTCTGTAATGCTGTAGATAAGCCCCCGATGTAACCTGAAATATAAGAAAAGCGAGTTAGATTATACTCACCCGGGGATCCGGTCTGGTCCGATGGGTGTCGCAGTCCGGTCCAGCGCCTCCCATCTTCTAGTGATGACATCCTCCTTCTTACTTCTGCCGCGGCTCCTGCGCAGGCGTACTATATCTGCCCTGATGAGGGCAGAGCAGAGTACTACAGTACGCAGGCGCCAGACCTCTCTGACCTTTCCCGGCGCCTGCGCACTGCAGTACTTTACTCTGCCCTCAACAGGGCAGATATAGTATGCCTGCGCAGGAGCCGCGGCAGAAGTAAGAAGGAGGATGTTATCGCTAGAAGATGGGAGGCGCCGGACCGGACCGCGACACCCATCGGACCGGACCGGATCCCCGGGTGAGTATAATCTAACTCGTTTTTCTTATATTTCAGGTTACATCGGGGGCTTATCTACAGCATTACAGAATGCTGTAGATAAGCCCCTGATGGCGGTGGCCACATCTCATAGTAAGAGACCTTTTACGAGAGTAAAATTTCTGGGGTAAGGTATGCCAGGGCTAGTAGTGGATAAGATGAGTTTTTCCCAAACCCCAGTCCTCACAGATCCCTCCCCCCAAAAAATCGTGTTTTCAGGATTTCCTTAGTATTGCAAAGGAAAAAGGACAATTGGCAATTTCTGATACCTTGTCTGATGCTTCGCTACTAAGGAAATCCTAAAAACATAATTTGTTGGGGGCCTTGAGGATTGTAGTTTGGGAAACACTGAATCAGACGGATATGCATTGCCACTCCCCCATCCCGTCGGGACTAGCATTAAAATGTGAAAAGCTGTAAAATTTTTATGCAACCTCGTATTGCCCCCCAAATTTTACGACCTTTCAAAGAAAACTGGTGTAAACACTTTGAAGTATTTGAAACCACAATGTGTTAGAGCAGTGCCTTTTTACTTTTCTTGTTTTCAGTCCATCATTCCAGTGTTTCCTGGAACACAGAGGCCATATCTGTTCATCACAAGGTTATCCAGCTCTACCAAGTGCACAGTGTGCCCACAGATGAAGAGACCTTTCATGGAGATATTGATTGGCCCATAGGTGAAGAAAATTTTTAATAAAGTTGATTGGCCCATTGGTAAAGTGGCCCTTTATTGAAGTTGATTGGCCTATAGGTGACAAGACCCTTTATTGAAGTTGATTGGTTGGTCCATAAATAGAGAGACCTTTTATGGAAGTTGATTGGTCCATAGGTGACAAGACTTTTTGGAAATTGATTGGCCTACAACTGACAAGACCATTTATTGAAGTTGATCGGCCTATAGCTGATAAGACCCTTTATTGAAGTTGATCGGCCTATAGCTGACAAGACCATTTATTGAAGTTGATTGGCCTATAACTGACAAGACCATTTATTGAAGTTGATCGACCTATAGCTGACAAGACCCTTTATTGAAGTTGATTGGCCTATAGCTGACAAGACCTTTATTGAAGCTGATCGGCCTATAGCTGACAAGACCCTTTATTGAAATTGATCGTCCTATAGCTGACAAGACCCTTTATTGATCGGCCTATAGCTGACAAGACCCTTTGTTGAAGTTGATGGCCTATGGTTGACAAGACCCTTTATTGAAGTTGATTAGTCGGTCCATAAATAAAGAGACCCTTTATGGAAGTTGATTGGTCCATAGGTAATAATGCCCCTTAATTGAAATTGACTGGCAAGAGCTTGTCTCATTGTTATTTCGTGTGAATGAAAATATTATAAAATGCGTTTGTCACGTTCACACTTAATACATTTGCAAACACTGGCAAGTTTCTGCCAAGAACTGAAATGTAAGTGAAGACCTGCTGTCTGAAGCTGCCGAGATGTCGTTTGCAAATTTTTGTTGACTGCATAGATTTCCACTGGAGAATCATTAAATAACCTCCTTCATTCTATCTCTACATCTGTCTCAGGAAGTCCCTCCAGTAGTTCACATCTGCATATTTATCAGGTAGAAAGGTTGAATATCTTCAGCATAATTTACAGCCAGAAGCCGGAGCGGTGCACGGCAGTTTAGAACTATTATTTATCACTTTTCTTGCCTGTCAGGCTGTTCACGTCAAGCAGTCGGGATATGTTTTCCCTCACCCTGTACGTCGCGTATAGTCACCTTGTGAGTCCCCTTGATGTTTTGGCTAGCCTATTAACCAAACACTTTTATTAAGAAACCCATCAAGTTAGTAAGTTAACGAAACGCTGGCCAAACTTCCTACTCTTGTCAGAACCATCTATTGTGTTTTGGGGCCTCCTGACTACCACCAGTGGATGATGTTGGAAGTGATGTTGTTTAGTTCTCCTCAGAGGTGTCTGACCACAGATTACTTTGCCCTTCCCATTGAAACCACAATCAGAACTTGCATGTGAAAGGGGGACAACGGGAGAACTACCTGTCGGTAGGCAGTTATGTAAGGTGTATGGGCACTTCTAAGGGTGACATAGTGAAAAGGTGTCCTTATGGGAAAGGGAGCCAAGCATTAGGTCATTTTATCTCTGTATAGGAGTCATTTCCTTTGGAACTGAATTGCAAGGAAATTGGACTATGAAGGGTAATGTAAAATTGCTT
The DNA here is from genome assembly GCF_039654945.1 of Dendrobates tinctorius. NCBI lineage: Eukaryota > Metazoa > Chordata > Amphibia > Anura > Dendrobatidae > Dendrobates > Dendrobates tinctorius. The sequence goes on from NW_027361784.1 coordinate 3,572,924, forward strand.
GGAGAGGAAGAAAACTCTAGGTCCTTTTGTCCACGGTGCCAAATAGGTCCATTTTCATTCTTCTACCATGTAAGGCTAGTTTCACACTAGCGTTTATGAGCGCAGCGACGGCCTGCGCACGGCCGCCGCTAAGCCCCGCCCCTGCCGCGCCCCGCCGGTAGCTCCGCCCACCGGCGCATGACGCTGCATGCGCCCTGCGTCCCCTATCTTTATCACAGGGGGCGCAGGCCGTGCGTAGTATGCGTTTGGCGGCGCATGCGCCTTTTTGACGGTGCGCCGACGCAACCAAACTGCAGCAGGTTGCGTTTGGCGCAGGTCGGCGCACCGTCAAAAGGACGCATGCGCCGCCAAACGCATACTGCGCACGGCCTGCGCCCCCTGTGATAAAGATAGGGGACGCAGGGCGCATGCAGCGTCATGCGCCGTGGGCGGAGCTACCGGCGGGGCGCGGCAGGGGGCGGGGCTTAGCGGCGGCCGTGCACAGGCCGTCGCTGCGCTCATAAACGCTAGTGTGAAACTAGCCTTAGGAAACCAAAAAGTATATGTATATCTTTAAAGGGAACCTGTCACCCCCCCAGGGCATTTTTAAGTTAAAGAACCACCTTCAGCAGCACTAAGGCTGCATTCTGTGAAGGTGGCTCTTCTGTTTCTGACCCCTAGTAACGCTGAAGACTTTTACAACTATCTCCTCATACCTGTAATGTGTCCCATAGGTATGGTGTGTCCCACTGTATCAGCCGCCTCCCCGCCATCAATCATGCCTCTGTCCAGTGTCTGGGCACCACCTACCATCCGTCAATCATGCCCCTGTGCGCCACCCACTCCTGTTTTGTATTCCGGCGCCTGCGCTGTGACAAGAGTTCTCGGGCATGCGCAGTGCGCGCTGCCCGAGAACCGACATCAGGCTATTGCGCCTGCGTGTTGCGGAGGCCCCAGCCCCGCAGTGTGAATGCATCATAGCACACTGCGGGGCGGGATCTGGGGCCTCCGCAACACGCAGGCACAATAGCCTGATGTCTGTTCGAGAACTCTTGTCACAGCGCAAGCACCGGGATTCAAAACAGGAGGAGGCAGCGACGCACAGGGGCATGATGATGGACGGATGGTAAGCGGCGCCCAGACACAGGACAGTGGCATGATTGATGGTAGGCGGCTGATACAGGGGGACACAACATACCTGTGGGACACATTACAGGTATGAGGAGCTATTTATAAAAGTCGATATTTCAGCGTTACTAGGGGTCAGAAACAGAAGAGCCACCTTCACGGAATGCAGCATTAGTGCTGCTGAAGGTGGCTCTTTAACTTAAAAATGCCCTGGGGGGGTGACAGGTTCCCTTTAAGTCAGAATAGACATTACCTACAATTAAAGGGATTGTGCAGAGGATAAAAATTATTATTATTTTTTTTTTTAAAGCTCAGAGATCTTAAGACATAAATGAAGTAATAAATAACCTTATTGATCCCTTACAGCTACTGTTCCAATACTTACCCCTCTAGTATCTAAAGCTCTGGTTCCAGAAATTCTAGAAATGTCCCTTTCTCCAATCACTATGGGCATTTCCAGTGTGTTGGATGACCCGCAAGTAAAGACCAACGGGGCCTGAAGAAGTTTTGAAACAGGAGCTCTGAGGGATCAGTGATGGTATCACGTCTTTTCAACTTTAAACCAGACTCAGCCCTTAGCCAAATATTGGAATCCCTTTGACAACTTATTTGATGGAATTGACCATACTAGTGTCTAATTTTGTCAGACACGTGCCAGTAAGTCTGTTCCTGGGTGACCTTTGTTTAGTTTTAGGGTAGTTTTGCCTGTTATCTCTCATTTTACCCCTTTGCTCCATCTGCCCGTCCAAATATATTGTAAAACCCATCATGAATGTTGGGTTGTCAGTCGTGCCTTCTCAATCTGCTGGCACGTGGGAGCTCTCCTCATGAATACTAGTATAGCGCAAACCCGCGTAGCTGTCGGATGCACTTCAATGGGAAAAACATGTGGGTACGTGCAAAACCAACGTAAACATTATCTCTCCCTAACGCGTTTCTAGCTAGTCATACCTTCATTTTACTGTCACGGTGTTTTGCTCTATGCTTATGTATTTGCTAATCAGTTGTGATGGCGCTGTCAAATGTGAGTCACTCGACTAGTGACTGTGTATCTTGAATGAAAGGACTCATTGTTCCCATAGTAAATGAGAGAGTCAGTGGGTGGTGATTGCATGAATGGATGGGAGAATCACTGTAAAGCTGAATATATTAAGGTCGTCAAGGTGGAAAGAGTGCGTCTTCTTTATTACTCGCTGTATGGATTTCACACAACACGGAACCCAAATGAGTGAATAATTCTAACATGGAGGCGTCTTCATTAGACGCGGTTTATTTTTACAGTTTTTTTCCTCTTTGAGTAAAGGAATATACAGTACACTTAGCGCCACCATGGGAAAAATGAGAAAATGGTCAGGGTACCTAAAGTCCCTTTTTAACATGCATGCCAATTTTTGATAATGGCTGTACAGGAGGCACAAAACTTTTTAGCACACATAACCCACCACCTTTTATATGCCCCACCCCTTCTATGCCCCATGAATGTTCATTTGGATACTGGGGCTTCATCCGATGATGATGGTAGCATCACAGCAATGTTATGCAAAAAAAAGTCCGTGTGAAAGTTCAGTGTTCCAGAAAGTTTCAGAAAACTTAAGCAAAATTTGCCCTCTTTTCCATGTATGCCAATTGTCCTGACGTTGCTGTAACTGTCCCAATTTTTTGGAAACATAATATTGGCAAATTTGAGGTCTTCCAGGCCAAAAAAATGGATGTTCACAAAACTCCCATCCACATACTGGACTGGATTCCTAAGTTAACAATGCAGATGTCTCCACATTTTCTGAGAGCCTCCCGGATGCTTTGGAAGAGCTACGCCCATCTACTTCCATCATCTTTCTATTACACGCTCTTATTCTTCTTATCAAGTACAGTGATCCACTGGTTTATGGGTAAGGGTAATAATGGGGGCCTAGGTATTTAAAAGTATATGGAACTAAGGGCACTGTGATGGAAACCAAATTTGTAGCGAATAGTGGGTCGAAGGAGGGTGGCGGCACAAAGTTAAACTTAGGCTCAGTTTTGCCTGAGCCCTTATAACAGCAGTTTATTATCCCCTAATTCATCTAAGACAGTTATTCCCACTCTTTAGCCCAATTTTAGTCTACAATCGAGTAAAAAAAAAAAAAAAGGCGGCTGGGAGGCATGTATGTAAAAACACATGGTGTAGCTGTCATATCTCCATTTTGAATTTAGTTCAGCAAACTATATCAGGTTGCAATGGCCTAAAGCAATTTCACAATTTCACTTAGTCATCAGTGCGGCTTGTGTGTCTGGAGATGTACTCATGCTGACGCAAGAATAGGTCAAGGTCCATGGAAAATTGTAGGTAAAAAAATAACGTGTCACGCTTTTCCCCGTCATATCTTTAGACGGAAATAATAACATCATACAGTGCTAATTTTCTTATAATCCCTCATATCGGTGCCATGAAATAAATATACAGTATAACAAAATGTAAAAAGGATCTGTCCCTTTCTATAAACGTGTAATCTTTTAACCTGGTGTAAATGCCTCTGTTCTTCTGATTCCGACGTTATTTTTCTACTTTCCTTCGCCTCTCCATTCCTGAGAGAGGGCCTCTTTTTTTTTTTTCCTTGTATAGAAATGTAGTCTTTTTATACAAATGGGTGTGGTCTTCAAGAAGCAGTTGAAAACCACTCCCACATGATAAGAGTAGATTTATATAGCGGGAAGACCTGGCCATAGCTTAGAAACAGAGAGGTGCAGAAATAAAAAAAAAAAAACAGTTTCAGGTGAACAGTAGCAGGTAAAAATATATGTATATATACCGTATATGTTTATAGCAAATAACCAAACTTCTTTAAGTGTCCTAATAATAGTGCTATATGGTGTCAAAATAATATACATTTCATAGCTCAAACCAAGGCATATACAGGTGCTTCTCACAAAATTAGAATATCATCAAAACGTTAATTTATTTCAGTTTTTCACTCTGTAATGATTCTATATAATATACGAGTTTCACTTTTTGTAGTGATCTATTTCAAGTGTTTATTTCTGTTAATGTTGAAGATTATGGGTTACAGCCAATGAAAACCCAAAAGTCATTATCTCAGTAAATTAGAATACTTTATAACAGCAGCTAGAAAAATGATTTTAAAAACCGAATTGTTGGCCTACTGAAATGTATGTTCGGTAAATGCACTCAATACTTGGTCGGGGCTCCTTTTGCATCAGTTACTGCATCAATGTGGCGTGGCATGGAGGCGATCAGCCTGTGGCACTGCTGAGGGGTTATGGAATCCCAGGTTGCTTTGATAGCAGCCTTCAGCTCGTTTGCATTGTTGGGTCTGGTGTCTCTCCTCTTCCTCTTGACAATACTCCATAGATTCTCTATGGGGTTAAGGTCAGGCAAGTTTGCTGGCCAATCAAGCACAGTGATACTGTTGTTTTTAAGGTCTTGGTACTTTTGGCAGTGTGGACAGGTGCCAGGTCCTGCTGGAGAATGAAATTTCCATCTCCAAAAAGCTTGTCGGCAGAGGGAAGCATGAAGTGCTCTAAAATTTGTGGTAGACGGCTGAGCTGACTTTGGTCTTTATAAAACACAGTGGACCTACACCAGCAGATGTCATGGCTCCCCAAACCATCACTGATTGTGGAAACTTCACACTAGACCTCCAGCAGCTTGGATGTGGCCTCTCCACTCTTCCTCCAGACTCTGGGACCTTGATTTAATAATAATAATAATCTTTATTTATATAGTGCCAACATATTCCGCAGCGCTTTACAGTTTAACAGTTTCAAACACAACAGTCATAAGTAACAACATTAGCAATACACTAATTAAAGCAAAATAAGACGACCCTGCTCGTGAGAGCTTACAATCTACAACGAGGTGGGGGAGATACAAAGTACAGGTGTGTATTTACAGTGATGTATTTACAATGATGGTCCAGCCATCTTGAGGGAGTGAAGGATGGATGGAGATAGTGAATGGGCTACACACACACACTTACACATAAAATGACTTTGATTAGGGAACGTGATAGGCCGCTCTGAACAAATGTGTTTTGAGGGAGCGCCTAAAACTGTGCAAGTTGTGAATGGTCCTAATTTCTTGGGGTAGAGCATTCCAGAGTATTGGCGCAGCGCGGGAGAAGTCTTGTAGTCTGGAGTAGGAGGTATGGATTAGTGCAGAGGTTAGTTGAAAGTTGTGCGCAGAGTGCAGCGATCTTCTAGGCTGATAGACAGAAATGAGGGAGGAGGTGTAATGGGGTGCCACACAGTGGAGAGCTTTGTGGGTGAGAACAAGTACTTTGAATTGGATCCTGTAATGAATGGGCAGCCAATGTAATGACTGGCGAAGTGCGGACAAGTCTGAATATTGATTAGCCAGATGGACGACTCTGGCTGCTGCATTAAATATGGACTGGAGAGGGAAAAGTCGAGTGAGGGGAAGGCCAATTAATAGAGCATTGCAATAGTCCATGCGGGAGTGGATCAAGGCGACAGTGAGGGTTTTTGTTGTTTCCACGGTGAGAAAAGGGCGGATTCTAGAGATGTTCTTTAGGTGTAAGCAGCAAGAACAGGCAAGAGATTGTATATGTGAGATGAAGGAGAGATTGGTGCCAAACATAACACCCAGACAGCACACCTGCTGCCAGAGTGTTATTATAGTGCCACCCACGGAGAGTGAAATGTCAGATTTAGGGAGGTTAGTAGACGGCGGGAGCAGAAGAGGTTTTCGAAATGACATACAAAATTTACTTTCATCTGAAAACAACACCTTGGACCACTGAGCTGTTAACAGTCCAGTTCTTTTTCTCCTTGGCCCAGGTAAGATGCTTCTGGCGTTGTCTATTGGTCATTAGTGGCTTGACACAAGGAATGTGACACTTGTTGTCCATGTCCTGGATACGTCTGTGTGTGATGGCTCTTGAAGCAATGACTTTTTCTTAACAATCCATTCAAGGCTGCGGTTATCCCGGTTGCTTGTGCACCTTTTTCTATCACACTTTTTCCTTACATTCAACTCTCCATTAATATGCTTGGATACAGCACTCTGTGAACAGCCAGCTTCTTTAGCAATGACCTTTTGTCGTTTGCCCTCCTTGTGGAGTGTCAGTGACTGCCTTCTGGACATCTGTCAATTCAGCAGTCTTCCCCATGATTGTGGAGCTACTGAAACAGACTAAGGGACCTTTTTAAGCCCTTAGGAGCCTTTACAGGTGTTTTTTGTTAATTATTCTAATTGACTGAGATAATGACTTTTGGTTTTTCATTGGCTGTAAGCCATAATCATCAACATTAACAGAAATAAACACTTGAAATAGATCACTCTGTAATGACTGTATATAATATGAGTTTCACTTCTTGTATTGAAGAACTGAAATTAACTTTTTGATGATATTCTAATTTTGCGAGAAGCACCAGTATTTGTGCAATTTATAAGAGAAGAAGATTGAGATGGTCTGTTGAGGGCAAATTGGGCAGACGTCTTTTCTGTCAATGCTTTCTATAACATGGCTGCTCTCTTCCTTAATAGACTGGTATTTCCTCCAAGATCCATTCAATAATAGATGTAGCTTATTGACAGGAGTGGCATTGTCTCTAGAAAAGGGTAAGGACTTTTATCCGGTTCCTCTTTAAGTTAAGCCAAGGAACACCCAAGAACAACTTAGGTGGCTTGGCTTAGGTGGTTTGTCTCCACCGTCATGGTCCAGAATGTAGTGACCATGTGGAAGATATTTAGGGTTGTTTTCAGGGTCAACACCTCTCTAGTTATTAGACTTTGTCTGGTATTTACTTCTGAGCTGCAATTGCAGATGCAGCATGTGAACAATGGTGGCGTTATTTCTGGAAACAGACCTTTGAACCAGCCTTACCCTTGGTTTGTTTGGACAGAATAAAGACAGATTTTGCATCCATAGATATAAACACAATCTCACTCACCTGCTAAAAGCATAGATCATGCAAATGGAGATGAAATGAAACACAAAAAAAATAACAAAAAAAACCCAACAAAATGTTCATGTTCCTTTAAGGGCTGTTTTTGCTGTAAATAATGGGGTTGCACAACCCTGACCAATATTTACATGTGCCAATATCCTCTCAAAATTCCGCTCCAAGTAACGGTACACAGTGTTTCGTCTCAGATTTCCGAGACACTTAGTTTTAGAAAAAAAAAGGCAGCTAGTGTTGTGGAAATTGATATTAGCGATTTAATGAAGCACAATGAAGTACATGGAACATCTTTTAGGACCTCACACATCACTGGAATTTTGTTATGTTCTGACGCTCGATTCTTGTTACCTGTTGTTATGTTGCTGACAATCGACATCTTTCGGGAATTCTATCCGCACTACACATACGGAGAGAATGGTTTTTTTTAACGTGTCCCTTGAACACGTGAACGTCTGCTTGAAATTTACTGTATTTTCCTGCCTCAGCCTTCTGTCATATAAATGTTTAATGTACAGTAGCAATGACCCTTTTCAGGGCTTCTGCTATTACTTTTGGGCCATCTGTTACATAGAAAAAGTGATAGCAGATACTTTCTCACTCAGATACATTAGGTTTCTGCTAAGGATCGAGGCAGAGCGGTGATCCTGGAAGTTGGCATCACAGAGTCGTTATTATGGCGTCTCATTGTGTCAATTTACATGTTGGGTTGAAAGGTTGAGTAGGGGCCTCATGAATAGGCTAGAGCCATGAATGCTACATAGACATTTGCACCTCATGTGCCGCCAGATACTGCCCATGGAAAGCATGGTATATGATATGGAATCCATCAGAAAAAATTCAGGAAGAAAATTGGTACATTTAGGCTACGTTCACACGTAGCGGAACTCTCGCGGAAATTCTGAATTCCATTCCGCGGGAAAATAGCATTTTAAATTCCCACGATTTTCCGGCGGAAAAACTAGCATTTTGCAAGCGTTATTAGCTTGCAGAATTGCTAGCGTTTTCCAAGCGATCTGTAGCATCGCTTGGAGAACTGATTGACAGGTTGGTCACACTCGTCAAACAAGTGTTTGACGAGTGTGACCAACTTTTTACTATTGAGGCTGCCTATGCGGCATCAATAGTAAAAGATAGGATATAAAAAAATAATAATAAAAAAAAATATTGTTATTCTTACCTTCCGGCGTCCCGCACAGCCTTCCCGCCTCTCTCCACGCTCTGGGTCCCAGTAATCCTTTGCAAGAGTTACCGTGATGACGTCCGTTCTCTGATCGCCGCGATTCCGCTAAATTAATGAGCATGCTGCGTTTTTTACCGCGAAGCGATTCCACCGCGGTAAAAACCGCAGCATTAGCACAGCATTGTGGAATCCCATAGGTATGCATGGGATGCTTATTTTTCGCGTTTTTGCGGTTAAAACCGCTGTGAAAACGCGAAAAAACCGACACGTGTGAACATAGCCCAAGCGGTATGATAGTGTCACAAGTGTGTCAAGTCCTCCTGGGCGATCTGTGTTTAGAAGATCATTACATATTGTGAATCACAGATCTTCCATTTAGCCTATGTGTTTCTGTCCCATATTAAATGGATTTGGTTTCCTTTGGTGCTGAAGAGGTTAAACGACCCATTCAATGTTGGATAGAAGCTTGCAGCTCTATTTTCAGCTGCTTCTCATCTGGCCATTACCTCTCTCAATAAAACCTGGCCAGACCTTCTCTTCCTTGCCATTGAAAGCTTTGATTCCTAGCTCCTTGGAGACGCTGTCCTGAATTGGAGATCGTAGTTGCTACTGGCGATTATTGCTTACTGTTTTGGGTGTATGCCTTCCTCATTGTCCCATTCCTATTTGGTTGGTGCATTCCTATCCTTCCACATATCCCTGTCTACCTTTGGTGAGTGTTTGTATGTTTGTTGCTTTCTGGTAGGGGAGGGGACAGATCAGGGTGTAACAAGAGCATAGTAAGGTCGGAGACTCAGGCCTCTCTACCTTCAAGAGTACCCCCAGAACAGGGATAGTTAGGGTCCCAGGGATAGTTTGAGGCCCCCTTCCTTACCAAAGACCATCGAAGCATGACAGATAGGACCTCATGAACAGCTGGGGGCGCTTTCCTTCTCCCAGACCAACAGGTTCAATGTAGGGCATGTATCTGAATACCTTGGTGGAAAAAAGTGTCTTATTGGTGCCCCCCGACACCCATCATATGCCACAGATGCCCTACTCCCCTAGATTTACCCCTACTAGGCACCATATTATGGCTACGTACATACTGTAGGTTGCAGGAAATGGTACCTGAGTTCTTAGTGTGCTGAATACTTTATGCATTTTCCATATCTTCTCCACGGAGCACGGTTCTGGTACCATTTATGTAGATTTTTTTATTATTTCTACATAAGAAAGTGGACACATCTTGGTCTATTGAAGTGTCTGCATGACGGCATTAAGCCTGACACTACTTTGAAGGGAAACTGTCGGAAATAATTAGTTACCCAATTGGTCACCAACCAGTTATCTGGGATGGTGGCTTGTTCAGAGTAACCGTCTTCATTCTGGTGGAGGTCAGGATTGCAGGGGGTGTTGCTGGAGGAGGATTGTTATGACGATCCCAGCCGGCGGGATCTCTATCAAGCAAAGAGAATGGCCAGCCAGCTTGATTGTTTGGGAGAGCAGCTCCACCTCTGAGGTTTCTTATTGCCATTTTCAAACCTGTGATCAAGGTTTTTTTTGGCTTACATGCTGAATCTAAAGTCATCAATGTCCTGGATGTCAAGATGTTTGGGGACTTTAACCTTGCTGATAAGTTCCCTTTTAAAATTTGCTAACACTGAATGAGCTCCTCCATTTTTCCATTTTTTTCCATTAGAGATGGAGGATTGGGGGATTGCTCTTTGTTTTTTCTATATACAGATGTTGGAGGGCTTCACTAACTCACTGGTGGATATGTTGTCCAGAAAAAAGAGTTCTTCCTCCCTGAAGAGGCAATTTACAGAAGCAAGTGCAGCACACACACTCTACATTATTAGAAAGGCTTTCCATGCTCACATTGACACTACTCTCCAATCCATGATCAGTTGTAGGTATAACAGGTGCAAAATTGGTAAATCTATTCCAATGTGCGAGTGTCAACAAGGAAAATAAAATGCGTAATAAGTGACTTTAAAGGGGTTGTCTGGGCATATGGTATTGATGACCTTTCTGCAGGACAGGTCATCAATACTAGACATTTGCGTTTTTGGAGTTTTAAAAATAAGTAGGAATAGTAAATTTTGCCCCATTATGTTTTGTGATCCATGAGTCCAACTCCCTACAAAACTTTGATGTTTTGATTATGATTGAGGTGCAAAGTAAAGGTCCTTGGCTCGAATGAAAAATCTGTAACAGGGCCCCTCAATTATCCGGCATCATTTTTGGTACTAGCCTCCTTATATGGGACCGGGGAACAATTTTTGGTCCCTTCCGGGTCACTTGTGCAACTGCAACTTTTGACATCACCATACCTGTATGATGACCTTTCATACAACATTCAATTGCAGAAAGAGGTATTTTCGGGAGCTTCGTTGGCTTTCCTTGTTGTCAAAAAAATCATTTCAGAATTTATTTGTCTCTACATTGAAACTTTTAATCTTACAACCAAACTGACCATATGCGGGATGGAGTTTATTAATCTAGGCTCGTGATATACAGTCATGATCAAAAGTGTTGGCACTCTTGAAATTCTTTCAGAAAATTAATTATTTCTCCCAGAAAATTATTACAATAACACATATTTTGTTATACACATGTTTATTTCCTTTGTATGTACTAGAACAACACAAAAAAAACTGAGAAAAAAGACAAATTAGACATAATTTCACACAAAACCCCAAAAATGGGTTGGAGAAAATTGTTGGCACCTTTCCAAAATTGTGGGTAAACAACTTTGTTTCAAGCATGTGATGCTCGTTTAAACTCACCTATGGCAAGTAACATGTGTGGGCAATATGAAAATCATGCCTGAAACCAGATAAAAAGGGGAGAAGTTGACTCAATCTTTACATTATGTGTGTTACAGAGTGACTAGGGACTGTGGGCACCTACAGAATCCCTCGAACTAGGGGTGCCCTAGTCTAACTCTGTCCCTTGGATTACTCCTGAAGATGGCGACACTGGGTTCATGTGCCTTCCTATGCTCCTTATCTGTTCCCTCCCCCCACCCAGGTGTGAGGCCGAAGTGTATAGGATAATACTAACCAGACAAACGAAGGAAGACAGACAGGGATAAATGAAAATTACAATCATGCAAAATACACTCATCAAACAGAATGGAACACTGGGTAGGTATAAGAAGGTGAAGCCAAATAGGAAAGAATGAGGATGAACACATAAACAAACTCCATGCAAAAATCTCTTGAACAACCCTCCAAATGCCTGCTCCAAACACAAACCTCACCTACAACTCCTAACCAGGCAGTAAGAACTATTCCTAGCAATTGAAGTGCCAGTGGCGTGCATATATAGCAGAGGGGAGTGGCTAACACTGAACAGCTGAGACAATCCAGGTTAGAGATTTTCAGGAGCTCAGCTGAACTGATTAACCCTTCCACTGCCAGCAAGGAAAATAACAGCACTGTTTAATAAGATGGTGAAGGAGTTCTTATCAATGCAGGAGCTCCTGAAGTTAGATGCCGCAATCTTCTGGCATCTCTCTGTCTTGGTATCCCCATGCCACACTAAGCATGGAGAACAGAAAGAGAAGAGAACTGTCTGAGGACTTGAGAACCAAACTTTTGAAAAATATCAACAATCTCAAGGTTACAAGTCCATCTCCAGAGATCTTGATGTTCCTTTGTCCATGGTTCACAACATAATTAAGACGTTTATAACCCAGAGCAATGCATCTAATCTCCCTGGATGTGGACAGCAGATGAAAATTGATGAAAGGTTGCAATGCATGTGTGCGGGGTTGACTCACTCAACTGCTTTCCCAGGTAGACACAGGAACCGTTCTGATAGAAGATCACCTGCTGGTTTATTGTGGATTGAATAAACCTTGACGGGGTTCAGCAAAATAAACAGAACCTTGCTGGCCTAATGGTAAAACAAACGAAACACGGTCCATAACAAGGTTCACCTGCAGTTAACCCGCACAGTCCTTAGCTCTTCTGGAAGCTATGTGGAAGTTCCTGCTCTCCCAAGACATGACACCAACTGACTCTCATGGCCAAGTATTTAACACCCCATGTGATGATCACATGACCTTGACATCACACAGGTCCTGTCGGGACTCTGCAGGTGGAGATTCGGTTGACCCCCTCCCACCCACTCTATGGAGGTCCACTAAAACCAGCCCATAACATAACTTAACCCTCTCAACATATAGCATGCTGGAGGAAGACTATTCTGGTTTTATTCCACTGACGCGAATAGGCACAGTGACACATATCTCCCTTCATACACTGTGCCAGTGACCCTGTCACAGCATGATAGTTTGGATGGTGGATAAGTAGCCCCAATCAAATTCCGAAGAATTTCAAGCTGTTCTGCAGGCTCAGGGTGCATCAGTGTCAATGTGAACTATTCATCAACATTTGAATGAATTGAAATGCTATGGCAGGAGAACCCCACTCATGACATAGACATAAAAAAGCTAGACTGCAGTTTGCCAAAATGTACGTGAGTAAGCCAAAACCTTTCTGGGAAAGCAACTAGTGGACAGATGAGACCAAGATAAAGCTTTTTGGTTGGGCACATCATTCTATTGTTTACCAAAAAACGGAATGAGACCTACAAAGAAAAGAACACAATACCTACAGACAAATATGGTGGCAGTTCAAACATGTTTTGTGGCTGTTTTGCTGCCTCTGGCTGTGTGCAAGGCATCATGAAATCTGAAGATTACTAATGGGTTTTGGGTTGTAATGTAGTGCCCAGTGTCAGAAAGCTGGTTTTGCGTCCTAGGTCATGGGTCTTTCAGCAGGACAATGACCCCAATCACACCTCAAGAAGCACCCAGAAATGGATGGAAACAAAGCACTGGAGAATTCTGAAATGGCCAGTAATGAGTCTGGTTCTAAATCCCATTGAACACCTGTGTAGAGATCTTAAAATTGCTCTTAGGAAAAGGCACCCCTAAAATATAAGAGACCTGGAGAAATCTGCGAAAGAAGAGATGTCCAGTTGAGAGATGTAAGAAGCTTGTTGATGGTTATAGGAAGCAATTGATTGCAGTTATTTATTCCAAAGGGTGTGCAACTAAATATTAAGTTGAGGGTGCCAACAATGTTGTCTGGCTCATTTCTGAGATTTTGTGGGAAATTTTGTTCAATTTGCCTTTTTTCCCCTCTGTTTTTTTGTGTGTTTTAATACACATAAAGGAAATAAACAAGTGTATAACAAAACAAGTATAACTGCAATAATTTTCTGGGAGAAATAATTAATTTTCTGGAACAATTTCAAGGGTGCCAACACTTTTGGCCATGACTGTACCTTATCGTAGAGGAAGTATCCAACTGTTTTAAGGTCAAAGGGGCATCATTACTACTGCTGGATAGTTATTTATTTAGTGACAGGTGGTCAGCAACAGGTTCAGAATACTTCATCAGAATCTATATAGAGAGCAACCTGCTACCATACCAAGCAAGCCAAAATGGAAACTACAACCTAACACCACAGATGGAGAATATATGGGTACAGCTGAACAGATCCTACATTTTGGGCTTGGATCCAACTAAGTGACTACTGAATTGGCACAGAAACTTTATGGTGTAAAGCCGCAATCTCGGATTGTATGAACCTCTGACTGTATCTGCGGGGGAAATACACATTATTTGCTGTTATTTACTGAAACAAACTCCTACTTTTCTCTCGTATTTATGCAATGCAAGTGTATTGAGCGAGGCCGAACACGGCTAGTCGGCACAGCGCCATCACCGGAGAATCCTCACAATGTGCAGTGAGCGCGTTGTGAGGATTCACAAGTCTGCAGTCACATAGAGTAGCTGCAGACTTGTACCCCAAGGCCGGGGTCAGACTTGCGAGAAACTCGCACGAGTCTCTTGTCTCAATACCTGGCACTGCCACCGGCACTCGGGAGCGGAGCGTGAGGCTCCATGTATTTCTATGCAGCTGAGTGCTCCAGTCCGAGTGCCGGCGGCAGTGCCGGGTATTGACACACGAGACTCGTGCGAGTTTCTCGCAAGTGTGACCCCGGCCTAAGGCTGAATAACCCCTTTCATAAATTTGTCGAAAAATATATATATATTTTTTTGTTCAAAGTATTCCAGAAAACAGGTGTAGAGCCTCGGCAAATGTTGGCCAATGGTTTTTCAGTTTTGTTTATGCGTCCTGCAGATGTCTTATTAAATTGACAACTGGGTGTTACCTTTTCCACCCGTCAAAGAGGCGTGTTCCTGCACAAACTGACATTCTCGGCACTGATTGGACAGCGTCAGCGTGTACAGGAACATACCATTCAGAGGAATAGTCGGGGAACGTCACAATGTATTACTCTATGAAGGATGCTCCAGTTTATTTTCTCCCGAAAATGTACTATTTTCTCTTAGAGACATGTTCGGAGTGCTGACAGGTCCTCTGTAGGTGATTAACTGAATTTATATCAAATTTAGAGTATTGTTTCTCTTTAAAACATATTTTCTTTGCTCACAAGCATAAGAGTGTCATAAATTCTGGCAGTAGCCAGGTAAAGGATTGTTTTGTTCTATTAGTTACTTAGCAACCGACTGTTAAGTACGGAACAAAGAATTACCGGTGACATCTGTCAGGGTGCACCTGTCTGGTTGCTACGTGTCTGGGTCATGTGTATGTGTTTGTAGATCTGTATGTAGGTGCATCTGCCCGTCTGTATCCGGATAACTTGACTTGTTCAAAAGTTTTAGGCAGGCGTGGAAAAAAACGCTGCAGAATTGGAATGTTTTCAGAAATAGAAATGTTAATAGTTTTGACAATTAGCAAAGCGAATGATCGCAAGAGAAATTAAACTCACATGAATATTTGGTGTGACTGCCACTTCTTCTTGGTACTTGCACACCGTTTTTAAGGAACTAGGCAGGGAGATGGTTCCAAACATCTTGGAGAACTGACCACAGATCTTCTGTGGATGTCGCTCTTCATGTAATGCCACCCAGACTGGATGATGCTGAGATCAGGGCTCTGTGGGGGCCGGATCATCACTTCCAGGACTCCTTGTTGTTCTTTATGGTGACAATAGCCCTTTAGACATTGGTTGTATGTTTGGGTTTCGTTGTCCTGCTTCAGAATAAAGTTGGAGCCAATCAGACGCCTCCCTGATGGTATTGTAAATACTTTTGCACAGTACTCGGCAAGATTTTTGGGGCTCTTCATCAACCACGCTGATTTTTTTTTTTTTTTTTGGGGGGGTGGACTTTTTTTGGTTCTCTCTGAATAAGTGAACTCAGATGTATAAACACCATTGGTCTCCAACCTGTGGCTCCATAGCGGTAAAGCTACAACACTTTGCATTCTTTGATTATTTCATGATGAATCTGTGAAGAATCAAAAGTCCTATTTGTCACAGACTCATTCATGAAATCTGACAAAGATACCACATTGGTGTTCTTATATTACAGACCAATAGTGGCACTTTGTGTATACTGACACAGACATTACATGTAATACAGTGTTCCCATCAGGGGCAGATATACCCAAGAGGTGAGGGGGCCATTACCAGCAGGTGGAATTGTGCATTATGATGAGCTATTGGCCCTCAAAGGGCCCATATATTGTCCTTGTACTGGGGCCCTCTTCTGTCTGTCCCTGGTTCCCACGCATATATCATACCTATATCACATATAATACAAGCGTGCCCCTACATACATATGACACATGTCACCTATGTTACATATGCACACAACAAATCATGCAGCTACATTACATAGCTACATCACTTGCATGTCATCCAATACATATCATACATGTGATACCTTACAAACATTACATATAATATGCATTATTATTATTATTACATGTAGGGTTCCAGCTATTATTCCTTTTAGTCCAATTATTTGGACAAACTCGCAATTTTTTTTAACTGCTTTTTATTTATTTTTTTCTGATTTTTAGCTTATTAATCATTTACAACATTTTGATCCTCATTTGCATCATAACGAAGAGTTCTGGGATTTTTTCTTTGTGTGTTTTTTTTTTTTTTTTTAAGAAAGTGGTCAGGTAATTGGCTTGACATGATTTTGGACAACTTTATGACTTTTGCTTCAAGTCTACTTCATTGCCTTGGTGATAAAAGATGATTAGGATAGAGAAGTTAAAATTAGCCTTATGTCTGGAAGATTACGTGGCTGAGTTCACACGTTGCATTTTTTTCGCGTTTCCGCGGCGGTTTTAACCGCGCGATTTTGCCGCGAAAACGCGAAAAATAAGCATCCCATGCATTCCTATGGGATTCCGCAATGCTGTGCTAATGCTGTGGTTTTTACCGCGGCGGAATCGCTTTGCGGTAAAAACCGCAGCATGCTCATTAATTTGCGGAATCGCGGCGATCCCGCACCCATAGGAATGCATTGTTCCGCTTATTTCCCGCATGTGGCTGTGCACACCATGCGGAAAGTAAGCAGAACAATTGCGGATGGTACCCACGGTCCGGAGGAGAGGAGACTGTCCTCCGGGCTTTGGGTACCATATCCCTGTAAAAAATAGAATTTAAAATAAAAAATATTGCTATTCTCACCCTCCGACGTCCCGCGCAGCCTTCCCGCTTCTCTTCACACTCCGGTCCCAGTAGTCCTTTGCAAAAATGCTGGCGATGACGTCCGTTCTCGCGGGATCGCGAAGTCTCGCGGTCATTCGCGCGACGTCATTGCGAATTACCGCGAGACGTCGCGATCCCGCGAGAACTGACGTCATCGCGGGCATTTTCGCAAAGGATTACTGGGAACGGATGCGCGGGACGTCGGAGGGTGAGAATAACACCATTTTTTTTTTTTTTTTACTCTATCTTTTACTACTGATGCCGCATAGGCGGCCTCAGTAGTAAAAAGTTGGTCACACTCGTCAAACACTATGTTTGACGAGTGTGACCAACCTGTCAATCAGTTCTCCAAGCGATGCTACAGATCACTTGGAAAACGCTAGCAATTCTGCAAGCTAATTACGCTTGCAAAATGCTAGTTTTTCTGCTGGAAAATCGCGGGAATTTAAAATGCGATTTTCCCGCGGAATGGAATTCCGGAATTCTCGCGGTAATTTCCGCGAGAGTTCCGGTACGTGTGCACTTTAAAGGTTAACTCATTCCCAATATCATAATAGCTTCTCATAGTTATATGCAAATATTTTTTTCATACAAGTGTGCCAATCATACAGTCATGGTTGAAAGTGTTTGCACCCTTGAAATTTGTTCCAGAAAATGAAGTATTTCTCCCAGAAAATTTATCGCAATTACCTGTTTCGTTATACACATGTTTACTTCCTTTGTGTGTATTGGAACAGCCCAAAAAAAAAACTGAGGAAAAAAGGCAAATTGGACATCATTTCACACAAAACCCCAGTCATTTTGAAATATTTTGCAGATATTATCTAATAATGATATTCCCCATCACCCCCTATTCCGACTTTATATATACTCCATTGCCAATGAAATCTTGCTCCGGCAGTTCCAATGGCATTGGTCGAGCATGCCCAGTATCTCTCCTCTTGTCATTCATAGACTGCTGCTGTAGCGCCTGCCAGATAACCCTTGAATGGCTGGTTTTGCCATCCTGTATATCTGGTTGTGGGCTTCCTTACTCAGACAGCACACATTTTCTCACTCTCTCCCTTTTACTCAGTGATTTCTGAGCTTCGAGCTCTCCCTTTTACTCAGTGATTTCTGAGCTAGCTTCGAGCACAGCTCAGCTCAGCTGTGCTGGGCCTGTGCTTGATTCGGCTGTGTGCTGTGCAGCGTTCGGCTCAGTGGGGCATAACAGTGATGTGCGGTACTTATCACATGCCATCCATGTGCAGTCCGCGTGCTTTCCTTAATTAACATTGTACTGTATGTGAGAAACGCTGTATTTTTTTGTTTTCATACAAGAAAATCACTGATGGTAAAAACTGACACTCAGACCAAACACTGATTAAACTCAGATCCAAAACACTGATGAAATTTAGTCCATTTCTTTTTTGTTGCGTATGAGAAAAATAATTGACGTCTGAATGAGGGCTAATGGTTTATGCTCAAGCTGTCTTTTTCTGGTGGATTCCACCTGCAATCTGCCTGAAAAAGCGCCACCAAAAAATTAACGTAATACACAGCAGTGTACAAACAACGGCATCTTAAAGACTTAAAAGTTTATGTAGCCTTATATTGTACATTTTTGTGTCCTGCTGGGAATTGTTTCTTTACATTCCCCTGTATCATTTAGGCTAAGTTCCGCACAGTGGGCGAGCGCAGGAGTTGGCTGTCATTTACTTGCACTAGTATGGTTGGTAAATCGGACCAGAATTATCGACACGTTCGGCCGACAGTCGAATGTGTACGGGGACCCCTGACAGATGGGGAAGATACGGACCTGGCATTTCAGAATTTGTACTGCTGATCCTTTTGTTCTGTAGAGTTAAGTCTCTGCCAGTGATGTCTAACAGTGAGCAGCTCTCTTATAGAGAACACATAAACGCTTGGCGGAGCAAGTGCTCCTGTGTATGGAAAAGTTGGTTGAGATAGAACAGGGGTGTGCAACATTTTTTGATCCAAGGGCTACATTGCCATACTGAACCAATCTTAGAGCCGCAAAAATTTTTTTAAAAGAGTATTTACATGACTACATCTTCATAACCACCTTAAGTACATTAATACATCACCAGAACTATGTTTTGAGTATTTGAGGAGGATTTAGAGAGTTTCATCTCTCAAAAAAACCACAATAACTTGAACTGAGTCTTGGGGAGCAGAAACTCGCCAAATACTCCTCATAATTCTACTAAGTTTTGAGGATTTTTAAATTTTATCATTGCCATGAAGCATGTTATGGATTGCTACGTGTACAAAATCAGAACCACTGTCATACATGAGTGTGGCACCAGAACCATGAATGCAGTGCTAGAAGCACCGTCAGTATATGAACACAACACCAGAGGCACAACCACCGTCAGTACATGAATGCAACATCTGAAACTACCGCCAGTTCGTCAGTACATGAATGTAGCGCCAGGACCACCATCCGTACATGTATTTAGCACCCAGATTAGTAGAGCAATCGATTGCAATGTTCGGTCAGCCCCATATACAATTGTATCACATGAACCTATAATTCCCAGTGTGATCTTAACAATGGTAAGGAGATAGTGGGCGTTGTTATCAGTTATCATCAGACTGTGGACCACACAGGAACCACAGAACTGATTAAATGTAGTCCTTATCAGAAATAAGCATTTACATCCAGGTACCTTATAGACGAGATTGTCTCTGATTGGGGTCGTTCTCCTTCTTTTCTTCTCCATTTTGTCCAGACACCATGATGAGATTTCACGCCCAGAGCTCGTCTCTGCAGATTTCCCTCTCCTTCTTCGTCTTCAGTAGTACTTCCCAACACATGCCCTTAAAAATAAAAGTATCATTATACTGCCTCATAAATCAAAATATCTCCAGTGCTGTGCCCTTGAATAAATCACTGTGCTTCCTGCACAAAATATCGCCCCCACACTGCCCCTCTCCATAATATCCCCCATACAATGCCCCTCTACAAAATATCACCTCAAACTTCCCCTTTCCTTATCTTACCCACAGTGCCCGTCTCCATAATATCACCTCAAACTGCCACTTTCCATATCCCTCCAAAATGCCTCTCTGCCTAATGTCCCCACTCACCTTGCTATACTATGCCCCTTTGCACAATCCTACAATTGCCCCATAATGTGCTCCATTGCCCCCTATCGTCCCCTCGCAGTAGCCCAAACCCTTACCTCCCCTCCCTTGCCACCCTCTTCTTTTAGACGTGAATACATTTGACTATATGAAGAGAGCAGCGTCTCTAGGACAGCTCCGCACAACAACCTTGGTATTATCCATATGTTCTACTGGCCTGAGATAGAACCATCGTTCGGCTGACAGCTATCTACAGTGTATGAGGGGCTTAGCACTGCAATTATCGCAGAGTAAAGGTGAAAAATTAGATTAGTGCTGCCCTGGGCCAATGACTAGTCTAGACGTGTATGGCAGCCAGTCCTCACTTCCGTGCCCGGTATCTTTGGCCTGGCATCCTTTGGCCCCATGTCGTCATGATATGACCTAGATCAGGGTTCCCCAACTCCAGTCCTCAAGGCCCACCAACAGATCATGTTTATAGGATTTCCTTAGTATTGCTCAGGTGATAATTGCTTCATCTGTACAATACAAAGGAAATCCTGAAAACATGAACTGTTGGTGGGCCTTGAGGACTGAAGTTGGGGAACCCTGACCTAGATAAGTCCAAGGGTGCCCAGGATGCGTGCGCAGAAGAAGACTTGCTGCCACATAATGGACGCTGGACCAAGGAAGTGAAATTCAAATTGTTCTGGATTACTGAGTGATCACATGACCAGGACAGACTTTCATCCCATGGACATAACATGGATTGATAGTAAGCAAATATCTTCATACAGAAAGTATATAAAAGGTGCATTAGATGCTGCTACGCCGTCTATAAATCTCGGGAACGGGCAGCAAGACAAGATCCCTGACATTAATACACATGACACAGGTCACAGTTGAATAGGTCATTCCTTTACTTCTGGGTGAGGGAACAAACTTGAACGTTACTTGCAAGATTCAAAGTTCCATTGATCGCACTTCCAGGTGCACTTGTGCAGGCGATAAACCATTTGAAGTAGCAATATCAGGCAACCTACCTAAGCCACAGCACATACCATTTAGTTAGTCTTTGCACAATGGCCTCACACAACGGACTCGTTCAATAGGACCTGCTTCTGTGTGGTCGTCCGCTCGTAATCAGTTTCTTCATGCCTTCTCACAATAGAGGCCCCTCGACCTCACGATAATGGCACTTTCACCTCGCCCAACAGCTCTCACACTCTCAGTTTTAGCTTCTCGTCACAGGCACAACTCTTCTGTGGCCCTCATTAAGCCAACTTTTTACTCTACATGGTGATCCTTTCTCTCATGGGTGACTGTTGTTCCATGGCCAGGACAGTCATGGAGACAATCTCTCCGACTCCTCTACATTTTATAGCCTGAGGCGGCTCACCATGTTGCATATGCCCACACTGCTGAAGCCTTTCTCTATTGACTTGAGATAGCGGCGTACACAATGGTTTATATGCTTTTACAGCTCCTGCCCATCCAAATCATCTATCCACACAGCACCAATCAGCTCAATGAACTTTCACACCACACAGGCACCCCAAATCAACAATTTTTAGGTATACTGCTTCAGTGTATCCACAGTCACCTAAGTGTTCACTCTCAGATGCAGTGCAGAGCCATTCATCAGGTGCCATCCCTAGACATTTTTCTTATCACTGCCCACTCATTGAATGTTCACCCAAAACACCACTCATAATCCTGAAATAAATACAAGTCAACTGTGATAAATACCAGGGCTGTGGAGTCGGTAAGCCAAACCACCAACTCAGACTCCTCAATTTCCCTGACACCGACTTCAACTCCACCAAAATGGGCTCCGACTCTGACTCCACAGCCCTGCCAGGGCTGTGGAGACGATAAGCCAAACCTCTGACTCCAACTCCTCAATTTCCATGACTCCGACTCCACCAAAATGGGCTCCGATTCTGACTCCACAGCCCTGATAAATACTAAAAAAGAGAGTTACACCCAACATTGAGGTCTAAGGGGTAACTTCTCTTCCTCTGGATTGTGACATGCCTGTCATGCCAGTGTAAGGAGACTTATAGGCCATGCAATGCTCCTCAGGGAAATGAAATATGAAAATTGCCTCTTCAGATAGTAAGAGGACTTGACCTCTAGTACTACCTATTGTGGAAATAGCAATCCTAAAAGTCATATCTCTGAAGAGACAATTTGCACACCCTACATAGGAAATATCAACATGGCGTAAACATTAAAAAAATGCAAAAAAAATGTAGTGGAGGCAGGATGACCCAACAACAACAACTGTATTAACTGTCTTTTTTATACAATGTTCAAACCAGGAAAACCCTTTAATTGAGAAGATTTTTCCCAATGATATTAACCTTGCAGTCAGAGTTACTGATGTCCACACCCATACTAACTCCCGTGAGCAGATCAATGGCATCTACCCTATCATTTTGTGTTTTCAGCGTTTACCGTAGATAGTAGGCGATAATCTTTCTGGAACACTTTGTAGGATCAAGATTTATCGACGACAAATAGTTAAGGCCCTCATATACATTAGACTAATGTTGTCCGATATTGGCAGGAGTGTCCGACATTATTTTATACATGGCACATGATGGGTGGGTGCCAGTTACATACAGTATGTTTTACAATGGGGCCTAGGAGCTTTTTAAAGGGTTATTCCCAACATTGAAAGTTTCTAATCCTTGGGGTCCTACGCCTGGCACTGATTTTGAGATGGAGTTCTAAAATCAGAATGTTGCAGAGATCGCGCATGGACGCTAACGCTATGTTCATCCTCCTAATGAGACCGTAGCGCTCAACTTTCTCAAGCAGTCCTATACAAAATGAATGGAGAGGAGGTGCGCATGGGCGGTCACAGCTCCATTTCATCAGGGCATTTCTGCGCCCCGTTTTCAGGATCAATGGGGGTCCAAATATTTGCGTCTTATGAATAGATGATGACTTGGGAATAACCCTCTAAGTAACACCTTAGGGTAAAATTATAAAAAGCCCATATTTTCTTGAGATCCCTGGGACGGAGAGCTCCGCTGCTGCCGAGGCGGGGGAGCACGTGTTACTGCGCCTTTCATTGTATAATTTTACTTATAAATAGTGTCTTTAAAAATGTGCCTGTTAAAAAAGGAAATGTGGACGGTGCCGAGGCTGGAAATGAATGACAACTGCAATTAGAGATGAATGGGGAGAGATGTAATTAGCTTGAAACAGGAAACTCGAAATCCTGCTTCCCAGTTGTGCTTTGTGAGCTGAATAGAGCAAATCTGTGAATCAGGGGATCTTAATAAGCAATTCAGAGACAGAGAAAAATGATCTTCTGGTGCTCACAGGCCGAATACTTACCGTGCGGAGAAATGGGCACTGCATTGTATGAATGCACTGAGAGCATGTACTGTAGAAAGGGGCTATTGGCACTATGAGAGCCGAGCACTGATTGGTTGCTCTAGGCCTGAACGGCACGGTGTTTCTGCTTTTGAAGAATAAGGAGACACGATTGGCCGAACCATCATTATCCCTTTTGACAAAAAAAAGTTTTGCAACCTCTGACATTTGTATTATGATGTTTTTTTGCAACTGAAATAAGCATTATGATGTTCTGCAGCAGCTGAACTATAGACTATGCACTGCAGCTGCTGAAGAACCTCTTAATTGTTGTGGAGTGACCAAACACTACCTACTAGTGGACTTCCCTACAAGAAGAGATGAGCAGTGCCAGTCAGTGGCGTAACTAGAAGCTCTCGGACCCTAGTGCAAAAACTCCCATCAGTGTCCCTAACTAATCTGTCTCCAGCAGCAGAGATGCCAAGATGGATTACAGATAGTGGGGACAAGTTGTTGTCTCTCTGCTCCTGCTCTCCTGTCTGTCAAACTGTATCCAGCCATTGCAAAGATATAGACTTTCAGTTTGGGGCAGGCAAACCATTGGCAGGGCACAATGTATGCTGGAGAGTAAGTTCCAGCACCCACACTGCTGACAGAATCCCAAAGAATGGCCCACTCAAGAAGAGTGGATGGCAAGTTGCACAGGATGAAAATCAAGACAGTTCCTAGACCTAATAGACTGATGGATCTTTGTCTCTCTGCTCCTGCTCTCCTGTCTGTCAAAATGCATACAGGCATTACAAAGATGAAGATTGTCAGATTGGTGTAGGCAAGCCATTGGCAGGCACATTGTATGCTGGAAAGTAATTTCCAGTACTCATAGTCCTGACAGAATGCTGACGAATCGCCCATTCTAACATACGTGAATGGTAAGTTACATGGTATATGAATCATGACCGTTCCTAGACTTATTAGACTGATGGATCTTTGTCTCTGTGCTTTTGTCTGTCAAACTGCATACAGGCATAACAAAGATCCAGACTTTCAGATTTGGACAGGCATGCCATTATCAGGCACATTGTATGCTGGAAAGTAAGTTCCAGCACTCATAGTGCTGACAGAATGCTGTAGAACCACCCACTCAAAAAGAGTGGATGGCAAGTTGCACATCATGAGCGTTCCTAGACATATTAATGTCTGGTATATGCCCCAAAGCTTTTTTTAACTTGTAGTGAGTGAGGATGGCAGCAAGAATATTCTTTACTACAGGATCTGGGTAAAAGGAGAGGTATTCACATGGCACTACAAGTTCCAGCATTCTGGGACCTGTAACTCTGCCTAGCTGCGCATTAGTTTGCCGTCGCTTGTCACTTCCAGCTTTGTGTCTGGATCCTCGCTGCTTTCGCACTATATAAATATAATTCCAAATTTAAACGTTGCTCGGCCAAATTTGGCTAGACAAGATAACGGCAATCAATTCCGACTTTCACTTCACTGCTTTTAAATATAGAATCAGAGCATGGAGCTAATTTTGGAAGCCGAGAAATCAAAGGCTGTAATGTGAGTCGGTTTTGTGGATTATTCCGGAGCCTTTGTCATCTAAAGTGGGCGCCACGTCCAGCAAATGCTGATATCGTCAGCGTGATATAGATGGGTGGTAGCCCCTGTGGTTTAGCAAATAAACCTCATAAAACCCCATATTTTTATTTATTTTTTTTTAGAAATACCATCCCGTATGTAAGGGATCAGATATTCTGGACTTTCAATGGGATTATAAGGCAATTCTGATCCTATTTATTCACTGTCCATTGTGCAAACCAATGGGGGAGAATGAGAACCTGTGAAATCCTGCTTCCATGGTTCTCCTTGTTCCATGTATGCAGGACTTCGGTCTTCACCTGTCTTGGTGGAAAATGCCAGATAATGCATGGTATATGTAAAATGTGCCACCTGAGCTTACTGGGCACGTATTGTATCATGTGGTTGAAAATAGTCATGGACCCATAACGTTTACCCGGGGCACGGCGAAGGAAAAATGAAAACCACTTCTTTTACTCTTGCTGATCCAGAAAAAGAAGAAATCTATAAAGCATTAGTTACTCTGCAGTTAAAGGGAATATGTCGCCAGATTTTTGCTTTGTAATCTGACAATAGCGTGATGTAGAAGCTGAGACCCCGATTCCAACGATGTATGACTTACTGGGCTGCTTGCTGTAATTTTGATACAATCACTATTTTCTCTGCTGCAGTGTTTAGCAGTGCTCAAATACTGAGCCAAAAATAGGCCCGCCCACTCCACTGATTGGCAGCATTCTGTGTAGACTGTGCAGAAAGCTGCCAATCAGTGGTGAGGATGGGGTTACACAGAGGGATTGACTAGGAGGCACAAGACACCTAGTCCTGTAGTGATAATCTGCTGTGGGTAAAACACTGATTTTAAAGAAACAACAACACAGCCTAATAAGTGACATGTCACCGGAATCAGGCTCTTGGCCCCTACATCATGCTGCTCTCGGATTACGTAACAAAAAACTTCGGATAGGTTACCTTTAAAGAGAAATAACTTCCCTCCTAAGCACATGTGGCCCCATTCAACCAATTTTTTTTTTCCATGAGCATTTAGGATGTTCAATACCTCTTATATCCAAATGGGTCGGATTTGTTGCAGATTTTAGCGTGGATTCAGCCCCAAAGTCGTTGTTAAATTTGTGATAATCCATATCCCAATTCATATGCAGCAGAAAAAAAATCTACAGAATTTTTTTTTTTGTTGCAGCTTATCAAAACTATAATTTCTAATCTAAAGATCCTTAAAGGGTTGGTATGTTTATTGTCAGATAATACCTTTAAATACAAGCAGTTTTGCCATTTATTGCTTAATGAAATTTTCTGCCATTTTTGAGATATTAACACTTTTTTTAATTTTTTTTAGTTTACAGCTCATTGCCTTGGAGACCGACCACCGCTGCAAGGGAAGAGAACACCTGCAATGCTTACAAGTTCTTTTCTATTTTACTATGTTTTGAAACTGGCCAGGATCTCTGGAGTGAGCTCTTACCTCCTAATCCTGGTGCAGTACTCGCATGCTAGACAGCAGTGGTGGTCGGTCTCTTTGGCGACAAGCTGTAAACAAAAAGAAAAGTGTAGATATCTCAAGAACAGACGCAAATTTTAATAAGTAGTAAATTGGAAAAGTGCTGGTATTTACAAGACCTATCCAACAGTAGACATCTCTGAAGATGAGAAAGGGTTGTCCACTATAGGCCGGGATCACACCTGCGAGAAACTCGGACAAGTCTCACATGTTAATACCCGGCACTGCCACCGGCATTCAGGAGCGGAGCGTGCGGCTGCATGTATTTCTATGCGGCCACATGCTCCGATCCGAGTTCCGGCGGCAGTGCCGGGTATTGAGACGCCAGACTCGGACGAGTTTTTTGCATGTGTGATCCCGGCCTTAGAAAACCTCCAGGATCCTCATCGTGGAGAGTGGCTACATAGATCCTTTCTCACTCTGAAGGACCTGTCCTTTTGATTTGAATAGACACTGTGTAATGCTTAATTTCTCCTGAGGAGGTGCTATAGGGAGAATGAACACTTACTGCCAGGTCTCAAACCTGATCACAGTTGATTGATAATGGTCCATGCAGAAGGATGTTTTGTGATTTGCTTATTGTAAGGGAACCCAGCTAACATATTTTATAAAACCTCTATCCGGTTTGGTTTCCTATTCTAAATCATGTGGAAAAGCCCTATTAAGGGTCGATATTGACTTTTAGGATCGTCACCCCCTATAGATTGTACCAGAGGTTCTGTCCTCTCCCTCTCTCATGAGGCTATTTGCTCAATCTTTCTTGGGAAATTGGGGTTTGTGTGTTTTGGATTTGTTGCTTGTGTTTGCCCCTCTGAGTCAAGGACTTTATATATTGTTGATTTACGTTTTAAGGTTTGTTTGTTTTTTACGTCAATTCATGTTGCGTTTTTCCAAAATAACTGTGTAAAATAAAAATGCCTCGTATCTGTGAAAAACTTGTAGTTATGTATAAAGGTCTATATATTTGTACGACGTCGTGATGTACCGTACTGTTCTTGTCCGTAATATGAGTGCAGCTTCAGCTGGTGAAGTTTTTGTGGCCTTCATGTACTATTAGACTTATTTAATTGGAAAGGTATTTGCAGTGTGATCAGCAGGATTTTGGGGGCTGAGAACTAGAGTTGAGCAAATTTTTCAACATTCGGTTCCAATTATGATCGGCGGCTAATATTGTTTTTTGTAATATTCGCCGAACACAGCCAAACGTCATTGGAGTCAATGGTAGTAGAAATGATCGAATATATTCGGATCCGATCTTCAAATATAAATTCAGCACGAATAGGGTACCAATATGGCAGGTATATGGTAAATTCAGATTTGGCGACCGAATCCGAACATATTCGCTCAACTCTACTGAGAACCCAATGTTAATAGCTTGTACATAATGACGTGTGATTCCTCCAGTGGGCCACTTTGAAAAATCCTGTCCGGGTGTGGTCCGCATTGTTAAGCCTAGAGCTACATCGCGACTACTAGCCTCAACAGTCCTCTCCACCACTGAGACCCTCATTGATCTCTAGAGCAGGAGGTGCGTTGCCCCAACCAACCCCAACGTATGAAGCTGTAGCGTGCATGTGTGACCAACCCTTTATTAATTTCTATGGTTCTAGAAGTGCGCATGATTGACCTCCACTCACATAGTCAACGAAAATACCGGTGGGCACGCATGAACACCACTGTCACATTTTCATGAGTCACGTAGGATGCCCATTTACGTAATCATGGGTGGCCAACCTGTTCTGTGGTTTGGTTGTTCACTGGATGTCCCTTTTATCTCCTGCACATGTATCATCCGGTGCTTGCCATACATTTCAGTAGTTTCAGTCTAATATACAGGCAAGAAGTTGCATTTTAGCCAGTTTTCTGATTATTTCATTTAGTGCATCGTAAACGTTTTGATTTCCAGTTTTCTTTCTCCCATTCTTCACTATTCCTCTACCACAGTTCCCTCCTTTGATAACTGGTGACTAGTGACGAGCGAGTATACTCGTTGCTTGGGTTTTCCCGAGCATGCTCGGGTGTCCTCCGAGTATTTTGGTGTGCTCCAAGATGTGGTTTGTTGACGTAGCTGCATGATTTGCGGCTGCTAGACAGCCTGAATACATGTGAGGAATGCCTGTTTGTTAGGGAATCCCCACATGTATTCAAGCTGTCTAGCAGCTGTAAATCATGCAGCTGAGGTGATGAAAACTAAATCTCCGAGCACGCCAAAATACTCGGACACCTGAGCATTCTCGGGGAAAACCCAAGCAGTGAGAATGCTCGCTCATCACTGCTGGTGATATAACGTACCCCACAATGTCACCCCGCTGGGGCAT
Source organism: Dendrobates tinctorius (assembly GCF_039654945.1). Lineage (NCBI taxonomy): Eukaryota > Metazoa > Chordata > Amphibia > Anura > Dendrobatidae > Dendrobates > Dendrobates tinctorius. The sequence continues at coordinate 3,601,486 of NW_027361784.1, forward strand.
TTGCTGTATGTTGCACTCAGCTGTGCACACTTATCTTTTTAGGGTGAAAGAAGAACAAAAACCTCAACTATCACAGTAAGTAACGCCTCTCCCGGCGCGGTAGGCTTGACTCTTTTATCTTTGTTGTATTTGTTTTGCTGTGTTTTGCTTCCTGCATACTTTGGTGGTGTTAGGTGACCGTAGTCCTTGGTAGGCTGCATTGAGTATGTCTTGTGCTTCTTGACTGGCTTGTAAGATGGCTACATGCAGCTTTCTTACCCCATCCACATTAGTTGGATGTAGACACCTCTGCCTGCTTGTGGACTAGTTTTCTGTGTGAAACCTGTATTCCTCTTCTCTTGCTGGCTGAGTTTTGAAGCTGCCATTCTTCTCCATCGGCTACCAGCTTTTCCTTTCCGCTTTTCTGTAGTGATTGGGGGAGACATTTCGGGCCTGTCGCTTGTTCTTATGGTTATAAAGATGCATTATTTGCTTATTTAAACAGGTGGTTTCCCTTTAGTGGGATCACTGAACTGGTTAATAACGTTCTACTGCCACAACCAAAGCAGCAAAATGAGAAGGAGCCTGAGAAGTAAGTAAGCTGCTTTGCTTAGATTAAGCACAAAGTGTGTAGCATTGGTTATAGCAACAGGATCGTATTTGGGAAATGCACTTAGATAGTCCATACCTGTTTACCCCTATTGAACTGCTTAGCTCTTTGCTCCTTTTTTCAGTTTTCCAGTGCATACAGTGAGCTGGACCCTTTGAAGCACAGGCCTTTTATATAAATGGCATGTTAAGCACAGAGATAAAAGGGAAACTGTCACCCCCTGGGACGTTTTTACCTATTAATATGGGAATTCAGGTGATAGAATGGTTAAAATAGTCATACCTGTGTGCAGATACAGTGGGTACGGAAAGTATTCAGACGCCTTTAAATTTTTCACTCTTTGTTTCATTGCAGCCATTTGGTAAATTCAGAAAAGTTCATTTTTTTGGCATTATTGTACACTCTGCACCCCATCTTGACTGAACCCCCCCCAGAAATGTAGACATTTTTGCAAATTTATTAAAAAAGAAAAACTGAAATATCGCATGGTCATAAGTATTCAGACCCTTTGCTCAGACACTCATATTTAAGTCACATGCTGTCCATTTTCTTGCGATCTTCCTGGAGATGGTTCTGCTCCTTCATTGGAGTCTAGCTGTGTGTAATTAAACTGATAGGTCTTGATTTGTGAAGGCACACACCTGTCTATATAAGACCTCACAGCTCACAGTGCATGTCCGACCAAATGAGAATCATGAGGTCAAAGGAACTGGCCAAGGAGCTCAGAGACAGGATTGTGGCAAGACACAGATCTGGCCAAGGTTACAAAAGAATTTCTGCAGTACTCAAGGTTCCTAAGAGCACAGTGGCCACCGTAATCCTTGAATGGAAGAAGTTTGGGACCACTAGAAGTCTTCCTAGACCTAGTTTTCCAGCCAAGCTGAGCCTTGGTGAGAGAGGTAAAGAAGAACTCTAAGATCAATGAGGCTGAGCTCCAGAGATACAGCAGGGAGATGGGAGAAATTTCCACAAAGTCAACCATCACTGCAGCCCTCCACCAGTAGGGCCTTTGCCCGATGGAAGCCTCTCAGTGCAAGACATATGTAAGCCCGCATAGAGTTTGCTAAAAAAAAACACATGATGAACTCCCAGACTGTGAGAAATAAGATTTTCTGGTGTGATGAGACGAAGATAGAACTTTTTGGTGATAATTCTAAGCGGTATGTGTGGAGAAAGCCAGGCACTGCTCATCACCTGCCCAATACAATCCCAACAGTGAGACATGGTGGTGGCAGCATCATGCTATGGGGGTGTTTTTCAGCTACAGGGACAGGAAAACTGGTTGCAATTGAAGGAAACATGAATGTGGCCAAGTACAGAGATATCTTGGATGAAAACCTCTTCCAGAGTGCTCTGGACCTCAGACTTGGCCGAAGGTTCACCTTCCAACAAGATAATGATCCTAAGCACACAGCTTTAATAACAAAGGAGTGGCTTCAAAACAACTCTGTGACCATTCTTGACTGGCCCAACCAGAACCCTGACCTAAACCCAATTGAGCATCTCTGGAGAGACCTGAAAATGGCTGTCCACCAACGTTCACCATCCAACCTGACAGAACTGGAGATGATCTGCAAGGAAGAATGGAAGAGAATCCCCAAATCCATGTGTGAAAAACTTGTTGCATCATTCCCAAGAAGACTCATGGCTGTACTAGCTCAAAAGGTGCTTCTCCTCAATACTGAGCAAAGGGTCTGAATACTTAGGACCATGTGATATTTCAGTTTTTCTGTTTTAATGTGCAAAAATTTCTACATTTCTGTTTTTTTTTCTGTCAAGATGGGGTGCAGAGTGTACATTAATGAGAAGAAAATGAACTTTTTTTGAATTTACCAAATGGCTGCAATGAAACAAAGAGTGAAAAATTTAAAGGGGTCTGAATACTTTCTGTACCCACTGTATCTGCGGTCTTGATGTGCAGAAATCATCTTTTAGTCGTTTATGGGAATTAGCTCTTCCAGGCTTCGGGGTGTGCAGTGCATGTAAGAAAGCTCAGCCTCTGTTGTTCATTTGTGTACCACCCCCCTCCCATCATTGCCACAGGACCCTGTGACATGTATTGCTGTCCCCGGAATCCTGCGTCTGCGCCCTGCAGTAGAACGATTATACTTACCATACCTTTTCTCCCCTGCTATGGGCATTGACTTCTTTGCTCTTCAGCGCAGGCGCCATTCTGTCACTACAACTGAACTAGCAGTGACTCGACGCCGCTTGCGCAGAAGAACAATGAAGCCCATGTCCATAGCAAGGCGGAAAAGGTAAGTATAATGGTGTGATTGCAGGGCATAGGCGCGGAATTCCGGGGCCAGCAATACACGTCACAGGGCCCTGTGACAATGATACAATGATGGGAGGGGGATGGTATGCAAACGAAGACCGGAGACCCAGTTTTCTTCCAGGCATGGTATGCCCTGGAGGCTGGAACCTGGAAGAACTGATTACCATAAACGAACAAAAGATGATTTCTGCACATCCAGACTGCAGATATGGACATACAGGTATGACTATTTTAACCTTTCTATCACCTGTATGCCCATATTAATAGGTAAAAACATTCTAGGGAGTGACATATTCCCTTTAGGGGAAAGCTAGTGGTCCTGATTTAACTCTTGATTTTTTTCCATCGTAAGGAATTTCCTATTTATGTCTTTCATTAGCACAAATTACAGAGAACAAAATACTGATAAAGGAATATAGCATATATTTAAAGCAGATTTGTCAGAAAATTTCGGAATACAAATTGCATGCATTACTAAAGCTCTCTTAAACCTGATGAGGCTGATGTTGTTGCTAGGGAAATCCAATAGCTTTATAAGCCTTTTTGAAAGTTTAAATTACGGTAAGTCTCTGCTCACCTAGCCTTATTAACACCCCGTCAGTGTCTCTCCTCCCTGCTCCTGAATCTGTCCACCTAGCCTTATTGACAGCTCCTCAGTGTCTATCCTCCCTGCTGTTGAATCTCTATCAACCTAGCCTCATTAACAGCACCTCAGTATTCCTCCTCCCTGTTGCTGAATCTGTGCTTATCTAGCCTAGTTGACGGCTTCTCAGTGTCTCTCCCCCCATGCTGCTATTGAGTCCCTACCCACCTAATCTCATTGACAGCTTGCCAGTGTCTCTGCTCCTTGTGGCTGACTCTCTGCCCACCCAGCCTGATTGACAGCTTCTCAGTGTCCCTCTTCCCTGGTGCTGAAGAGATCTCACACTGCTCAGTATAAGTTGCAGCTGTCAGTCAGGTTTGGTAGGCGAAGAATCAATACATTGGACTCATTATCTGGACTTAAAATGCTTCAATATACACAGGGTGGGCCATTTATATGGATACACCTAAATAAAATGGGAATGGTTGGTGATATCAACTTTGTGACAAATTAGTATATGGGAGGGGGGAAACTTTTCAGGATGGGTGGTGAACATGGCAGCCATTTTGAAGTCGGTCATTTTGGATCCAACTTTATTCTTTCAATGGGAAAAGGGTCATGTGACACATCAAACTTATTGAGAATTTCACAAGACTAAAAATGGTGGGCTTGGTTTTAACATAACTTTATTCTTTCATGAGTTATTTACAAGTTTATGACCCCTTATAAAATGTGTTCAAAGTGCTGCCCATTAGGTTGGATTGTCAATGCAACCCTCTTCTCTCACTTCTGAGACATTGATAGCAACACCGCAGAAGAAATGCTAGTCTAAGGTGGTCAGATTCCTTGTAGGAATGCTCGGACCTGACACCCATAATGTGGTGGTGCACCATCTTGCTGGAGAAACTCAGGGAACGTGCCATCTTCAGTGTATAAAGAGGGCAACACATCATTATGTAGCAATTTCAGATATCCAGTGGCATTGAGGTTTCCATTGATGAAGAATGGCCCCACTATCTTTGTACCCCATATACCACACCATACCATCAATTATGGGTCACAGGTCCGAGCATTCCTACATGATCAGTTTCCTGGAAAGTGGATTGGCCGTCATGGGCCAGTTCAATGGTCTCCCGATCTGACCCCCTTAAACTTTTATCTTTGGGGTCATCTGAAGGCAATTGTCTATGCTGTGAAAATACGAGATGTGCAGCATCTGAAACAACGGATACTGGAAGCCTGTGCTAGTATTTCTTCTGCGGTGTTGCTATCAGTGTAAGAAGAATGTTTCATTGACAATCCAACACATGGGCAGCACTTTGAACACATTTTATAAGTGGTCATAAACTTGTAAATAACTCATGAAAGAATAAAGTTACGTTAAGACCAAGCACACCATTATTTTTCAAAAAGTTCAATTTTGGTTTCATCTGACCAGAGCACCTTCTTCCACATGTTTGGTGTGTCTCCCAGGTGGCTTGTTGCAAACTTTAAACAACACTTTTTTTGGATATCTTTGAGTGATCATGGGCCTCTTGGCTGCATCTCTGAACATTCTTCTCCTTGTTTGAGATGATAGTTTAGAGGGACGGCCGGGTCTTGGTAGATTTGCAGTGGTATGATACTCCTTCCATTTCAATATGATCGCTTGCACAGTGCTCCTTGGGATGTTTAAAGTTTTGGAAATTATTTTGTATCCAAATCCGGCTTTAAACTTCTCCACAACAGTATAACGGACCTGCCTGTTGTGTTCCTTGGTCTTCATGATGCTCTCTGTGCTTCCAGCAGAACCCTGAGACTATCACAGAGCAGGTGCATTTATACGGAGACTTGATGGTGGATTATATTTATCATCATTAGTGATTTAGGACAACATTGGATCATTCAGAGATCCACAACGAACTTCTGAACTGAGTTTGCTGCACTGAAAGTAAAGGGTCCGAATAATATTGCACACCCCACTTTTCAGTTTTTGAATTTCCACAAAAATGTAAAATAACCAATAAATTTTGTTCAACTTCACAATTGTGTTCCACTTGTTGATTCTTCACCAAAAATTTACATTTGGTATCTTTATGTTTGAAGCATGATATGTGGGAAAAGGTTGAAAAGTTCCAGGGAGCCAAAGACTTTCGCAACGCACTGTATATATATAAAGAGAGAGAGAGAGAGTGGATTTCTAAACCAGTGAAAAACAGAAAAATTATAAAAAATCTGTAAGGTGAGGCCAGGACTGTAGTCATGGCTAGAGACACTGAATCATCTGTGTCCTGATGTTCCCTCACAGAAAACTGTAATCCACTGCTCAGTGTACCAGTGTCTCCAGGTTTAGGTCCCCCTGGGCACTTCCCAGGTGGCGACGGACCCTCTTCCAGGCGACCCCCAGTAATGGATACACAGTCCAGAATAACTTGAATGTTTTTTTTACTTAGGACTTCACACATTATATCCACAGTTGGCACATCATGAGATACACATTGAACTACTTGCTTCCTCAGCTCTCCCTACTTTGCTGACGCTTCTGTATGGCACACATCCGGACTGGACCATCTAAGACTGCTTCCCAGCTTCTTCCTGGCCTAACCTCGCCATGATGACAATTCATTTTGCCTGTTTCGCCCCAGACCTGAAAACATCCACCACCCGGTTTAGTTGCCTACGGAAAAGCATCCGGCCCATCTGTACCATTCCCTGCGAAGCTTCAACTTCCTTCTGCTCCTCACTCAACCAACTCCTGCCCTAATGGCGTCCGCCCAGGCTATGAGGCGTCACATCTTCTTCCTACTGTACTGGCCCACTGCAATGATGCCCAGTGGCCGTGAATAACGTTGCCTGTCACTGCTTAACGTTGCATGGCTGCCGAGCCGTCCTGGGCCTATAACCCATGTGGACACTTTGGGCACCCTTGCCCTGTCTATCTTCCCTTCTGCTCTAACTTTAACCCCCAGCAGCCCCTCCTACACTTAACCCTATACTACCTACTAACTATTCTGTATACTTGAGTGACCCCTCTAGTGTCCAAACAAGAGCACTACGCTTTCCTTATACTGTACATGAAGCGTAGTGAACAATATCACAACTATTTGCAATGAGGAACAAGCAAACATGGAGACAAAGCAATGGTAATCCCCAGAAGGGGTAGCAGAACCATATCATACATGAGGTAGTACATGTAACATGTAGTAATACCAGTAAGCAAAAAGGCATAAATACAACAATGAACATTATTAACTTAACCCCTTTACACGCTCCTTTCTTTAAATTTGGTCGTCCCTGACCACTTTTAAAACTTTAAGGCCACGGTAACACGTTCAGTATTTGGTCAGTATTTGACATCAGTATTTGTAAGCCAAAACCAGGAGAGGAACAATCAGAGGACAAGTGTAATAGAAACACGTCACCACTTCTGGATTTATCACCCACTCCTGGTTTTGGCTTACAAATACTGATGTAGAATACTGACCAAATACTGAGCGGGAGAACGTGACCTAATATTTACAGTACATGCTCTGCGCAGGGAGATTATATGAGGTAGTCACATCTGGTACGCACTGAAGTTTGTGTCCTACGCATGGGATAGCAGTCCTGAGAATAAGCTCCCCCTTCCTTTAAGGGAAGAACAGTCTCTCTTCCGAATGGTCTTTAGCTAGGAAGACAGTCTATCCTTTTCCAGTAGAATGGGCACAATGAGTGCAACAAAAACAAACAATTAGAGTCCATGGGCTCCAGATATAACGCCTAGCTCTCAGTCCTCCAGGCCAAGATGAACAATTACAAGAGAACTAAAAGAACTATCTTTCATGACCAACTCTGGCCGTACAACTTCCAATCCCCTTGCAAGGTGAACATTCAGGTTTTTCCTCCACCCTGAAGGACGCAGAACAGTCCTTCAACACGTAAAAGGAATAGCGCAACATGTGCAACACACCTCTTGTAGAACGGACAAACATTTTCAACAGCATGCTTTCCTTGCCTTCTTCGTTGGTTCCCATATTCTCGTATGGGCCGCAGAGGATCCCGCAGCCACAGAGTCTACAGACCATCCGGGCGCGGCAGCAGAAGCGCAAGACTGCAGCGCCAACAAGAGCAGATTTTTTTCCACTTGGGCAGAACAGGGCATGTCCACCCTTACCACAGCATCGGCCCCAGATTCGGTTCCCCGCATCCGGTTGCTGAGCGTCAGGTCTAGTGGACCACTCTCTGTTTCGCATGGGATGGAACTGGCCAAGCCCAGCGAGGCCAGGTTGTACTCACCACCTACTTGTAGAACATCCTGCACACCCTGCTCCTGCAGCAGTTTTTTTCCTCCACACCAGCGACTGAGCGATCCGGCTCCCAGAGGCACAGCACCGTACCGCTCCGTCCTTCCGGCCCAAGCCCCTCTGGGGCGTTCTCCACTTCCGGCTCCTTACTCTTCGGCGCCTGGCAACTCAGTTCTGGCTGCTGAAGGGGAGGCTCTGGGCCCCTCCACAATGGTTCTGGTGGCAGAGAAAACTCGGACTCCGCCGGGGAAAGTTCCAATCTCCACCGACACTCCAGTCCCTGCTTCTCAATTCCGTCTCTCTTCTCTCGCAGGTAGTGACATACTCCATCAGTCATGGCTCGTCCCTTCAGTCCCCACCCATTTCCAGGGGGTACCACCCTCAACCTCTCAACCGATTTGTTGGTAATCCAGTGAAGGAGTGAAGATTCTTCTCTTTTTCATCTGCACCCACCAGGGGGGGACCAGGGCATACTGACAGGCAGATTTTGGCGCCAGGAGAAGACGGCAACGCCAACGAAGGATGCGGTTCTTGTTGCTGTTTACTCCTCCGCCATCTCCCACCAATTCCGCAGCCGCCATCTTGTTCACAGTAATGGTGTCAGACTTTCTTTTAAATAACCAAGTCAACTCAGTAGTCAAGTCCGGTGTTGTCACAAAATCTGTAGTAGGCAAATCCAGTGTTTCAACCACAAAATCTTCTCCATATACAGCACCCACTTGCTCCTTTTCCCAGTCACATTCCAGGGGCACAGCAGGTGCACACACAGCATTATCATCATCGCTATCAACTCTTCTTTCTGTGGGTTCTCCGCACGGTAAGATAGTCGCATCCTGCCGACTACACCAAATGTAAGGGGAGGCCAGGACTGTAGGCATGGCCAGAGACACTGAAGCATCTGTGTCCCGACGTTCTTTCACAGAAAACTGTAATCCACTGCTCATTGTACCTGCTTTTCCAGGTTCAGATCCCCCTGGTCACTTCCCAGGCGGCGATGGCCCTTCTTCCAGGCGACCCCCAGTAATGGAGACACAGTCCAGAATAATTTGAACATTTTCTTTACTTAGGACTTCACACATTATATCCACAGTTGGCACCTCATGACATACACATTCAACTTCACTTGCTTCCTCAGCTCTCCCTACTTTGCTGATGCTTCTGTATGGCACACGTCCGGACCGGACCGTCTTAGACTGCTTCCCAGCTTCTTCCTGGCCTAACCTTGCCATGATGACAATTCCTTCTGCCTGTTTCGCCCCAGACTTGAAATTATCCACCACCCGGTTTAGTTGCCTCTGGAAAAGCATTCGGCCCGTCTGTACCATTCCCTGGGAAGCTTCAACTTCCTTCTGTTCCTCACTCCAACCAACTCCTGCCCTAAAGGCATCTGCCCAGGCTATGAGTCGCCACATCTTCTTCCTACTGTACTGGCCCACTGCAATGATGCCCAGTGGCCGTGGATAACGTGGCCTGTCACTGCTTAACGTTGTGTGGCTGCCAAGCTGTCCTGGGCCTATAGCCCATGTGGACACTTCGGGCACCCTGACCCCATCTGACTAATTTCCCTTCTGCTCTAACCTTAACTCCCGTCAGCCCCTCCTACACTTAACTCTATACTACCTGTTCAGTATGCTAGAGTGCCCCCTCTAGTGTCCAAACAAGAGCACTATGCTTTTCCTATACTGTACATGAAACGTAGTGGACAAAATCACAACTATATGCAATGATGAACAATCAAACATGGAGACGAAGCAATGGTAATACCCAGAAGGGGTAGCAGTACCATATCATACATGAGGTAGTACATGTAACATGTAGCAATACCAGTAAGCAAAAAGGCATAAATACAACAATGAACATTATTAACTTAACCCCTTTACAAATCCACAATATGATGTATCCTAATATACCCTGTGTAAAGTCACTATACTGAATACTGCCTGGCTGTGGAGGTTTGTACCCTATATTTCTGCATTATGGCACCCCAACTCTTCGATCGCTCTCCCTGGTATCCCTATTACGGTATTCCCTATCAAGGAAAAAAATGTCCAATACCCCCTGTTACCCATGAAGTACAAAAAATTGAACTAGTGAGAATGAAAATTATTTTTAGAAGAAAAGGGGGGCAGATCTATATGTCTCTGCATCTCTGCTAGAATCAAGAATATGAATGATTCCAAAAAATACTAATGGTAAGATGGTATAAAAGGTTCAAAAAATTGTGTGTTAGATTAAGGAGTTTAACCTTTTTCTGATTTTTATAACTTTGTGTTATATTTTAGGAGTCCTTGATTTTTTTTATGGTTTCTTGTCTCCGATTTTGGACTCTTATCCAATTTGATTTTGGTTTGCCTCGATGCAACAGCGCAGACAATGGGAGACAGTGCTACTTAACTAACACTATTCATTTGACTAACACAGAATGAAAATATATTTGTAAATATATATTGTGGTGTAATGACCACTGTGTCCGCTAGGGGGCGCTGTATGGCTGTCCCAAGAGAGAGGATGAGTGGCAGAATCCTGAAGGACGGTTATGTCTCTCAAGGTGGGTGGCCTTGAGATGGAGACTGATGTGTGTGTTGATCAGCAGTGATACTGCTGAGGTGCTGTGTCAATGTGTCAGGGAGAAGTCTCCAGGTAGCTGGGGAGACGGGCGTGCCCAGTTACCTACAAACCCACCCAGGGGGTGTGTTTAAGGACGCTGGTGCAAAGAGTGTGTGAATGGTTCAAGGACCTGTGATGAGGTCATAGCCATGTGACCTGGTGGGCGTGGCTATGGACCATATAAGGTGGCCAGGGTAGGTCACATGTGGTGAATGCAGGGACCTGGTTGGTCCGTTGTGAAAGGTCCTGCTGGGAGATGTGTCTGCCTCCCTGGAGTTGCTGTGTGTAACGGCTGCACGTGCCTGATGATTCCCTGGAGGGAATGGATGTCTGCAGCATGGAGAAACAGCCATGAGGAAACCCTGACGTGAGTTTGATTTGTCACATGACCCTCTTCCCATTGAAAAAAATAAATAAAGTTGGATCCAAAATGGATGACTTCAAAATGGCGGCCACGGTCACTACCCATCTTGAAAAGTTTTCCCCCTCCCATACACTAATGTGCCACAAACAGGAAGTTGAGATCACCAACCATTCCCATTTTATTTAGGTGTATCCATATAAATGGCCCACCCTGTAGATTATACAGCCGTTCTGACATGGATTTTCATAGTAAATACACCAGTCTCACCAGATTTTAGAGATCTAATTAATAATGTATGCAGTTTGTATTGTGAAACCTTGTTACACACCCTTCTAAAAAAAAACCAAAAAGCTAAAATTGAAGTTAAATCTGTTTAAATGAATACGTTTTGCAACTCACTAACATGGTTACATCCCATTGTTGGCTACAAGCTTCAGTAGAGGGTTGTGGCAGCTTTTTTTAAATTTTTGTCCGATGTAGGACACAGAGCTGTGTGACCAGAGCTTTGTGTTAAGTATTCTGGCTAACTTCTCAATTTAGTAGGTAAGGCAGCCCTCGCCCCTGTCATGTACAGAAAAAGGGTTGGATTACGGCTCCTGTCACTGACTGCTTCGGTCACTTGTTGATACAGGTATTGGTGTCATGCATTGGACACCGTCCTGAAGAAGACCTCCTGGGACATGAACTGGAGCTTATAGCTGAAATTTGGAATACATTTCAGATGTGAAGTAGATTTTAAGGTTACGGTAATAAGTTTCTAATTCATGCAGATTTAATTGTATTTTTTTTCTAACTGGGAAGCTTAGTTAGGGGTAACAAAATGTGAGAAAAAGGGTTTGTATTTTCCAGAACCACCTCTCTCCACTCTTCGTCCTTGAGCTATTTTTGTGCTGCTGTTGCCACCTATTCCTGTTCACTTGATGAAGGTTGAGTTGCCATTCTAGGTATAGCCCATAGTAGCACTGCTCCTGGACAAAAACTAAAAAACCCCCTCTTATTTTCAAGTCCTAAATGGCTTATTAGAGATAGACTAGATGGAGGCCCGATGCATCGGGAGGGCGGTAATGTCACGATGGGGGCAGGATTTGCAGCGTTGAGAATCTCTCCCCCATGTGCTCACCCACTTGTCCACTCTCTCTTTCCCCATGTGCTGACTTCTCTCATCTCTTCTTTGACCTGTCTGCCCCATGTGCTATCCCCCTTGTCTGCTGTCTCTCTCCTTCCTTTGCTGTGTTCTCCCCTCATGTGCTGTCCCGTTTGAGCTGTTTCCCCCCTGTGCTCTGTCTGTCTCACCCCTGTGTGCTTTCTCTCTCCCCCATCTGCTGTCTTCTCCTCTCTTGTGATATCTTGTTTGACCTGAGTACCCCATCACTAAACAGTCAGTGCACAGCATGTCAGGAGGAATTTCTATTTAAAGGGGTTTTCACACGAACGAAAGTTCATTTTAAAAATTGTCTGTGTCTGACTGTGTACAGAACACACCAGAGCTCCTGGGCAGGGGAGGAAGCAAAAAACAGGGGCTCAAGAGGTAAGAGGAAGGGGCATTTATACCTCCAAAGCAGGAGCAACTTTGCATTTTTAGGAGCTCTTGGTTTGTAAAAGGGCCCATATATTGTTTTTGCACTGGAGCCCTTTTCTGTTTGTGCCCGCCAGAGGAAGCATAGAGTTTTTATGTAGCATTTTTTTCCTGAGAAGTTCCAGTGCATTTTCCTGACTTATAGAGAAGCCTATGGGAAAACTTTAAAAAAACAAAAAACAAAAGCAAAAAACAAATCTAGAGCATGCTGACTTTTGCATAAAAAAAGAGAAAATTAAATCCCACCCAAAGCCTGATTCTCTCCCCCTCCCACACACATAAAATGCAGTGTTTTCATTTTTATTACATATCTGGCCAAAACTTTTTAGAGAGTAAAAAAAAACCACGTAAATAAAGCTGTGTATGAAATTATCTTAAGGTCACATTCAAATGTATGATTTTCATGTACAAGTGCTGTCCGAGTTATTCTTATTTCACATGTCTGTGGAAGATCGGGTGAACATGTCCGATTTTGATCTAAGGGCCCATTAAAAAGCAGACTGCACTTGATGACACTTTCACGGACTCTCAGAATGGAGAAGGCGGGGAAATTTTTTTTTTTTTTTACATTTCTTATGCGCGAGAAAACGGATGACACTCGAACCACACTTTGATCAAACGCTGATCAAAATAATCTGTTCATTTTTCTTGACGTGAAAAAATTGTGTGTGTGAATGAGGCCTTAAAGAAGTTTTTTTTGGCAATTAGAATGTCTTCACTGTGTAACAGATAAAGGGTTTTTCTCAACATTCTAACTCGCTAATATTTCAGAGTGCTTGTAAAAACAAGCAACTTTGTAATATACTTCTTATTAGAAATCCTCTTCATTCTCAAGAACGAAGGGACTTTTAATCTTATTGTGTACTGCTCGTTGGCTAGGTTACCGTCCACCACTGCAATCTGTTGCAGCTGATCGGTTTCCAATGCAAGAAGCTCAGCACTTACAAGCTCTTTGCTACAGAGCTTACAAGTGCTGCTCTGAAGCTGGCCAGAATTCGGGATCCGGCCAAATTCAGTTATTCTTAGTTAACTTAGTTATTCTTCTGTTTAATTGAGGGAGCTGGATAGTGGACCCTCAAATTTACGGTTCAATTGACAACTTCACCTCCTATAGGGACTCTCATGGATATAGATCTCCGTTCTTGACAGTCTACTTCTATAAACTTGGTCTGTAGGGAACCACAGAAGTTTGGTGAGATCTGCGCCCATCTGAAAATCAGGGCATATCCTGCAGGTATAGAAAGAATACTCCATCAATACCTCTCCTATTTGTGAACCAATCCCTGAAAAAATACCCAGGATCCATATTAGGGAATATGGACTCGTGGCCGATTTGTTGCTGAAATTTCACTTCCATTAAACAAAATTGTGGATGTTTTAGTGGTAAGCAAATGGAAATCTGCAACCAAATTGATTAGATTTTGGTGCAGATTTTTCTGCAGATTTGCAACTACAAAAAACCCTCCATACTCTCCTCCCCTGGTAATGCTATCCTGGTTCTGTGCTAGTCTTGGTGATTGACTGCAGCAGAAACTGGTGGAGGACCAGACACCGGCGCCATGTAAACACCAAGGCGGATGAGGGGAAGGTATTTTAAACTTTTTAATTTTTTTGGTTTCAGCTGTTACAGGTTTTTCAGCAAATCTGCAACAAAATAGGGGAATTTTTTTTTCTTTTTGCAGCTTTTGACTTCCCCATTAATTTAATTGAGAAAATTTGCAATGCTGTGGACTTAGGGTGTGTGCACACACTGCGGATTCTGGGGATCCGCAGCGGATTTGGCCCTGCGGATCCGCAGCAGATCCGCAGGCATTGTACAGTACCATGTTAGCCAATGGGATTTCAAAACCGCAGTGCCCACAGTGCGGATTTGCTGCGGTTTTAAATCCGCAGCATGTCAATTCTTTCTGCAGATTCCGCAGCGGTTTGCCACCTGTTCCATTGTCCAGGTGTCAAACCGTAGGGGAAAACCGCAGGAAAACCGCAGGTCACTTTACCTGCGGTTTTACCTGCAAATCCACGTGGAAAAATCCACAGGTGAATCCGCACTGTGTGCACTCACCCTTAACATTAGTTTGGTAAAAGTTTATCCACTTTGCGTAATATGCTGCAGATTTTCTACCCCAAAAACTATTTTGTAGGAAATCCTCCCCATCTGTATATGCTTTGGCAATTTGCTAGAGGATTGCTACTTACGCACTTTCCATGGAAGTAAACTCTGGAATTACTATGTATGCTGTACCGGCGATGTTCCACAAAGCTTCCCTTCCCCATTCGCATTGCTATGAATTTCAGTTATGGAAGACTAATTAGAGAGCGGCATTGTACGAGGTGCGATGGCGTTCCATCTATGTCTGTTCCAGACATGTATATAAATATACTCCACGTTTTCAACCTCTTAATACCTTCCAGCAGCTCAGCAGGGAACGTCTACAGAAGTGTGCTCAATCATGGGTCTATTTAGAGAAGTGGACGAGAGGCGTTCCCACTCAGGCTCCTTATTGTCATTCATAAAAAGGTTTCTGCATCTGTAAGTGGCAGCATTTTAAGGGCCGTATACCATATAACAAAGACGCCGCCATCTGTTCGGCAGCTTCAGTCCTAAATCTTTAGTCAGGTGACTCTCTGCCGGGCGGCTGCAGATGACAGGAAGGGGACACGGACTGCTCGGTTGTCACTGCCAGCTTCCCGTTATCCATAGATGTCCTTGTACGACAAGGTGAATGGGTTACACCCCAGTGCAAAATGTGAAGCAGGACCCCCCAATAATCACTTGTTAAAATCCATTTATTTGGCTTATTTCGAAGTACATGTTGACGGTCTCTTGTTTATGGAGTCTTTCACACAGGCCAACGCAAACTGTGCGAGAAAGGAGCAATTGTTAATTCAATTGTTCTGTTCCGATATGGCGTGTACGTTGTAAGCAGAGCATCCCTTTTTCACATGAGGCGATGGTCCAGTTAGCTGAAGATAAACAGTTTTATTGCATACCCTTTAAGGCATTATCAGAGGAAAAATGTGCACTTACTAGGTGGGATAAGACATCTTAACAATTGGGAGCTGCCATGGGGTCACCAACAGCCCCTTTAAATGACACAATGACATACTTAGAGGCAAATGTTAGGCGTTGAATGCAGACCAGGTGTGGGACTTCGGACCCAAACTCAACATTGGCATAAATGAGGCTGATGAGTTGAGGTCAGGAGACCTGCGTCCGATCTCGACACTGAGATTCTTACTGCGACTGTGATCTTAAGCATCTTCTTAGTGATAGATATAAGAAGATGACATTGGAGAAGTATGTGATCTTAAATAGTATTGAGAGAGGGTGGTAGCCACTCGAGTGGGCATCGGGGTACTTGGGTATGCATCCTTCACAGCAAAACCTTCCAAATGCAAGCACCGCACCTCAAATCAACTCCAGGCCTTTTATCTGCTTAATTGAGAATGACATAACGAAGGGATTGCCCACACCTGTCAATGAAATAGCCTTGGAGTCAATTGTCCAATTACTTTTGGACCCTTTAAAAACAGGGTGGCACATGTTAAGGAGCTGAAACTCCTAAACCCTTCATCCAATTTTAATGTGGATACTCTCAAATGAAAGCTGAAAGTCTGAACTTCAACTGCATCTGAATTGTTTTGTTTACAATTCCTTGTGGTAATGTCTAGTACCAAAATTAGAAATATGTTGTCTCTGTCCAAATATATATGGACCTAACTGTATAATGTTTGTATACATTCTGTTCCATAGTTTTTGTGCATGTGGCACAATATGATGTAAGTCGCTGGTTGCGGTGTTTTTCTATCAGTTAAGTGACCTAAGAACACTAAAGGAACGCTCTAGATAAAATATAGTCATGCCTAGTCCTGAGCCAGACACTAAGATCTATAGCGCCCCTGCACACGCACAATTCTTTATGCCCTGCGACAGGCCTTGGGACTCGTTCACACTGGCGTATAACACCGTTGAGTGCGATCTGATGTTTTATGGGATAGCACTCAGCCCAATGTTATCCTATGGGACAGTGCAGATATGCGATTATATTCTCATTGCCTCCGATGATCGGATCATGCGCACCCATACAGGTTTAAAGGTGCGTGTGAAACATCGGACTGCAATCGGAGGACATATGAGTGCAGTCCACTATACGCCTACAGAGACACTGGAGAAGTGAAGTTTTCCATCTTCTCCCCACCTGTGCTGCGATTTTTTTTTATGCAAGACAATTTTTTTATGTATAAGACATGTATACATTATAGTCTGTAGGGGCTGTTCACATGTCTATGTGTCCACAAAAGTAACCATAAAAAAACACAGACCTATTTACTTTTGATCGTAGTCAAATATCAAACTCTCATGCTCAAGTCAGTGGGGCTTGGGGGGAAAAAATGTAATTTGAGTGCTATCTGTTTTTTTTTTTACTATTTAAAGGGCAGAAGAAATTTCTTTTTTCTTCTCGTATAAAGACAAAACAGACTTGTGGATGAGTCGCGATAGTATTTAGTAATTTAAACAAATATCGTGGTAAGAGCAGAAACGCTTCATATCTTGCACCGATTTGTAGCCTAAATTACCATCAGAATCACTCCCCGACATTTCTGTCCTTCTTTGCTACGGTTTATTACTCAATCCCAAGGTTCATGAAATGCAAAATGAACTGCAGCCACAGAAATAAAAAAATGGTGATTTTTTTTTTTTTTTTTTTTTTTACAAAATCTAATATCAAGACTCCATTGACAAAGAAGATCTATACCTCCATAATGGCTGGAAACGCGCCGGAAAGCACGGAATAATGTAAAATGCTACTGAATGTACCGGTAATTAATAATTTAATAAGTCAACATACACATAAATGTCAACAGAAAGCAATTCCTTGGAGATCTCACAAAAGGGCGATTGATGTGAGGTCCACGCCTTCGATCACGGATATGGAATGTTACACCGGATTACTCTCGATGTTATATTTGGAAGAACCGTCCGCTACAGACCCACATATATTTGGATTTCTTGCCATCAAACTTAAAGGGGTTGTACCAAGATCCTATATCCGTAACAGTAGATGATAACTTACTGATAAATGTGGGTACGAGTCCTGGGACCACCCTCTATCGTGAGATCAGTGGTCAGGGGTAGTGTAACGAATGGAAGCGGAGGCAGAGATGGTGAAGTTCACATTCGTTTTTATTTTTTAAGTGGAACCTCGGGACCACTGTCCGGGGGGCTCCGAAGGGGGCGTGACTAGTGAGCCCCGGGCACCCGTAGTAAAGCCCCTCAGGCAGGGCCAGAACGGAATACCCGGAGGACACAGGTGCTACCTCCAGTTAGACCCCGAACACGTGGCAGCTGTCCCAGCGGGACCAAAAGCGATAACAAAAGTTACAGCAGAGTCCGTAATGCGCTGGGTCCTGGATCCGGTTAGTTGGTAATGAGTCGGTTCCAGTGACCTTCACACAGTCCTTGGACTCGGATGGCTGTAGGCGGAACGGGATGGCTTAGGCCCAGATGGTTGCTGATATAACCAGGTAACACAGGATACTGATATGCTGTGGAAACAGAGAGCATTAGACAATGCACAGAGACTGCAGATGCAGCGCAGACAGGTTAGCGTGAGAACCGGATGTAGCAATGATAGACACTCGTTGCTCCGGCGTTCTCCCTATGGAGGAGAGGCCAGAAATAGCAGCCAGTGCGCTGCCATTGGTTGATTGCATTTTTTGAATAATGCACACCGCCCCTTTAAGAAGGCAAGAGAGCGGGCGGGCGTGCCCTAATAGCCTTAGTTACAGATCTCCTCACAGGACGCCAGGAGGAGGAGGCAGGAGGGAGGATAGAATGCTGAGCAGCAGCATGAGAGGCTCGAGGTGAGTGCCCAGAACGGAGAGCAGCGGCAGGCCTGGACGCAGCACCAGGATGGGGGTCAGGTGTAACAGCGGCAGACCTGGGTGCAGCGCCAGGACGGGGACCGAGTGTAACAAGTAGCAATACAGCATGCACACTGTCTCTTTCGTTGAGTACAGCGCCCGGCTCATACTTTGTCTCATAGACTTTGAATGGGGCGGTAGCGAAGGTTCTCGACTACCGCTTTGGACTCCTGTTCTTTCGATCCCTCTAGGTCTCAGTGTGTTGATCCCCTTATGTTTGGCAAGTCATCTCCTATTCTGCGAATAGGTGAAAGCTTCTTATTGTGGAACAACTCCTTTTAAATGTTAGTTCTGCTTTTTTTCGCACTGCCATGTGCATGATGCCTTATACAAACATCGTTTTTGTAGTTCTACTTTAAAGAAGACCTCCAGCTATTTATTTTTTGGGAAATTTTGATTGATAACACACTATGAAATAGGTAATGTCATGAGATGTCAGCTGCTATTCTGTTTTAGCACTTTTCTAGTGATAGCATGGTGCCAATCTTAACTTTAAAGAAGAACTCCCATCAAAGTTTTCATGCTCTTAATATATTACACATCCTTTTATATAGCACTGTGTACTTACAATTGCTAATTTTGCCCTTCTACCCAATTAATTCTACCCTTTTCTTTTAGGTCTATGACATCACGTGATTAAAAACTGATTAGCTGAATCCTTCTAAACTCTATATAGAAACAGGAGGTCAATTTTCTCTGCGCAATTCATGAGTCATTGCAAAAGTCAATGGGAGGAGGGAGCAGCTAGGTCAGGAGTTGAAGAGGGAGATGATCAATGCAGGGAAGAGAGACTTCCTGTTTCTACATAGAGGCGAGAGAAGAGAAAAATTAACTGGGTAGAAGGGCAAAATGAGCAATTGGTATAAAACTCCACCTGCACATCCATTGAAAGTCATTTTTCCTAGATTCCTTATTAGAAACAGATCAATAGTGGCTAAAAATGGACAAGAAGACATCGGAGTATTAATGTCCATGGTTATGCTATAAACTCCTACAGCAGTTTTATAGGCAAGGAAAAGTTTGAATGTGATCAGTATTGCTATTTTCGCTATCTTCTTACATGTTCTGAGACCACAGCTACTGGGATATTAATTTGGGGGGGCTCAACATGACTTTTAAGACACATATTGGGACAATTTAGCTTTTATAGGCAGGAATCTTTTGTCACCTCCTGCTGTCATTA
This sequence comes from Dendrobates tinctorius, assembly GCF_039654945.1. NCBI lineage: Eukaryota > Metazoa > Chordata > Amphibia > Anura > Dendrobatidae > Dendrobates > Dendrobates tinctorius. The sequence continues at coordinate 3,620,853 of NW_027361784.1, forward strand.
CCATCTGTGTGTCGCATGTTGTGTTTTGCATGTTTTTGTGACCGTAGGTGTCGGCAATGCTTTCACTTGGCTTGTAGAGAAAATTGAAGGTTTGTGCCGATCTTATTTCTTTCACCAATTTATGTCTTTTTATTCCGAAAATGATCTGGCGTGGACGGGACGACGTCAACCATGTTTGTCCTCAATCTATTGTTACAGTTATTATATTAATCTGCTAATCTGTAATGCTTGGTTAAAGTGCCGTATTTCTTATTTCATAGAGTCACACCACAGAGTTTGCAGATGTGGTGACGGTATTCCAAGAGACATTTTGACCTGACAATGATTCTTGCTTACTTATTGGAATTTACTAGAACATATATCACTTTGTAAACATGACCAAAGTTGGAACTTTTGGGTATAAGATACGCTGACCTCGGCACTTAAGTGTGTCACCTGGCCGTACCTACCAAATAGGATCTGAAGAGGAGACCCTTAGTGGGGCAGTTTGGGCTACTCCATACACTTTAGATCGATCGGCAGCGGTCTTCCCCAACTTTCCGTACAAAGGAGCAGTCAGTTTGCCAAGCGCTACTTCAACATCTCTGGTGGCTCATCTCTTAGAGGATAAAAGGATTGTTAGTCTGAAATTAGACATGCTGAATCCTTCTGCCTCCAAACTTATCGTGTAGAGAACAAAAGGATTGTACTTCTGTGCTTCGACCTCATCTATAGTGGGACAATCAGGAGGCCTCATAAACACTGGACTGTTGGCTGGATCTGTCGATATCGGCTCGCTCGTCCGACGTTAGTCTAAAATTTACCGTATATATAATGTGTACTTTTTATAATATCCACCAAGACATAGCGTACAACTATACTTCACTAGTGAGTAATGTAAAGAGGAGAATCAGAAATTGAGCGCTCTTTAGTAAGAATATAGAAAATAATTATTTTAGACATCGCTCATATTCAGATATTGACAGATATGTGAGCAAAAGTGGCAAATGCTCCGGTGACTCCAATACGGAGGGGTCCAACCTCCTAATTCACAAGACACTTGCCGTTAGAAGCAGAAGCGTAAATGGTCCACAACGTAGATGATAAATGTGTGATCGCTGGAGGTCTAAAACTCAGGGACCCCAAGTGATCCTTAGAATGGGCGTCTGTTTGAATTATGGATTGGACGAAAGAGTCACCAACGTTCCAGAAGAACTATATCTGTGAGTTCCCGAGAGGTGAATAGTGTGTACTACAGCTCAATTCAAATGGTGGACTTTGGGAACGATGTTTTCGGGATCAGTTTAATGCTCTGTGACATACTGTATTTACCGGGAGGGGAGCGCCACCATATATTGTTGCCTGAATAACTCCACCAACCTTGATCCGAGTCCTGATGTTTCATATAGAAAGTAATTTTCACAACTTTTAACCACTCCAGTATTATAGACTTCAGTTGTCTTCCATCATACTTAGGCTAAGTGCACACGTAGCAGAAAATTTCTACTGGAAAACCTGACTCCCTTCCCAGAAACCGCGTGTTTTTTTCTGCGTGTTTTCCCACGCGTTTTTACCACGATATTTATGCGGTTTTTCCGCGCGTTTTCTAAACGCATGGAAATAATCAGAAACACAGAAAAATCCGCAAAATTAATGAGGATGCTGCGTTTTTTACCGCGATGCGTTTTTTTCGCGGTGAAAAAACGCATCAATGTGCACAAAAAGTGGAAAATGTACAGAAATGAATGGGAAGCTTATTTTTCGCGGATTTTTTGGCAAATCCGCGGGACAGACCGCGAAAAATCGCTGTGTGTGAACACAGCCTTAAGCCTAACCTTCAGTGGAAATTTTTTCCATGATAGGAAGTACTTAAATAATTAATGGTCCTGAGAATGTGACTTGTAGCTTCCACCCAGTGCTCACCACCAAAGCTGAGTTTGGGAGTTATAAAGCTTTGAAAATCTCTTTTTTAGGAAATTTGTCTTCATTCCTATAAAATAAAATTAAGTTACATCCACACCCCTGCTTTTCCCCCATCTGTTCGCCTCATTTGGAGTACAGATAATGGCAGTGAATCGTCAGCTCCTGTCTCCTCTTCTGAGTATTGTGGTTATGAGAACAATCTCCTACAGCAGTTTATCACTGCCATCATCGGTACTCCAAATGAGTACGTTCTGATATCAAAGTAACTGAGGGCAAATAGATTGGGAAAAAGCACGGGTTTGGACTTAATTCACTTCATTGTTATGATGAGTCACCGAAGGAGGAAAAAACAAAATACCAGCTAAGTCCAGAAAAACCAGAGAGGTTGGCAGCTATCGGATTGCAGAACCCTGAACCTATCCACAACAACTAGCAGTAGCCGTGGGGGGTTCCTACGGTGCCCTAGACCTCTCGATCACAGCCGGAGAACTATATAGCCTAAAGACAGAAAGGGGAAAAACTAAACTGCCCCAGAGCAGACCCCAAAGCAATAGGCAGCCCCCAACATATAATGACGGTGAAGCAAGATGAAAACACTAACACAGATAGAAAGATAGGTTGAGCAAATGATGGGGCCCAAGCTAACTACATAGGACAGGATAGGAAAGCTGCTGTCTGCCATCCGCAAAAACCCTATAAAAATGAGCCAACCGACTGATAGGAAAAACAGGCCCTGAAGTCGCTAGGCTTCAAAAGACTATATCAGAACTCAGGTATATTCTGAAGACAGAGCAAAAGATCAACAGATCAGAGACAAAAATGGAATTCAGCTCACCCCCGGCCGGGGATGGCAGAACTCCCAAAAAACAAGGCAAAAACAAAAACAAAACTGAAGAGTACAAAGCAGAGCAGAAAAACTTAGCTTTGAGATGCAGGAATCAGCCTGGTCTCCAAGAATCCAGCAGGAAAATCACCAGCCAGGAAGAAGGGCGTCGGCAGCCTTATATCCAGTCCTCAATTCCAGCCACCCAGTCATCATCTAGCTGCCCAGGTGTCTGATAATCAGCCTCACTACCTTCCTTCACCAGAGGAGGGAGTTCATCAGACCTCAATAGTGAAGGGAAAAATGAACTCACAACACTTCATGTTATTTTACCGGATTGAAGACAAATTCCCTAATAAATTGATTGGCAAAGTTTTGTAACTCCTAAGCTCAATTTTGGTGGTGACTGTGAGAACTGGGTGGAAGTTACACATCAGATTCTCATTGCAACTAAAGGAAGGCAAATAGACCAGGAAAAAGCCGGAGTTTGGAAGCCACTAAAATGTAATTCAGTTATTTAAAGGGCTATTATTGCTTACATTGCTCCGTTATTAAAGTAGGAGGCACATCCACTACTAAAAGTGCCGAGCTGTGTCTGATGGAAAAACAGCACCCTTGGAATTGTTGGAGGCCCTAGGATAGCCCATTAATATCAAAGACCACTTTAATATTTATGAATATTTATTACTAATATGGCTAGTATCATGCAGAGGTGTTGAAAATTGGCATGGAGCATAAAAAGCAAGTGATGCCGACTGTAATTTTCCATACAGTATCTTATCAGATGACAAGCAATACAGTGGGGTATACAGTGATGTGCTTGCTATACAGTGGGGTATACAGTGATGTGCTTGGTATACAGTGGGGTATACAGTGATGTGCTTGGTGTACAGTGGGGTATACAGTGATGTGCTTGGTGTACAGTGGGGTATACAGTGATGTGCTTGGTATACAGTGGGGTATACAGTGATGTGCTTGGTATACAGTGGGGTATACAGTGATGTGCTTGCTATACAGTGGGGTATACAGTGATGTGCTTGGTATACAGTGGGGTATACAGTGATGTGCTTGCTATACAGTGGGGTATACAGTGATGTGCTTGCTATACAGTGGGGGATACAGTGATGTGCTTGGTATACAGTGGGGTATACAGTGATGTGCTTGCTATACAGTGGGGTATACAGTGATGTGCTTGGTATACAGTGGGGTATACAGAGGTGTGCTTTGTATGCAATGGGGTATACAGTGGTATGGTTTTTATACAGTGGGGTATACAGTGATGTGCTTGGTATACAGAGGTGTGCTTTGTATACAATTGAGTATACAGTGGTGTGCTTTTTATACAGTGGGATATACATAGTAACATAGTTAGTAAGGCCGAAAAAAGACATTAGTCCATCCAGTTCAGCCTATAAAATTCTATCAGAATAAATCCCCAGATCTACGTACTTCGAAAGAACCTAACAATAACTGTAAGATACAATATTGTTACGCTCCAGGAAGACATCCAGGCCTCTCTTGAACTCTTCGACTGAGTTCGCCATCACCACCTCCTCAGGCAGGGAATTCCAGATTCTCACTGCCCTAACAGTAAAGAATCCTCTTCTATGTTGGTGGAAAAACCTTCTCTCCTCTAGACGCAGAGAATGCCCCTTGTGACTGTCACCTTCCTTGGTATAAACAGATCCTCAGAGAGATATTTGTATTGTCCCCTTATATACTTATACATGGTTATTAGATCGCCCCTCAGTCGACTTTTTTCTAGACTAAATAATCCTAATTTTTCTAATCTCTCTGGGTATTGTAGTTCCCTCATCCCCTTTATTAATTTTGTTGCCCTCCTTTGTACCCCCTCTAGTTCCATTATATCCTTCCTGAGCACCGGTGCCCAAAACTGTACACAGTACTCCATGTGCGGTCTAGCCAGAGATTTGTACAGAGGCAGTATAATGCTCTCATCATGTGTATCCAGACCTCTTTTAATGTACCCCATGATCATGTTTGCTTTGGCAGCCGCTGCCTGGCACTGGCTGCTCTAGGTAAGTTTATCATTAACTAGGATCCCCAAGTCCTTCTCCATGTCAGATTTACCCAGTGGTTTCCCGTTCCCAACACCGACCCCCTGCGGTACCCCACTGGTCACAGCGACCCAGTTAGAGAATATACCATTTATAACCACCCTCTGCTTTCTATCACTAAGGCTACTTTCACACTTGCGTTTTTTTGCGCTGCGCACCGTGCGCAGTGCAAACGCACATAAAAAGCGTATCATGCATTTGTGTGCGGTTTTGAATGCATTTTTTTAAAAAACCGCATGCTTTTTTTGCGCTGATCTGCGCATTACCATGCGCACGTCAGCGCACCCATAGACTATAATGGGTGTTTGGGTGAAAAAAAAAACGCATTGCGTGCGCATGCGTTTTATTGGGACAAGTCGGACGCACAAAAAATGCAACAGGGTGCATTTTGTGCGCCCGAGCGCACACTACAAAAAAACGCATGTGTATGCGCACCCATGTAAAGTATAGGAAAAAAAGCATGCTTTTTTTGTACAAAAAAACGCAAGTGTGAAACCAGCCTAAGCCAGTTACTTACCCATTTACACACATTTTCCCCCAGACCCAGCATTCTCATTTTGTGTACCAACCTCTTGTGTGGCACGGTATCAAACGCTTTGGAAAAATCAAGATATACCACGTCCAGTGACTCCCCTTGGTCCAGTCTATAGCTTACCTCTTCATAAAAGCTGAATAGATTGGTTTTACAGGAGTGATTCCTCATAAACCCATGCTGATATGGAGTTAAACAGTTATTCTCATTGAGATAATCCAGAATAACATCCCTCAGAAACTCTTCAAATATTTTACCTACAATAGAGGTTAGAATTACTGGCCTATAATTTCCAGGTTCACTTTTAGAGCCCTTTTTGAATATTGGTACCACATTTGCTATGCGCCAGTCCTGTGGAACAGACCCCGTCGCTATAGAGTCTCTAAATATAAGAAATAATGGTTTGTCTATTACATTACTTAGTTCTCTTAGTACTCGTGGGTGTATGCCATCCGGACCCGGAGATTTATCTATTTTAATCTTATTTAGCCAGTTTCGCACCTCTTCTTGGGTTAGATTGGCGACCCTTAATATGGGGTTTTCTTTGTCTCTTGGCATTTCACCTAGCATTTAATTTTCCACTGTGAATACCGTGGAGAAGAAGGTGTTTAATATCCGGGTAGTTAAAGTCCCCCATAGCAAGGACCTCATTATGGGTTGCAGCTTCATCTATCTGCCTTAGTGGTAGACTTTCCATGATTTCTGTTATACAGTGGTGTGCTTGGTGTACAGTGGGGTATAAAGTCGTGTGCTTGGTATACAGTGATGTATACAGTGGTGTGCTTTGTATACAATGGGATATACAATGGTGTGCTTGGTATACAGTGGGATATACAGTGGTGTGCTTGGTATACAGTGGGATATACAGTGGTGTGCTTGGTATACAGTGGAGTATACAGTGGTGTGCTTTGTATACAGTGGGGTATACAATGGTGTGCTTGGTATACAGTGGGGTATACAATGGTGTGCTTGGTATACAGTGGAGTATACAGTGGTGTGCTTTGTATACAGTGGGGTATACAGTGATGTGCTTGGTATACAGTGGAGTATACAGTGGTGTGCTTTGTATACAGTGGGGTATACAATAGTGTGCTTGGTATACGGAGATGTGCTTTGTATACAATAGGGTATACAGTGGTGTGCTTCGTATACAGTGGGGTATACAATGGTGTGCTTGGTATACAGTGGAGTATACAGTGGTGTGCTTTGTATACAGTGGGGTATACAGTGATGTGCTTGGTATACAGTGGAGTATACAGTGGTGTGCTTTGTATACAGTGGGGTATACAATAGTGTGCTTGGTATACGGAGATGTGCTTTGTATACAATAGGGTATACAATGGTGTGCTTGGTATACAGTGGGGTATACAATGGTGTGCTTGGTATACAGTGGTGTGCATAGGATATCATTTGAAACATTGGAGGTCTTTCTTTTACATTTACTTTTGATGCAAGATATTTAAGGGGTTGTCCAGGCTTGTGGCTCAAGTTTGCTGTCACTCTATGTGACTGCAGACTTGCGAATCCTCACATCACGCACTGTGCATGCTGTCAGGATCCTCCGGTGCCAGCATTGAGAGTGTGCGATCATGTGATTGCAAGTATCTGATCTGCATACTTTCCAACGAGACGTGTCCAGCCTCGCTCAGTTCACTAGAGTGAGCCCGCTCACGTCTAGTCGGCATATGACCACGTGTATGTAAATTAGTCAGTTGCCAGTCCGCTGCTGGTGCCGGAATCAGAGAATCTTGATAGTGCGCACTGTGTGCTGTAAGGATTCACAAGTCTGTAGTCACAGAGTGACTGCAAACCTGAAGCACAGGCCAGGACAATCCCTTTTAGCATATGCATTTCTTCTGCAAAAAAAAAAAAAAAGAGTAATGAAATGCATTTTAATTATTTACACCGGATTTGGCAAGCCATGTTCATAGTACATGTAAAATGTAATCTTTGTGGACCAAATCAGATATCCGCAAAATCCCATTTCCTGTGTATTGATTTCTGCGTTCTGCATGCAACAGATCTGCAGTGCCAGGGAAAACAAAAGCAATCAGTGTCACAGGTCGAATCACTCGAAAATCAATGTGTCTCCATCTCAAATAATCGACAATATTAAACACAACATCATTATACAAATGAGCGGTGCCATTTACACTGCTCATAGTCGGGGAACACCGCGGATAACGGCTTACTGCTGACATTTCATCCGCCACTAAATATTAATATGCTACATGAAATACATAATGATAAACCCGCCAAGATCTTTCAGTAGGGGAGGCACAGAGAGGGTTAAAGTATCGGTCAAAGTACTGCACGTTATCAGTTCTGTCCACTGACCGCTCCTGAGATGTGCACTACATACGGTATTACATGGGTATTTTACATGGGTCTAAAATCCTTCATGCACATAGATCTATAGGATTACTCAACCACTGTGTTTCCCTTTTTCTGTCCTAAACTGTAAGTGAATCTTCATATTTTTACTTCCCTCTGGTTCTGATTTTATAATATACACTGTATGAACAAAAATCTGTGCCCCCTCCACATTACTTCTACGGAAGCCTTTATGACGTCCCATTCCACATCCGTAGACGTTAAAATAGAGTTAGTTCCCTATTTTGCCGCCATAGCAGCGCTCGCTCTTCTGGGAAAGTTTTCTGAAAGATTTCGGAGGCATCTGTGGGAATTTTTGCTTCTTCATCCAGAAGAGCATTTGTGAGTTCAAAAGAGGTTGGGCTCACGGTCTCCGATCTAGTTCATCCCATAAGGTGCTGGATGGGATTGAGGTCATGGTTGTGTGCCGGCAGTGTTTTTACACGCTGTCCCTTTATGGATCCTGCAAGGGGGAACAGTCGCAGGGAACAGAAAAGGGCCTTCCCCAAACTGTTCCCACAAAGTTGTAAGCCACAAATATCCCAAATGTCTTGTATGCTGAAGCTTTCCCTTCACTAGAAAGAACTATGGTGAAGGCTGACCTCATTAAAAACATCCATTTCAACTGCTCCAGCATCCAGTGGTGGTTGCTTTTCTTCTACGACACTTGGCATTGTGCTTGGTGATGTAAGGCTGTATACAGTTGCTCAGTCATGGAAGTCCACATCATGAAGTTCTTGCCAGGGCACAGATTTTGAGGTGCTGGTAATATCAGGGGAGGTTTGCAGTTATGGGGTCAGCAGAGCTGTAACGTTTTGGGGGTATTTGTGACTGAGTTGCTGCGGTTCCTTCCTCTTAATAATATCAATCACAGGTGATGAGGGAATATATAGGAACGAAAAAATGTCATAACCTGACTTGTTACATCAGTGGCTCCTATTACATGACTGCTCTGCTATCACTGAGCTCTTTACCGCCAGTCATTGTGCCACACATTAGTAAAGGCAGACAGCATTGTGAGGGGCCGGATGTTATTCATCGAGGTTAGGGACCTAATGTTTTACACCAGGTTGGATGTTATACACAAGGGAGCGAGGGGCCAGATATTATACACAAACAGGCAAGTGGATGGATGTTATACATCAGTAGGCAAGGGGACGGATGTTATACAACGGGGGGAGAAAGGCTGCATTTATACACTGGGGGCAAGGGCTTGAGTCTTATACAATGGGAAGTGAGGGGTCGGATATTGTACACTGGGTGTATCATGGTTGTGTCAGGTGTGACAGACAGACATTCTGGATCCGGCTGTAGAAGGTTATTGAACTTGGCTCTGCAGGCACATTCTGGATCTTGCATCTCTGCAGTGGAGTGATATCCTTCTCCCTCAAGGATCTAGCGGTGATCTCTGTCTGCTGCTGATTAACACACCTTTGCTGAATTTTTAAATACCTTTAGTCCCTTCAGCAAGGCACCAGTGTTAGCTCTATTTACCTCTGTCTGTTGATAGTGCTAGAATTCGACTAGTTTCTTCTTGGAGCGGCTTGGAGGATTGCTGGCATGAGCTCTCTTGTGTCGTCTCAAGCTATGTGTATTCCCTCATTTGTCTTCCTGCTTTGTCTTTAGTTGTAATGGGGGCTGACTAGCGCTCAATCCGACCCCTCACTATCCAGGGTCTATAGCTTGTGGCAGTCAGAGATTAGGTTCCTGCTCGGCGATAGGTGCGAAGCTGTTTTAGGGAAGTTAGGACAGACATGGTGTTATCAGATCTGCCAAGGGGTTTCTACTCCCCCTTTCCTAGTGTTTGGGCTCCCCCCACCCTCTTTCCATTGTTGTGCACTTAGCTTCTCCCTCACCCAGCGTGACGAGGCTGGATTTATACACTGGAGGGTGAAGGGCTGGATCTTACACAGTGGCGTGATGTTATACAGCGAGGGGCCAGGGTGTTATACACCAGGGGCGAGGGGCTGGGTGTTATACATCAGGAGGCAATGTGGCTGAATGGAAAAATGGAATTTATTGTTTAATACCTGTGTATTTTAAGGTGGACAGCATTCACTTACTATGTAGGAGAAATACATGATATAGAAAGAAGAATATTGTCCCTGCTTTGCCAAATAGAGATGACTATCCTGTAACTTAAACTCATTCCATAAGAATTACCTGACTATGGTCACCAATCTATGGACAGATGTTTTACTTAGAAAAATCCGAAAAGATGAGTAGTTTTGTTCGTCCAGCATTTGATTAGATTTTCAAGATTTGTAGAGTCACTAAACTGACTGACTCATGCCATCATGGCTTCAACATGAACAAACAATTATAACATAGACAAGTGCACTAAACATATGTCCATGTGAGGGCTGAAAGCTCACAGATCTCACAAGTCATCTTCTTCTTGTGTCCTGGCAACAAGATTAACCAGCATATAGAATCTTTGTTTTTATAAGTTTTCACAAATCATCAGTTAGATCCTCATAAATTATTTCTGAATTATCCCATGAGAAATAAACCTTAGTGCCAAGTAATTCACTCCAGAGTCACCTCAAAATTGGGTTGTGTTATTCTGGATTTTGGGGATCCATTATTATCCACAGTCTTTTTTTTACAAATTCCCATTTAGTTTGGGATATCTACTTTAGGCTACATTCACACGTCCGTGTGACACGTCCTACGGCCGTCCGTCTATTTCTCAGACACTGACAAAAGGCTTTCATTGATTCATACACACTAAAAGCGGATCTATGGGTCTGGTCCATGAGACTCGGAGCAGGTCCTGTTAACATCCGCTTTGTGGATCAGATAAAGTCTATGGGGATCCATGACACATTGATGAAGCTAGGAAGACAGACTTTGTACTTCAGAGTTCCCGCCGAGTTTCATCCTTTTTTGACTGATCCATTGTTATGATTCCGGGCTCGTATGGACGACCCTAATTTTGGTCCAAGTGTGATCCGTCAGAACCTCAGATTGCACTCGTCTTGGTGTTATTCTATGGGACCATGCACATTCATGAATTGTTTTCTTCGTGGCATGTGGTCCGGGAATCAAATCGAGGGAAGACAATTTGCCTCCATTAGTCAAATGGCTCTTGCCTATTCATGTCTATGGGTCCGTGAAAAACATGATGATATCTGAGTGTGATCCGATTTTCTCGGACTGACTGAATGAAGAAGTTGGAGAAACCTTTTTTTATTTTTAATTCCACATTCGAGACAAATGGATCCCACTCTGATCAAACTGTGGTCAGGGTGTGATTAGCACATTCGGACTGTTTTTCTCAGATGGAGAACATTTGCTTGTCTGCACCTGCCCTCAATGGATAAAAAACGATCAGAATCTACCTTCTTGAAGGATAAAAAATGGATGAGAAAAAAATACTGATACAACGGGAAATCAACTAGGATGACACCAGAGAAAAAAATTGTCCCGTTTCTCTCAGATGGTGGCGCACTCACACAAAGGTGAGTGTAACAACCCTGCTGGCATCACACCAACTTACTTACTGCTTCAAGCCATGCTGTGAATTCTGTCTGTTGCCAGCCCTGTGCTCCGTGCTCTGTGCCTCTGCTCTCCTGTATGCTTCCAAGCTATGTGTGTATAGGGGGGCGGCGCCAGAACTCTCTGGTTCTTATGCAGTCAGGGTGCACCTGTCTAATCTGTCCCTGACCAATCACCTAGAGCCCTTGACTATTTAGTTCCACCACACCCACTAACCCTTGCCTGTGCAATGTCTCAAACTCAGTTAGCGCCTTGCTGCTGAGGAAGCCAGGCCCTGTCCTATATCTTGCCTTCTCTGAGAGGCTTTACTCGTAGCTTTGTCTTATACACTCTGGTAGCCCGCCAGGAGGCTATTTCCTGGTCCCTGTCTTGTCCTAGCTTTGTCTGTGTACCTTGTCTGGTACTTCCCTGTCCGCCTGCCAGAAGGCTGAATATCCTGGTCCTTGAGTCTTTCTCCCTGTACCTTGTCTGAACTCTGTCCTACCCCTGCCTCCTTGTCTTTGGCTTCCTTCCGAGCTGTGTCTTTCCTTGTGTCCTCCCTGTCTGTGCCTCTGCAGCCTTGCAGCTCTGGCTGTGCCTCTGCAGCCTTGCAGCTCTGGCTGTGCCTCTGCAGCCTTGCAGCTCTGGCTGTGCCTCTGCAGCCTTGCAGCTCTGGCTGTGCCTCTGCAGCCTTGCAGCTCTGGCTGTGCCTCTGCAGCCTTGCAGCTCTGTCTTCTCTGCTGCTGCAGAACTTCTTGCTGCAGCTTCTCTCCACAGACCTTGTGGTTCAGCTTTTGCTCCGCTCCTGCTGCCGCTGCAGAACTTCTTTCTGCAGCTTCTCTCCGCACTCCTGCGGCTCCGCTTACTCCGCACTCCTGCCGTTCCACCTACTCCGCACTCATGCGGCTCAGTTCTAACCTGTTCCAACACACTCCATTCCTTCCTGCCTATACCATTACCTGCATCTGCTGTGTGAACAGGTGCCTGCCTGTTCCTTCTCATACCACGCCCGCCTGTCCTGGGTCTCCAAGCCGTGCCCGCCTGTCCTGGGTCTCCAAGCCGTGCCCGCCTGCCCTGTGTCTCAAGCCGTGCCCGCCTGCCCTGTGTCTCAAGCCGTGCCTGCCTGCCCTGTGTCTCAAGCCATGCCCACTTGCCCTGTGTCTCAGCCGTGCCTGCTTGCCCTGTGTCTCAGCCTGCTTGTCACTTGCACCTGTCCAGGTGTCCTGTTCCTGAGTGGGATCAGCAGCCACAGCCAGACACCACCCTGGAGTGGCACCCGGAAGCTACCTGCCACACAAGCCTGACCTCACCATCAGAGGCTCCAGTGAAGACCAAGGTAGCTGTCGTAGTCACGCCCCTTCCAGGGTAGTCTGGTTTGTGGCACAGTGGGGCCACACACCCCTGGCGCGCGCCAATCAGCCAAGGCACGAGTGTGACAGTGAGCTTCTGGCTCTGGAATAGGTTCAACATTAATGGACTACAGAGACCCTGGATTGACCTTCTATAGGTTATTTCCAGGGCTGTGGAGTCGGAGTCGGAGCCCATTTTGGTGGAGTCGGTGTCATGGAAATTGAGGAGACGGAGGTTTGGCTGACCAACTCCACAGCCTTGGCAGGGCTGTGGAGTCGGAATCGTGGAGTAGGAGTCAGAGTCGGTGTCATGAAAATTGAGGAGTTGGAAGTGTGGCTTACCGACTCCACATCCCTGGTTATTTCTATCGGGTTGTATCCATGAGCTGCTAATAAAACCCTTTTCCATTGGATTTGCTCTTTTTTTTACGCAGCCCCTCACCGGATCGCTTGATATTACTTTTTGATGTATCCTTCTTTTACCTTTTTAAGATATACAGCACAATGTCTTTTCAATACAGACTCCTAAAAATAGTTGCTTCCCAAGCTGGCTGTTAAGTACATCGAAATATGATTACACCTAGGAAGATCCTCACCGGCAGGGATAATGTTTCTGACAAGTCACTCACATTACTTTAATTGCATGAGCCATCACAGTACAACATGCTGCCTTGACATATCCGCAGACTCCATGTTTTGCACCTGGGCGACCTCACCTACGTGGATCGATGTATGCATCAGACATAGAGGAGGTCATTGTTATTTTTTTGGGGGAGGTTGGTGTTATTTTTTGGCGTTGGGTGTAATGGACATTTAAGCATTCTTGCTTGAAACCGTAACCGGCGACCCGGTGACATCACTATTTTCAGATTAGGGTAAGTTCAGTCTGCAGGGTGTACAACATTTATGAACACTTTACATTATTTAGGCCGTTGTATCCTTTTACTGTTGTGGTGCTGCCGTTTCGTAACCTTGCGGCTTTCCTTTTTAATAAGAAAAAAAAAAAGGACTCGGAGGATAAGTGTCTGATGTTATACAATGTGTCTGGTTGTCCTGTTTGATAGGCGACAGTCGCTGTTTGCCACGGGAGATAAATGCCAATGTCGGCGGAGGTGAGAGCGGCTGGCATCATCTCCATGGCACATCCACGGGGGATAAAGGACTGCTTTACTTTCTTGTTCCCCTTTTCCCCATAAAGTCACATTGGATCCTTTTATGTCTGAACTTTTTTTAACCGCTCAGTATACTCTACATCAATAATGGCCCTAGTCTTGTTTTTGTCATGTTTTCTTCTGCATTTTTTTTCTATTAGTGATATCAAAATATTACTATAAAATGGAACCTGTCAGCACTTCTTTACGTAGAAGTAATAGCTTATCCCCCAATAAAAATGATACTTTTTCGGAAGAGATGCAACCTGCCAGTTGCCATATGCAAATCTGCTGTGACGTGCACTGGGGACGTGTCAATGCACTTAGACAGCTTTTTCCAAGTGCATTGGCACGCCCCCAGAGCACTTCCATCCTAATTTGCATATGACTTATATTTATTTATTTTACTAATTTATATAGCGCCATTAATTCCGCAGCGCTTTACAGACATTATTTGCACGGTCCCATTCTAAGTTCCCTATTAGCATATCTTTGGAATGTGGGAGGAAACCAGAGGACCCAGAGGAAACCCACGCAAACACGGGGAGAATATACAAACTCCTTGCAGATGTTGTCCTTGGTGGGATTTGAAACCAGGACGCCAGCGCTGCAAGGCTGTAGTGCTAACCACTGAGCCACCGTGCCGCCCTGATATGATAGATTTCTCATGATTAGAGATGAGCTGTAAAGTTCGGGGGTTTGTAACGGACACTTAGTTTTCGGTGCTGAACTCTGAACACGGACTTTTTTTGGAAGTCTGTTTTACGGTTCAGGAGTCCGAGAATGAGAGAGAGAGAGAGAAAGAAATTGTCCAGCCTCAAAGTTTGGGTCCCCATTGATTTCAATGGTGTTCGGTTTCAGGTTTAAATTCAGGTAAAGTTCTGGTACCTGAACTGAACTTTGAAGTAAAGTTTGGACAGGTACCAGAACCAGAACTTCCATGGGTCCGCTCATCTCTATTCACGGTGGCACCATGAATCTGTAAAGAAAAGGTATTCTGTTTATTGGGGACAAGCGTCTAAACAGCCATACCATATGTAATAACCTGCAGACTGGTTCCCTTTAAAGAACCCATCAGATGCAAATTAGGCTCTACACACACAAGGTTTGCCATTTAGCATTTACAGATGAATATTTGGGGGGTCTACTTGTTGACATGTTGAGATGGCAGGAAGAATATTTTTGTTTGTTTTTTCCTTCCATATTTCTTTACTTTTATTTATGTATTTTATTTATTTTTTATGCCATTCTAATGGTACTTTTTAGAGCTGAATTCATATTATAGGGAATCGCGTGCACTGAGGACGGATCAATTCACGGGACTTGGGTCTATCAGCTAGGTCAGTGGTCTCTGGCCACTGAACGGGAGTCTCGCGAGTCTCTCACCTTCTGGGATCCCCGATGCGGCTTTTTGAGTAGCTAGTCTGGCTCTACGTTATCATTGTGGCGCTACACATACATGACACCAGTCAGGCTAATCGTAAGCCACATTGTGGATCCTGGGAGGGAAGAGATTCGCTGGTAGAGACAACTGACCAGGCCAATAGACCGGAGTCCCATGAATCGGTCCGCCCACCTCTAGCATAGAGGCTACATATATACAGTATGTTGCTGTACTGTAAGGTGCCTCCGTAAGATGATCAAATTGATTCAAAATTCAAGTCAAATTTTATGAAATTCACAAGTCCCCTCGAATTCGATCAATTTACAATTCAATTTACATAAATCACCTAAATACTGCCTCCAGAGATTATATTAATGAAAGGGGACGTTGCCATTGTTCGATGTAGATAGGAGAGAAGCCTGTCAGTCATTACATGTCTCTCACTGGTAACGCCCACTTTCATTCAAAATAAGCTCTGAAGGCAGATTCTCAGGTAATTTACAAATTAAGAAAAAATGTGGATTTCTTTGGAATAAGACATTGGATTGGAGATATCAAGATGTCTTTTTATTCAGCTTACTATGACCTACATGCCCAAATAGACTGCTTAGGAGGGTTGTTCCTACTGACAGATTCCCTTTAAATAAGTAAAAAAGTAAACAAAAAATTGTTCCCCCAAGGTGGACAGTCCCTTTAAATTGGTAATCGTATGATAATTACGTAAAATGTTTGCATTATATTTATCTCCAAAATGTTTTCATCAATTGCTTTAAAGGGAATCTACCAGCAGGTTTTTGCTATGTGATCTGCAGACAGCAGAAGATAGAAGCTGAGACACAGAATTCAGGGATGTGTCACTTGTCAAAGTGCATGCTGTTGTTTACTAACTGTGAAGGATTTGTCACTAAGAAATTAACATTGCTGGACAAGTCCGACACGCCCCCTCCTGTGATAGACAGCTCACTGTCTATGGACTTTTTTTTACACAGAGAGCCTGGGGTGGGTGGGGTTAGCAGTTTTGTGGGCAGGGTTAGCTGTATTGGGGGTGGGGTTAGCTTTCTCAGCTCTGCTTCATTCTAAACCTAGTAGCTCTGATTGTGTTAGAACAGCTGCACCTAGTAATTTAAGTGATTCAACTTGTCTTTGCCTACATCAGGCTGCATTCAGATGAGGTAGCAAAAAATTGGTGACAGATCCTGTTTAAATAGCAGAAATTGATGGAATCTAATGTGTATGGACATCTTTAGCTCCTATGCTTACCAGTTCTAGTACCTAGTCTAAATGTAATGGACCTGGTCCCTTTAAGTGGCCATCTGTGCAAAACTAATCTAATTATCTTTACAATTTGTATATTATGCAATGGAAGGAAGTGAATGAAATAGAAGCATAAGCGTGAATTATACATCAAACACCATGTAGGAAGCCACATATTAATGGTAACCTTTTCCCTGGGGAGTAAAGTGATATATTATTTAGTAAGGAGTCTTTTGACTGTGAATCAGTAAGGAAAAGACAGAGAAAGGAGAAAGTGCGCAGTCATATATGAAGGAAATGGGCGCAATTCTGCATTTCGGCGAGAATCAAAATGTTCCAAGTGTAGAAAAAACAATAGATGTATAAACCGCATAATACACTTATCTTTGCAGTGAGAGTCCCTGAGCCGACATATTTGGGATTGATTTTTTATTTTTTTTTATACTGGTTGGGCTAATTTAATTTTTGTTATGGCTTTTTATTTATTGTGAATTTATTTATTGTATTTTATTTATTATTATTAATAAATTTATAAGTATTTATTTTCTAATTATTATTTTTATTTATTAATTTATTTGTTAATTTTATTGTACTTTATCATTTATTTGTTATTTATTATTTATTAGTTCACCATTTATTTTTTAATTATTGCTATTTTTATGTATAAAATTATTTATTATTAAGTATTAGTTTATTATTTTTTATTGTTGATTTTATCTCTTAATTTATTTGTGACTTTTATTTATTGTATTTTATTTAGTATGATTTATTCTTTATTAGTATTAGTGTATGTATTTTTTATTGTCATTTTTATCTATTTTATTTGTGAATTTTTTTATTGTATTTTATTTATTATGATTTATTCTTTATTATAATGTATTAGTTTATTTATGCTTTAATTATTATCTATTAATTTATTTGTGATTTTTATTTATTGTATTTTAATAGAGACTTAAAGTAAAGATCAATTTTTGTTTTTTTTCCCTAAATCAATAAGGCTGGTTTCACACTTGCGTTTTTTTCCCTATACTTTACATGGGTACGCATACACATGCGTTTGTATGCGCATGTGTTTTTTTGTAGTGTGCGCTCGGGCGCACAAAATGCATCCTGTTGCATTTTTTGTGCGTCCGACTTGTCCCAAAAAAACGCATGCGCATACAATGCGTTTTTTTCACCCAAACACCCATTATAGTCTATGGGTGTGCTGACGTTCGCATGGTAATGCGCACATCAGCGCAAAAAAAGCATGCGTTTTTTAAAAAAAAAACTATGAGCAAAACCGCAAAGAAACGCACACAAACGCATGATGCATTTTTATGTGCGTTTGCACTGCGCACGGTGCGCAACGCAAAAAACGCAAGTGTGAAAGTAGCCTAATACATGTGAAAATGAGACATTTTGTAATATATCTCATCAGAGAAATCCGCTTCTTTCTTCTCCTGGACTGGTCTTTCATTCTCCAATTTTTCAATTCCCAATTAACCCCTTAAAGACCAGGGGTATTTCAGTTTTTGTGTTTTTGTTTTTTTGCTGCCCTTCTTCTCAGAGCCATAACTTTTTTATTTTTCTATATGGCCATGTGAGGGCTTGTTTTTTGCGGGATGAGTTGTACTTTTGAATGACATCATTGATTTTACCATATCATGTACTGAAAAACGGTAAAAAAATTCCAAGTGTGGTGAAATTGCAAAAAAAGTGCAATTCCACAGTTTTTGTTTCTTTTTTGTTACCATGTTCTCTAAATGCTAAAACTGACCTGCCATTATGATTCTCCAGGTCATTATTACGAGTTCATAGACACCAAACAGCATGTCTAGGTTCTTTTTTTATCTAAGTGGTGATAAAAAATTCCAAAATTTATTAATAATAATAAAAAAAAAATTGCGCCATTTTCTGAGACCCGTAGCGTCTCCATTTTTCATGATCTCGGGTTAGGTGAGGGTTTATTTTTTTGCACGCCAAGCTGACATTTTTATTGATACCTTCTTGGTGCAAATACGATCTTTTGATCGCCTGTTAGTGAATTTTAATGCAATGTTGCGGCGACCAAAAAAAACTTAATTCTGGCGTTTTGACTTTTTTTCTCGCTACGCTGTTTAGCGATCAGGTTAATCCTTTTTTAATGGATAGATCGGGCGATTCTGAACACGGCAGTACCAAATATGTGTATGTTTGATTTTTTTTTTATTGTTTTATTTTGAGTGGGGTGAAGGGAGGTGATTCGAATGTTTATATTTTTTTATTTTTTTAATATTTTTAATTTTTTTTTTTACTTTTGGCATGCTTCAATAGCCTCCATGGGAGACTAGAAGCTGCCATAACCCGATCGGCTCTGCTATATACAGTTGATGATCTGATCACCTTTGTGTTGCTCTCATAGCAATCCGGCTATGAAAACCATATAAGTCTGCTGGAGACCTCTGGTTGTCATGCCGACCCATTAGTGACCCACAATCATGTGACGGGGTCACCAATGGGCAGGATAAAAGACGCGTTTCCGGTAAGCACAAGTTAAATGCCGCTGTCCAAAATTGAGAGCAGGAGTTATCTAGTTATCAGCCGTGGGTGGATCGCGATTCCACCCGCGGTTGTTGCAGGCTCATGTCAGCTGTATAGATCAGCTAACCTGTGCCCAGAAAAGTGCAGGCTCAGCACCTAAGCCCGCACCAAACAGGGGGAGTCTGACATGGGTGTATTATGGCCAACATCGGAAGGGGGTTAAAATCTGTATTCAGTGAATGCAGATTTTGCCATTACCAAGATAGGAGATGACAGTTGGTGCTCATAAAGTTCTACGGAGAACTGTAACTGTCATTTCAGGAGAACGAGCAACAGAATGTTTGTACTTGCCTCCAGCTCCTACTGCCTCCATAGAATTTTAAGAGCACCAAAAGAAATCTCCTAATTCAGTAACGGGGAAAACGGTCTTTACTGAATACGGATTTCTCTGATGACATATATTGCAAAATTGCTTATTTTTATATGTATTATTGGTTTATGAAATAAGAATTATAACGACGGTTACACTTGTTTATTTTGTCAACTTTATTTATATATTAGGACAAGTCTATAGTGACTGCTAATAGTGCATTTAGTGATACTGAATATAGGGTATGCGTGGTAGGAATAGCATCATGTCATCTGTCGTAAATCAATGCAAAATGCATGTTTTTGCCACGTTTTGACTCAATTTTGGTAAGGTTTATGCCCCTAATATACCGTAAAGTGCAAAACAGCACATACAAGCCAGAAGACCGTAAAGAAAATGCATGTTTTTACAAAATCACGGTGCCAGCGCCCATGTGTCTGCATGCACCGTACACCGGCTCCACCGACGCCCATATCACCAGACACCGCTAGCTATCCAGTTGTCTGCTTATCTGCCGGGCATTCATCACTTCTCTTCACGTGTCTGTTTCTCCTGTGCAGGAAATTGCACCAGCAGTTTGAAGTATACAAAGAGCAAGTGAAAAAGATGGGTGAAGAAGCTCAGCAGCAGCAGGAGCAAAAGGGTGATGCCCCCACATGCGGGATCTGCCACAAAACGAAATTTGCAGATGGCTGCGGCCATAACTGTTCATATTGCCAAACTAAATTCTGCGCACGTTGCGGAGGGAGAGTGTCATTGCGCTCAAGCAAGGTAAGACGACCGGAAATTCTCTTCTATAGAAGTGTCTATCTATTATCTATCTATATCTATCTATTATCCATCTGTCTACTTATCTCTTATACAGTCATGGCCAAAAGTATTGACACCCCTGCAATTCTGTCAGATAATAATCAGTTTCTTCCTGAAAATGATTGCAAACACAAATTCTTTGGTATTATTATCTTCATTTAATTTGTCTTAAATGAAAAAACACAAAAAGAATTGTCCTAAAGCCAAATTGGATATAATTCCACACCAAACATAACAAAGCGGGTGGACAAAAGTATTGGCACTGTTCGAAAAATCATGTGATGCTTCTCTAATTTGTGTAATTAACAACACCTGTAACTTACCTGTGGCACCTAACAGGTGTTGGCAATAACTAAATCACATTTGCAGCCAGTTGACATGGATTAAAGTTGACTCAACCTCTGTCTTGTGTCCTTGTGTGTACCACATTGAGCATGGAGAAAAGAAAGAAGACCAAAGAACTGTCTGAGGACTTGAGAAACCAAATTGTGAGGAAGCATGAGCAATCTCAAGGCTACAAGTCCATCTCCAAAGACCTGAATGTTCCTGTGTCTACCGTGCGCAGTGTCATCAAGAAGTTTAAAGCCCATGGCACTGTGGCTAACCTCCCTAGATGTGGATGGAAAAGAAAAATTGACAAGAGATTTCAACGCAAGATTGTGCGGATGTTGGATAAAGAAACTCCACTAACATCCAAACAAGTTCAAGCTGCCCTGCAGTCCGAGGGTAGAACGGTGTCAACCCGTACTATCCGTCGGCATCTGAATGAAAAGGGACTGTATGGTAGGAGACCCAGGAAGACTCCGCTTCTTACCCCGAGACATAAAAAAGCCAGGCTGGAGTTTGCCAAAACTTACCTGAAAAAGCCTAAAACATTTTGGAAGAATGTTCTTTGGTCAGATGAGACAAAAGTAGAGCTTTTAGGGCAAAAGCATCAACATAGAGTTTACAGGAGAAAAAAGAGGCATTCAAAGAAAAGTACATGGTCCCTACAGTCAAACATGGCGGAGGTTCCCTGATGTTTTGGGGCTGCTTTGCTGCCTCTGGCACTGGACTGCTTGACCGTGTGCATGGCATTATGAAGTCAGAAGACTACCAACAAATTTTGCTGCATAATTTAGGGCCCAGTGTGAGAAAGCTGGGTCTACCTCAGAGGTCATGGGTCTTCCAGCAGGACAATAACCCAAAACACACTTCAAAAAGCACTAGAAAATGGTTTGAGAGAAAGCACTGGAGACTTCTAAGGTGGCCAGCAATGAGTCCAGACCTGAATCCCATAGAACACCTGTGGAGAGATCTAAAAATGGCAGTTTGGAGAAGGCACCCTTCAAATATCAGGGACCTGGAGTAGTTTGCCAAAGAAGAATGGTCTAAAATTCCAGCAGAGCATTGTAAGAAACTCATTGATGGTTACCGGAAGCGGTTGGTCGCAGTTATTTTGGCTAAAGGTTGTGCAACCAAGTATTAGGCTGAGGGTGCCAATACTTTTGTCCGGCCCATTTTTGGAGTTTTGTGTGAAATGATCAATGTTTTGCTTTTTGCTTCATTCTCTTTTGTGTTTTTTCATTTAAGACAAATTAAATGAAGATAATAATACCAAAGAATTTGTGTTTGCAATCATTTTCAGGAAGAAACTGAATATTATCTGACAGAATTGCAGGGGTGTCAATACTTTTGGCCATGACTGTATATGTACTGTATTTAAAAAGAGTTTTTGAATCATTTTATCCACTTTTTTTTCAGCCTTGATATTCAACTGTTTTGTTTCAAGCAGATTCCTTGAGCAATCCGCATCAAAGAAATTACATATCATTCCTTTATTTCCACAGCAAGGTTTGCAAAACACAGTCATCAAAAAAACAAAGTACTGTGTGTGAATAGTAATGTGAATTTCCCATAGAAATAAATAGGAATGGTATTCAAACACTACTTACAGACTCACTCCTCTCATCAAAGTTTTTAAGTTTTTATCCTCTGAATATATTGCAGTCAGCATATTATATAGCACTGTGTACTTACAATTGCTCTTTTTGCCTTTCTACCCAGCTAATTCTTCTCTTTTCCATTAGGTCTATGATATCACATGATTAAAAACCAACTAGATGAATTCTTCTAAGCTCTTAAGTAAAAACAATTCCTCCTGTAGGACTCATAAGTCACTGCAAAAGTGCCTGGCAGGGGGAGGAGGGAGCAGCTGGGACAGAAGTTGAAGAGGGGAACGATAAATGCAGGGACAAGGGACTTCCCGACTCTTCATGTAGCAGAGAAAAGAGAAAAATTATTTTGGTAGAAAGGCAAAATGAGCAATTGTAATTACACAGTGCTATACAATAAGACGACTAGAGATGGATGAACCCGAACAGTAAAGTTCAGAGTCCGTACCAAACACCTACTGTTCAGGCACGTGTTACTGTTTGGGTTCGGTCCCCCAAATACTGGGTGTTTCTTGCAAGGTCATGTGCATGACAGCATGGCAAACACTGCCTTTGATTGATGGTAAAATCATTACCGCCAGTCAGATAGCCGCTATTCCCACACTGTAAAATGACAGCTTGATCCCTCACTTGTAATCGGAAGTAAAAAAATTTACCTCTGGTCACTGGCGTCAGCTGATTGGACTACTACTCCTATCAGCCTACGCCTGCTGCTGCTAATAACAGAGAACAGGCTGTGGAAGATGGGAGTATTCGTCAGCTGGTGCCTGTGTTCTAAATAAATAATTTTAAAAAATCACGGCGTGTGTTCCTCTGTATTTTTAATAACCAGCCAGGCAAAATTGACATCTGTATTTTTGATAATCAGCCAGTCAAAACTGACAGCTGCTTGCAACCCTCAGCTGTCAGCTTTAGCAAGGCTGGTTATCAAGAATAGTGGTGTTCCAACAATGTTTTTTTTGTTTTTGTTTAAATAAGTCATTGAAAAAACTGTGTTGGGTGCTCCTGCTTTTTTGACAACCAGCCAAGCTAAAGCAGACAACTGGGGGTTGGTATTCTCAGGCTGGTAAGGGGCCATAGATATTTCTCCCCACAGCCTAAAAATAGCAGCCCGCAGACAACCAGTAAAGGCACATGTAATAGACTCTCCAATTCTGGCGCTTTGCCCAGTTCTTTCCACTTACCCTGTGGCAGTGGCAAGTGGGGTTCATATTTGTGGTGTTGATGTAACTTTTGTATTATCCAGTGATATCAAGCCCATGGATTAGTAATGGAGAGGCGTCTCTAAGATGCTTATCCGTTACTAGTCCTATTGTTGTATTGTAAATAAATACACAGCAAGTGTAAAGTCTTTTATTTGAAATAAAAGCGCAACACACTTTTCCATTTTTATTTAAAAATAACAAGCAGTAAGGCTAAGTGCACACGTTGCATAAAATTTCTGCTCAAAAACCTGAATCCCATCCCAGAAACCGCACCTATTTTTCCCGCGGTGGTTTTTGCACGTTTTTTGCGCGTTTTTGATGTGTTTTGTTCCGCAGCGGTTTCAAACCTCATGGAAGAAGCCAAAACCGTGGAAAAATCCGCAAAATTAATTAGCATGCTGCGGTTTTTACCGCAATGCGTTTTTTTTGCGGTAAAAAACGCATCAATGTGCACAAAAAGTGCAAAATGCATAGAAATGACTGGGAAGCTTATTTTTAGCGGTTTTATAGTGGGTTTATAGTGAAAACCGCGATAAAAACCGCTAAAAAAACGCTGTGTGTGAACACAGCCTTATACTCACCTAACGCCCATTCATTGAAGCCCTCATTCTCCTGCCAAAAAAAAACAAAAATAAAAAACATATCCCTCACCTGTCCGTCGTTCTGTCCCACGCTGTAATCCATGTCTGGGGGATAAACAATTTTCAACCTGGACGGTGCCAAAATACGACCGTCCAGGCTGAGAACCATAGAGGAATAAGCTGCTGCAATAGAGGTTATCATCGAGGTTACCGCCGGTCATTAAGGCTGCGTGGGATGGAGGGATGACTGTATAGGTGGAGGCATGACTGGATGTATGGATGAGGATTGAATGGACGAGGGATGGACGGATGAGAAATGGCTGGATGGATGAGAAATGGAGCGATGGCTGGTATCCATTTTGTTTCACGCCGTAATCCAAGGAAGAATTAGCTGCAACGAGCGGGCCCCTGAACTACGGTGATCACTGCCACCACAATGCGAACAAGTCTCATGATGCAGCGGTGAGTTCACCGTGAGAAATTTCTCCAGGTGAACTGTGGTTCACTCACCGCAGTACAGTGAGCCTTTTTCTCACTGTGCGAGAGGTGATCTAACCGAGGTCATCGCAGTTCATTGGCCCGGCTGAGAACGCAGCCTCAGTGACCTGCGGTAACTTCGATGACGAAACCCCCGGTTACTGACTCTGCGCTCATAGCAGCTCATTACTCAGTGGTTCTTAGCCTGGACGGACGCATCTTGGCACCGTTCAGGTTGAAAACTTTATTCCCAGACATGGATTACGGCGTAGAACAGGTGAGGAATATGGTCATTTTTTATTTTTGTGTTTTTTACAGGGGACGATGGCTTTAGTGGAATGGGCTTTAGGTGAGTATAACTGTGTTTTTTATTTTTAAATTAAAAGTAAAAGTGTGTTTTTTTTATTTCAAATAAAAGACTTTATGCTGACTGTGTGTTTATTTACCATGCAACTATAGGATTAGTAATGGATAGGTGTCTTATAGATGCCTCTTCATTGCTAAGCCATGGAATTGAGGTCACTGAAAAATACAAAGGTGACATCAGCCCCACAAATATGAACTCCCACAGGGCAAGCAGGAAGAGTTGGGCAAAGTGCCAGAATTGGCGCATCTAAAAGATGCGTCTTTTCTGGCAGGCTGCTATTTTTAGGCCTTGGGGGGGCAATACCCATGGCCCCTTATTAACCTGAGAATACCAGCCCCCTAGCCGTCTGCTTTAGCTTGGCTGACTGTAAATAGGGGGGACCATATGCCGTTTTTGTAAATTATGTAAATTATGTGAAAAAACAGTGTAGCGATCCCTCTATTCTTGATAACCAGACTCGTTAACGCTTACAGCCTGCAGCTGTCAGTTTTGCCTGGCTGGTTATCAAAAGTACAGTGAAACTGACCGTGGGTTTTCTTTTTTAATTATTTATTTAGAGTGAAGGCGCTGGCTGCTGAATACTCTCATCAGCTGCCGCCTGCTATTGCTGTTATTAATGGCAGCAAGCAAAGGCTGATGAAAGTAGTAGTCCCACCAGCCAACGTCAGTAACCGGAGGAATATTTTTTATGTCCGATCATAGCTGCAGGCTGTCAGTTGACAGCGTGGGAACTACGGCTGTCTGCCAGGCAGTAATGGTTTTTCCACCGGTCAGAAGCAGTGTTTGCTGCGTTGTCATGCGCATGACAGTATGACAAACACTGGATGTTCAGTCTCCCAATTAAGAGAATGGGGTCCGGGTATTGTGCTGGTACGCAAACGCAAACTTTTTTTCAACTATTCAGCCGAACCCGCCGGACCCAAACATCCAGTGGTCCACCCATCTCTAATGATGACTGCCATATATTAAGAGGATAAAAACTTTGATGGGAGTGCTTCTTTAAGGGCATATGCACACTGTGTTTTTTGATGCTTTCGAAAACTTCAAGTTTATGAAGCAGAAACTGCTTTACAAAACTCTTTTCTGGGGAAAGTTTTGGAGGAGGTTTTCTATTAGGGCTATGTGCTCATGGCGTGTTTTAGATGCTGGTGCAGTTGATAAGTTTTCCCAAGCAAAGCTGATTGAGGACAATATCCACCAGCGGTTTTGATGTTGTTCCGGCTTTTTTCTTCCTTCCATAAAATGAGGTATAGAGAGTGGGTAGCATCTGGGCGTACGTCGCCTTAAGAATGAGCATGTCCCTTCTTCCAGCTGCTTCATTCCGGACAGAATCAGCACTGAAAAGCGCTAAGAAACTACCGCAAAAATGGATGTAATTCACAGCAATGACAAAACCATATTGCTGCACGTTTGTTCAGTATTTTGTTACCTTAACGCTTGGAAACCTGGCGCAGGTAAAAGAAGTAACTCTTCCTCTTCCAAATCTCAAAACTCCTCAAACTTTGAGTTTCTGCACCAAAAACTAAGTGAAGAGAGAAGACAAATCATGGTACTTTTCCTGCTTTCGACTCATGAGTGGACAGGAAGTAATCACTCGGCTAAAATTGGCAAATGTATTAATTGATCGCCTCCAATGTTGGATAGACGTTAGCATTTACCTAATGGGAATCATAAATGATCACAAAGAAATAACAATATCCTAAGTATTGCTGTGTGAATAATAACTACATGAGAAATTACTGTACTTAATACGTAGTTTGGGATTTAATTCAATTAGCAGCAATATTAACAATCTCTCCGATCACAAGGTTCAACAAATTAACGCTTCCGTATGACGCACACAGCCCCGTTCTTGGCACTTAAATTGCAGCTTGTCTGGCATCTGCTGCTTAAATGTTATCCAGCGCCAATCTCAGCGACTTGTTAACTAGAGTGTCGCCCTCCTAAATATTTTCGTTTGTATCATATTCATACATTCTAAGAAGACTGGAGACGTTTTAGAATACTTCCCTGACGCACGCTGATAAAAAATAGTGACAAGGAATCCATGGCGAGATCCCTAATAACGATAGGCACATCGTACATCTCAAGATGGTAGGAAACCTTTCAGAAATATGTGAGTTCTTAGTGTTCTTAAATCAGAAGACATAATCAAGTGTTTTAATGATTCTCATCGCTTCTTCAGAGGGTACAGTCAATATCGGTCGGATCTCCTGACAATGTAAAGATCTCGAAAAATGGCTTAGCCTGACAATTGCTGAGAGAGAAGGGGAGATAAGGATTGGGTGAAATGTAAGTGTGCTCCAAAGGGGTCTGGCACTGGCTTTTTCTCCTGTGCTCGTTCCATAGGTGCCATATTATGACATTAGTACAGTGTCATAAGGTTTATTGACTATTTTAGATCCTGTCTAGCAGATAGAACTTAAAGTGTATGGTTCTGCCAATAACTACCCACTTTAAAGGGGTTATAGGACCTTTAAAAAAAATAATAAAAACCGCAGCAGATATAAAAAAATACATTACTTACTTATCCATCTCCCAATCATAGTTTCATAGATTTAGAATTGAAAGTAGACGTAAGTCCATAGAGTTCAATCTGTATTCTAACAGCCAAAAACCCAATGAGGCAATGCTAATTTCCCCTTATTAGGGGAAAAATGTGTTCCCGACTGCACCTGCGACAATCAGACCAGTTCCTTGGATCAACACCCCATCACATAATATGGTGCCCATAACCTGCAATATTATTATTTAGGAAGAAAGGCATCCAGGCCCTCCATTTACTTTTTTCATAAATCATCAATTACAACATCATGTGGCAGAGAGTTCCCATAGTCACAATACTCTTACAGTAAAGGGTTGCCACCTGTTTATAATTAAATCTTCTTTCCTCTAGACCAGTGTTTCCCAAACTCCAGTCCTCGCGGACCCCAACAGGTCATGTTTTCAGGATTTCCTTAGTATTTCACAGGTCATGGAAGTATCATCAAGGCATCAGGAATTCTCTCACATGTCGGGGTCCGTGAGGACTGGAGCTTGGGAACCACTGCTCTAGACCATACATGTCAAACTCTGGTCCGTGGGCCAAATCTGGTCCACACGGTAGTTTTATTGGCCCTCGACACAAGAACCACCACCCCTATATAGGGCCATTCTTCCGTATGGAGGACGATGTGGGGCCCAATATTCCATATGGAGGACTATGAGGATGCTCCCTTATCACCAGTTGCGTAACTAGATTACGATTTGGACCTTGCTTCCCACCTGCATATTGGTGCCATGTATGAGCCCTTGTAGCATTCTAGATCCTCTAAAGACATATGTTTTCACCCCCCACATAATAATGTCCCCCATCCTGTAATAATGTCTCCATCCCGTAGCAATGTCCTCTGTGCTGGTCTCTTCCTGTAATAATGTCCCTATCCCGTGCCCCTTCCAGTTATATTGCCCCCATCCTAGACACATTCCAGTAATAATGTCCTCCAACCTGGGCCCCTACCTGTAATAATATCTCCATTCTAGACACATTCCAGTAATAATGTCCTCCAACCTGGGCCCCTACCTGTAATAATATCTCCATTTTAGACACATTCCAGTAATAATGTCCCCCATCCTGGGCTCTTTCCTGTAATAATGTTCTAGTTCCGCCGCTCTTTTCCAAGACATTTAAATAAGAAATAAATGATTCTTCTTACCTTCCCCAACTCGTACAACGTGCCACATCCTTTTCCATATCTGGCGCAGAGGCCAGCAGCTGATGTCAGCTTGTCTGACACAGGCGGCACATGTCACTACCATGCTCTGCTGGTGATGGGCACATTGACGTCAGCTACCAGCCTCTGATTAGTCAGCAACATATAATGTAGTGCAGAGAGTCGACACCAGCTAAAACAGATACTGGTATCACTGGGTCCCCTTTTGCATGGCCCACGTAGCGGTTACAGAGTCAACAGGTCTAGGTGTAAAAAGATCATTAGAAAGGTCTCTGTACTGTCCCTTTATATATTTGTACATAATAATATCGCCCCTAAGTAGTGATGGGCGGACCACTGGATTTTCAAGTCTGTCGGGTTCTGCCGAACACTAAAAAAAGTTTGGTTCTGGTACCAGAACAGTACCCGAACTTGAATCCAAACCTGTAACCCTTTCAAATTAATGGGTGAGCCAAACATCCGGTGTTTCTCACGCTGTCATCTGTATGACAGTGCGAGAAATACTGGCTCTGATTGGTGGTAAGTTCATTGCGTGTGAGATAGCAGGTTTGACCTGCGTTAAAAAGGCGACTGCCGGTGGCTGATTGCAGCAAAACCAGCCGTATGATGTTGAGAGTGTTCACCAGCCGGAGTATGTGCAATAAATAAATTAAATAAAAAATGGCGTGAGGTCTCCTCTATTCTTGATAACCAGCACAGGTAAAGCTGACAGCTGCGTTATCTTGGCTCGTTATCAAAGATAGAGCGGTCCCTACGCTTTTTTTAAAAAATTTTTAAATAATTTAAAAAATGGCGTAAGGTCCCCCTCCATTTTTGACAACCAGCCAAGCTAAAGCAGACAGCTGGGGACTGGTATTCTCAGACTGGGAAGGAGCCATGGATATTGTCTCTATCCAGCCTAAAAATAGCAGCCCACAGCTGTCCCAGAAAAGGTGCATCTATTAGATGCTCCAATTCTGGCGTTTTACTCGGCTCTTCTCACTTGCCTTGGTGCAGTGGCAAGTGGGGGGGTAATAGTTGTGGGGTTGATGTCAGCTGTTTTATGGCCACTGACATCAAGCTCACAGTTTAGCAATGGAGAGGGGTCTATTAGACACCCTCATTATTAACCCCACTAGTCAAATGTAATAAAGACAGAAACAGAGTAATGTTCTTTAATTGAAATAAACACACAAACTTCTTTATTTGAAATAAAAACTCCGCAACCCTCTTTTACACATTTATTCAACAAAAATGTAAATAAAAAAGCAAAGTTGTACTCACCTCTCCACCGATAATCCATTAATGGCCTTGTCCCACAACGATTCTGATGGTTTGAAGAGTGTAACGGGAATGATGGAGCCACTGTACTGTGGTCCGAGGAGAGCCTGGAGGGGTATAACTAGGTTAGCATATGACTCTTCACTACAGTCCCTGATGGTAGGGTTCGGCTTCGGTTGTGTTTAGATGCGCTGAGTTAAGGTCGTTATATGTGCGTGATCGACAATATTGAAGTCGATCAACACTTGTTTCTCAGCCTCTTTACACCTTACGGAAGAATGATGGGCACAGAACGATCACTAATAGGTTACTCTCTCCCCATACAGTATCATGTTATCAGCATCATATCTGCAGTTGTCATCGGGTGATGTACTGGATGAAATCCATTGCAATATGCTGCCAGGAAGCAGAAGAAAGTATAGGCAAAGGAAGTTACCGACCAGTCAGAAGCTGTTTGGGAGTTTTGATTTGGGCGCAAGAGAAACAGGCAGAGACGAAATCTGCGATATTCTTGCACAGAGTCGGCCACCAAAAATGTCGGTAATTGAGGAGTGATGTCTTCTTCTGGCATGGCTAGCCAATTGTGACGTTTTTCGGAAAAGGACGTCCGAGAGTGGACCCTCTGGGTCGCGGATCTGGAGCCCCGGGGGTCGAGCGCTCCAGGTGAAGACCGACCCCTATACAGGGATCGTTTGGGGCAAGACCACCGAGGACAGAACCGCGACAGCCGGTACCAGGAAGGGGCGGCTCAAGGACAAGAGGCGCCCGTAGGCAGGAGTACTGGACTGAGAGGTAGAGGACCTAACAGGACTACTGGATGGGTAGACAGACAGGGAGCAGGTACTAGAGGGGAGAGGACCGGGAGGAAGCACACAAGGGGTACCAGAAGGGAGAACAGAGAGGTCATGCAGGGTGAACAAACACTGGGAACAAGGATGCAGAGCGAGGCTGGAAGCCAAGGGGAAGACAGACGGGAAACAGGCGGCACTATAGGAACCGGAAGGGGGCCAAAGCGCAGCGTGGCGAGCGCACAGCAACTCTCAGGCGTCCTCTCAATAGAGAGCGCGCCAGAAATACCCTAGGGTCCGGAAGCGGGCGGTACGTGCCACCCCCGGCGCCACCCCCCGTAGGCGGAAGAGGGGACGCTGGTGCGCGCGCGCGCCCTAAGGAAGGAGCACGGCGCCGTCACAGGAGGGGAGGCAGAGCGTGGGAGCGCGCCGCGGCGAGGACGCCGGTAGGAGGAGGTGGCGGCGGTCGCCACTGGAGGAGGGGCGGGAGCGGGTGCAGCCGTGACCGCCGACATGACAGTACCCCCCTCTTTACATCCCCCCTTTCTGAGATTGGCCAGAAACTTTTTTAGTATTAGAGGAGCGTTGATATTCTTTTGAGGCTCCCAAGACCTTTCCTCAGGACCAAATCCCTTCCACTCAATGAGAAAGAAAGTCTTCCCCCTGACTCTCTTCATGGCTAAAATATCTTTTACTTCAAAGATGTCATCCGACCCAATAGGTAAAGGAGGGGCAACGAAAACCGGTTGGAACCGATTCAGAACTACAGGTTTCAAGAGCGAGACGTGAAAGGCGTTAGGGACCCGGAGTGAAGCCGGCAACCTCAGTTTGTAAGATACTTCATTGATGCGTTTTAGTACCTCAAAGGGACCGATGTAACGAGGACACAGCTTATAGGAAGGAACTTTCAGGCGGATGTGCTTGGTTGAGAGCCAGACCTTATCACCAGGGTGGTACGGGGGAAGGTCCCTCCGTCTCTTGTCTGCATGTCTTTTGATTCGGGCACTGGTCTTCACCAGAGCCTCTCTGGTCTCCTTCCAAATATTCGAAAATTCTGTGGCGAGGGCATCAGCTGCGGGAACTCCTGAAGAGGCGACAAAGGGTAGTGGAACACCAGGATTGCGACCAGAAACCACAAAGAACGGAGTTTTGGTGGTCGACTCACTGGGGTGGTTATTATGGGCGAATTCAGCCCAGGGTAGAAGAGAGACCCAATTATCCTGGTGGGCGTTGGAGAAGTGGCGCAGGTAAGTCGTTAGGTCCTGGTTAATCCGTTCTACCTGCCCATTGGTCTGCGGGTGATAGGCGGAGGAGAAGTCGAGGGACGTACCCATAAGCTGACATAGAGCCCTCCAGAAGCGAGAAGTAAATTGGACCCCTCGATCAGACACAATCCGTAGGGGAAGACCATGCAACCTGAAGATCTGATGGATGAAGATCTCGGCCAACTTCGGAGCGGAGGGCAGCCCGGCCAGGGGGATAAAATGAGCCATCTTAGAGAAGCGGTCCGCCACGACTAAGATGGTGGTGCAACCAGCTGAGCAGGGCAAGTCGGTTATAAAGTCCATGGCAATTTGCTGCTAAGGGGCCTCCGGCACCGGCAACGGATGGAGAAGACCGGAGGGCAAAGTTCTTGGAACCTTGTTCTGCGCACAGGTTGGGCAAGAGGCAACAAAATCTGCCACGTCTTGGCGAAGGGTGGCCCACCAGTAATAACGTGAGAGAAGCGATAGAGTCTTCTTGGACCCCACGTGCCCCGCAACCTTGGAGGAGTGCCCCCAGCGCAACACCTCCAGACGTTTATTCTGAGGCACGAAGGTCTTGCCTGGAGGAGGAGTAGAAAAGTTCACCGGGGCCACGGTGATCACTTTGGCAGGCTCGATAATATACGAGGGGCTCTCGTCCTCTTCTGGCGACTGTAGAGATCTGGAAAGTGCATCTGCTTTGGTGTTCTTATTACCGGGCCGGAAGTGAAGCTGGAAGTCGAATCTAGAAAAATACAAGGCCCATCTGGCTTGTCTGGAATTGAGCCTTTGGGCGGACTGCAGATAGGCCAAATTCTTGTGGTCCGTGAAGATGGTAAAGGGGTGCACAGCCCCCTCGAGCAGGTACCGCCACTCTTCCAGAGCCATCTTGATGGCCAGCAACTCCCGATCACCGATGGAGTAGTTGCACTCTGCTGGCGAAAAGGACTTGGAAAAGAACCCGCAGGGGACCAGACGTCCAGGGGGAACTCGCTGGGAGAGGACCGCCCCAGCTCCGGTGGAGGAGGCGTCCACTTCAAGAACAAAAGGCCTACTGGCCACCGGCCGATGTAGTACCGGTGCTGCTGCAAAGGAGCGTTTCAGCGCCAGAAAGGCATCTTCCGCCTCGGAGGACCAGTGATCAGGCTTAGTTCCTTTGCGGGTCAAGGCCGAGATAGGTTTGGTCAACGAGGAAAAATGCGGCACGAACTGTCGGTAATAATTCGCGAATCCGAGGAAACGCTGGATGGCTTTGATTCCGACAGGACGGGGCCACTTGAGTACCACCGAGAGTTTCTCGGGATCCATCTTCAGACCGGAATCTGTGATGACATGCCCCAAGAAGGGTAACGAGGTCTGCTCGAAGAGACACTTCTCAATCTTGGCGTAGAGGTGATTCTCCCGGAGACGGTGCAGGACCATGCGTACGCTTCTCCGATGGGAGGGAAGGTCAGGCGAGAAGATGAGGATATCGTCTAAATACACTATTACGCAAGTGTACAGAAGGTCCCGAAACACCTCATTAACGAACTCCTGGAAGACAGCTGGAGCATTGCAGAGACCAAACGGCATGACTAAATACTCATAATGACCATCACGGGTATTGAAGGCCGTCTTCCATTCATCGCCTGCGCGAATCCGGATCAAATTGTAGGCTCCCCGCAGGTCCAGCTTCGTGAAGATTCGAGCCCCTCTCAGCCGGTCAAAGAGTTCTGGGATAAGTGGAAGTGGGTATCGATTCTTAACTGTAATATTGTTCAGGCCCCGGTAGTCGATACATAGTCTAAGAGATCCGTCTTTCTTCCGAACAAAGAAGAAGCCTGCACCAGCTGGGGACGAGGACTTTCGGATGAACCCCTTCGCCAAGTTCTCCCGGATGTATTCAGTCATGGCCGAGGTCTCTGCTGGAGATAGGGGATACGTCCTCCCCCTGGGCGGAGTGGCTCCAGGAAGCAAGTTGATAGGGCAGTCATAGGCCCGATGCGAAGGCAGAGACTCCGCTTCTTTTTTACTGAAAACGTCGGCGTACGCGTAGTACGGTGCGGGGAGACCCGTGAGATTGGTCGGCGTAGGCAGGAGACGAGGATGGAGGACGGATTGCAAACAACGAGTGTGGCAGGATTGACCCCAGCGGAGGATCTCCCCTGAGCGCCAGTCGACAACTGGCTCGTGCAGCCGAAGCCAGGGTAATCCGAGGAGGACAGCGTGAGACAATTTAGGCAGCACATAGAAGGCTATCTTTTCAAAATGAAGCGCTCCAATTTGTAAGTCCACTTCGGTCGTGATCCTGGTAACGAGCCCGGGAAGGGGTGTTCCATCGACGGAGGTGATAGCCCGTGGGTCTTTTAGGATAACCACCGGAATCTGAAGTTGGTCCACCTCTTGCTGCCGGATGAAATTGCCAGCCGCACCCGAGTCCACATACGCCTCCACAGATCTGCGCTCCCGTCCTGAAATAATTAAGGCTGAAAGGGTAAGAGGCAGAGAGGAATTATGATCACCTAGGGAGACCTCTCTTACCTGACCTAGGTGGAGGCGTTTCCCGGCCTCTCAGGACAAGTGCGGATGAAATGATTAGCCCCACCACAGTACAGGCAGAGCCCGTTAGTCATCCTCTCTCTGCGACGCTGCTCAGTCAACCTGACCCGATCAACCTGCATGGGCTCGGGGACGCTGCTAGTAGAGGGAGCAGCAGAGCGTGGAAAGGGCGCTTGATATAGCCTGAAGGGTCTGCGTTCTCTAACCGATTCACGCGAGCGCTCCAAAAAACGGAGGTCTATGCGCGTAGCCAGGGCTATAAGGTCCTCCAGAGAGGTGGGGGTATCCCGACCGGCTAGCTCGTCTTTAATCTTGCTGGAAAGGCCTCTCCAGAAGGCACCCACAAGTGCCTCATTATTCCATCCGAGTTCAGACGACAACGTCCGAAAACGGATGGCGTACTGCCCCACTGTAAGCGACCCTTGGCGGAGATTAAAGAGAGCTTCTGTAGTAGAAGCCAAGCGGCCGGGTTCGTCAAACACCCTACGAAATGTTTCCAGGAAGTTCTGGATATTCGCTACGACGGGATCATCCCTCTCCCAAAGAGGGTTCACCCAGGACAGGGCTTCTCCCTCGAGGTGGGATACTATGAACGCCACCTTGGCGCGATCCGTGGGATATTGTTGGGGCAACAGCTCGAAGTGCAGTCTGCACTGGTTTAAAAAGCCCCGACAAAGTTTAGGATCTCCACCATATCTGGGAGGCTTACCCAGGCGGGGGGGCGGGGAGGAGACGGCGTCCCTGGGAGGGTTAGAGACGACCGCAGCGGACTGCAAGGCAAGCAGTCGGTCATCGATGGACGCCATATACGCCAAAACGTGGGACTGGGCATCGCGCTGCTGCGCGAGCTCCTGCTGCAGGCTGGCTAGGAGGGGAGCATGCCCAGGGTCAGAGGTCTGCATAGCGGACAAACGGGTGTCCATGGACTTCATAAAAGCCATGATTCGGGCCTGATTTTCACGCAGGAACAACAGTTCCTTCTGCGTGGCAGCCGTGGCACCGGCGGGGTCCATGGCCTGAGAGTACTGTGACGTTTTTCGGAAAAGGACGTCCGAGAGTGGACCCTCTGGGTCGCGGATCTGGAGCCCCGGGGGTCGAGCGCTCCAGGTGAAGACCGACCCCTATACAGGGATCGTTTGGGGCAAGACCACCGAGGACAGAACCGCGACAGCCGGTACCAGGAAGGGGCGGCTCAAGGACAAGAGGCGCCCGTAGGCAGGAGTACTGGACTGAGAGGTAGAGGACCTAACAGGACTACTGGATGGGTAGACAGACAGGGAGCAGGTACTAGAGGGGAGAGGACCGGGAGGAAGCACACAAGGGGTACCAGAAGGGAGAACAGAGAGGTCATGCAGGGTGAACAAACACTGGGAACAAGGATGCAGAGCGAGGCTGGAAGCCAAGGGGAAGACAGACGGGAAACAGGCGGCACTATAGGAACCGGAAGGGGGCCAAAGCGCAGCGTGGCGAGCGCACAGCAACTCTCAGGCGTCCTCTCAATAGAGAGCGCGCCAGAAATACCCTAGGGTCCGGAAGCGGGCGGTACGTGCCGCCCCCGGCGCCACCCCCCGTAGGCGGAAGAGGGGACGCTGGTGCGCGCGCGCGCCCTAAGGAAGGAGCGCGGCGCCGTCACAGGAGGGGAGGCAGAGCGTGGGAGCGCGCCGCGGCGAGGACGCCGGTAGGAGGAGGTGGCAGCGGTCGCCGCTGGAGGAGGGGCGGGAGCGGGTGCAGCCGTGACCGCCGACATGACACCAATTTAGGTGAGTGACCCCAGAGAAGGACCTGCTTCTTATCTGCTTCAGCAACGCAAGTCTTACGGAAGGGGAGGAGAGACAAAACCAACGGACCGTAATTATTTTGGAGGACTCAGTAATATGTTGAGGCTCCTCTTCATCCTGATCAGAAGACAGAAACGATCTGGAAAGTGTGTCTGTCTTGACATTTTTATCAGCTGGCCGGAAGTGGAGATTAAAGTTGAAGCAGGCGAGAACAGAGACCACCTGTCCTTTTGTGGATTAAGCCATTGGGCGGACTGCAGATAGGCTAGATTCTTGTGCCCTTTGTAGATAACCACCGGCTGCAAAGCCCCTTCCAGCAAGAATCCCTACTCCTGGAGCAGAGATTTTGGAAAAGAAACTGCAGGTCACCATGTGGCGGATGGGGACTTTGGGTTAAGAATGGCTGCAGCCCCTGAGGAAGCAGCATCCACCTCTAGAAAGAACTGCTTATTAATCTCCTGACCATGCAACACAGAAGCAGAGGAGGAGTCCTATTTTAATGGCACAAGGGCAATTTCAGCCTCAGGAGTCCATACATATCTTAGGATTGGTCCCCTTTCGAGTCAGGTCAGAGGTAGGAGCAGAAATGGGGGATGAGCTGGCGGTAGTAATTTGCGAATCCAAGAAACTGCTGGATAGGTCTCAAATCATCTGGATGGGGCCACTTCAGGACAGCGGGCACTTTCTCTAGATCCATCCTCAGGCCAGTCTGAGAGATAATGTATCCAAGAAAAGGAAGAGAAATCTGCTCAAAGATGCACTTTTCATACTTGGCATACAGACTGTTCTTCCTTAATCTCTGCAGAACCTAGTGAACATCTCTTCTGTCATGGTTGTGGACAGGGTGCCACCTGATAACGACGGTGTTACCGTCGTAACGCGTTGTGGGCCAAAGAAAAACTACCCTGTCCTTGTGTTCCTAGCGCTCCGTCGACAGTTTATTTAATTTGTCTATTGTCTGCTTCTGGCTCTGACCTTTGGCTTCGTACTTTACTTCACACCTGTCTGTCTGGTTTGTACTGCATCTCTCCCTTTGGCACTACATCAACCTCCCGGCTTGACTTTGGCACGTCCTGACTTCCCTCCGGCATCGCCGATCACCGCCGCTACTTGACGTCTGGCTTTGCCTCCGGTCACTCCCCCGGTGGTCACACGCTTCAGGTCCTGCGCGCCGGCAGGTAAGCTTGCCGCAGCTCTCCTCACACTCTCGGACCGCTTGGAACACGTGCACAGACTCCTGCTGTAAGTCTGCAGCAGGGTTCCTGATATCTTAAGTGTGAAGGCAGATCGGGAGAAAACTCCAAGATATCGTCCAAGTACACTACTACATACGTGTAGAGAAGATTCCGGAAGATGCCATTCAGCAGTTTTTAAAAGGCTACCAGTGCGTAACAGAATCCAAATGACATAACCTGATACTCGTAGTGGCTATCACGGGAATTAAAGGCCGTTCTCCATTCATCTCCCTGGTGAATCCAGATCAGGTTGTATGCCGTCCTTTTTCTTTACAAAGAAGAATCCTGCTCCAGCTGGGGAGGAAGATTTCAGGATAAATCACCTAGCAAGATTCTCATTGAGACTCGAGCCATGTCCGAATATGTTAGTCTGTGACAAAGGGTAGATTTGACCTCCTAGAGGAGATGCACCTGGAGCCTATGAGGTAATAATGTCTCAGCTTCCTTCTTGTCAAAGACGTTGACATACTAATATGGCACAGGCAAGCCAGGTAAGTTGGATGGAGAAGCCGGAAGTCGAGCAGGACGAATGGAAAGTAGACAAGTCTCGTGGCACCTCCTATCCCCAATGGAGTACTTTTCTGGATCTCCAATCCAAGACCGGTTCATGTCTCCGCATCCATGGCAGACCTAGTAGCAGAGTGTGAGACAGACCAGACAGCACGTAGAGAGATGAATCTTCTCCGAGTGTAGCATTCCTACCTGAAGTACCATGTTCTTGGAAAGGGTTCTCCCATCCACCGAGGAAACCAACGGATCCTGTAGACGTTTGGTCGGGATTATATATTGCTCCACAACGTCCTGTTGGATGAGATTACCTGAGGAACCAGAGTCAAAGTAGGCCTACTCGAGAAAACTGATGTTGCTGCAGGAGACTAACACCGTCAGAGTCAGTGATGGAGTGGTGTGTCTCCCACCCAAGGTAACCTCTCCAGCTGTCCCTAAGGTCTGGAATTACATAGTTTCTCTGGGTAGGATCGAATTAGATGTTCAGGGCTGCCACAATAGAAGAATTTGAATTCTGCACTGCTAACCTCCTGGTGATGCTTAGTCATCTTCACCTGGTTGATCTGCATGGAGTCTAGGGGAGATGCCAAAGCTGAGGCTTGCTGTATGACAGGCCTTTGGAAGGTTAGAGCTAGGCGCACTAATCTTCTTTCATGGATCACCTCTTTGGATCACTCCTGAAACTTGATGTCTATCTGGGATGCCAAGGACATCAGGTCATCCAGCACGGTGACTATCTCATGACCGGTCATCTCATCCATGATTTACCCAGAAAGGCCCTCCCAGAAGGTAGTCACCAGAGCCTCATTATTCCAGGCGAATTCGTACGAAAGTGTGCGAAAGCGAACAACATACTGGCCCACTGTTAGGTTTCCCTGACGCAGCGTGTGTAGTAAAGATGCTGCAAAGGAGGTACGGCCGGGCTTGTCAAAGACCTTCCGGAAGGCCTCTGGAAAGGACTGGAAGTTCGACACGAGGGTCCCCTTTCTCCCATAGTGGATTGAGCCAAGCCAAAGCTTCGCCAGTGAGATGGGACATGATGAAAGCCACTTTGGCCAGGTCAGAAACGAATTGGTGTGCCAAGAGTTCGAATTGCAGCGTAATAAAGACAAGACATAGGGCAGGGTCACAGCCATATGGAAGAGCTGACAGATGGGGTCCAAAGCTGGGCACATAGCTGGCAGGCTGTTGGATGATAGCCGAAGTGGTCGCAGCTTGGGTAGGTGCAGATGCCACAGGAGTTGTCAGCGTATCAAGATGGGAGACTACGGTCCGCAGGTAGGAGAGTATTTTATCCTGCTGCTCCTTCTTGTGGGAGACCTCCTGGTACAAATCTGAGAAAAGAGAAGTGTTGCGGCCCAGCAAGCGTCTCCACGACGAGGGTGAAGGGCAGGCGTCCCCCGGGGATGCATTATGGACCCTCTATACCACAGAGGGGGACCCTAGCCTACCCAAACTAGGAAAGGGCAGCAACCAGGATCCTGTGGCAGCTGAGCATGTGGAGAAACAGAAGACATGTAGGACTTGATAACACTGCACAACTTCAGGTATAAAGAAAGTAAAGTTTACTAAAGTAAAGTCACACAGTACATAGGCGAAACAGGGCTATGCCAGGCTCCCGATTCCACACCTCCCAGAAGGGTACCACCCAGTGGACCCCAAGGCACCAACGGATCACCGAGGCACACATAGGCAGGACATCGGGACACTGGCAGGACATAAGGACATCAGGACACAGGCTGGACATCAGGAAAACGGACTGGACATCAGGAACACGGGTCACAGGCAGGACATCTGGCGGACATTAGGACATCAAGTCTCAGACAGGACATCAGGACACCAGGCGGACATCAGGTCTCAGGCAGGACATCAGGACTCGCATCTCAGATAGAACATCAGCACACTGGCATCGGATTCCGGACATCTGACAGCGATCGACAGGCTCCAGACGTCAGACTGCGGACATCAGGTTCCAGAATGCTGTCGTCAGGCTCCGGGCATCGGACCTAGGAAGGAACTCAAGCGTGATGGTGCTATCACCGCAGGATTGCTGGGCCTGCATGGAGCTAGCACCGCATGCTAGTCAGAGCACAGGATAGTAGATGCTCAGCAGGAACACCGGTTACAAGAGACTCCGTCACTGGGTGTTAAACTCCAAACACAGGGATTCCAAAAACATAACAGCAGACAGTTCAGACACGGTCAGGTACAGGACAGGTACAGAATCAAGGATTCAAGCCTGGATATACCGCCGGCAGGGCGCAGGAACAGGACAAAGCAGGAATCAAGGCAGGGACTTTGTACCAAAATATAAACAGGAGAGGTCCAGGGACGCAGACACAAAACACACATGGCAAAGTTCAGGAGCTTTGTGAGTAGCTCTGGCAATGCCCATCAGGGAAGGGGAAGTTTATATAGGAGCTGCCCCTCAGAAATTGGCTGGGGACAGCATTTCAAGTACACACACTAACCCTGATAAAAGCAGGGGAGGTGTAACCGCGCACGTCCTAAGCACGCACACACAGAAACCATTGCAGCACAGTCAGTGCAGGAACTGCAGCTTAGAGCACCTGGTATCGTCTGCAAGCCTAGACACACGTGGAAAGTCATGCACCAGCTGCAAATGACCTCGCAACCCACGGACAGCTTCCACAGCGGCAACCAGGGACCGCACATGCATATGGTCAAGCAGCAGAGCTAAGACCTAGCAGCACATACACGGCTACGCAGCAGAGCAGGGAACTGAGCAGGCTCAATACAGGTATCAGCCAGCAGTATCCCAGCTCAATTAGGGGGAAAGGAGCAAAGGGTTAAAGCAAAGACATGCATTGTCATGCCCACAAGCAGATACAGACAGAACGGCGTGACAGGAGGCCTGAGAGTCAGCAGATTCCATGGCCTGAGCAAACTGTAATGAGAATGGTGGAACTACCGTGTCGCGGTCCGAGGAAAGCCTCGAGGGGCAGAACTAGGTGAGCACCTGACTCTTCACTAGAGCCCCTGATGGTGGGGTTAGGCTTGGTTCCTGATGAACACCAGGTGCTACTCCAGGACAGACAACGGACGTATGGCAGCTGACCCCCTTGGGTCTGGTAGCAGTAACGGCCTGGAGGAAGGGACAGCAGATGCAAGCAGGCACAGAAGGAACACAGGGACCACAGATATAGGCAGAACCAGTTGGTATACAGCAGCATTGGTAGGTGCGGAATAAACCGGCTGATGTGTAGATGAGCACTGGCAGGTGCGGACTGGATTGGCTGATAGACAAGAAAGTACAGGCAAACAGGTAAAGAGCAGGTGGACTGACTGACTGGTACTGGGGACCTGACAACTAGCACGCGCGCTAAGGGCTAACTAACCATGTTTCTCAGGCACCTCCATGTTGGAGGAGGTGCCTTAAATAAAGGTTAGGGACACTTTAGCATGATGCACACTGCCCCTTTAAGAAAGCGGGAGTGCGCAACCGTGACCTAAGCACAGTGCCCCGTGATCTGCTTGCCATGTGCGCACTCCGGGCAGCAGCAGACACGGAGGAAGGAGGAGTTCAGGACAGAGACCGTGGCACTGGGTAAGCTGGTGTCCCTGCCAGGGAAGAGGGGCAAAATGCAGGGACGCTGGCGCTGCAGCGTGGAGTCACATCAGTGATGTGACCACTCTCCATGACATCCTGAACACACTGAGCAGAGCTTGGGAACCTCTGCTTGTGACCGGCAGTAACCTTAATGACATCACAGCTGAGCTGGTCACAGGCAGAGCTTTTCATGCTCTGCTCAATGTGAGCCGGCAGGCGTGTAGGGCGGTTGCATGTGACTGCTCTCCAAACCATCCGGATCATCATGGGACATGACTATTAACGGATTATCGGTGGAGAAGTGAGTATAACTTTGCTTTTTCCTTTTCATTTTTGATGAGTAAATGGGTATATTTCAAATTAGTCTGTGTTTTTTATTACTTTTGACTATGGGGTTAATAATGGTGGTATCTTATAGACACCTCTCCATACTAACCCCGGGGCTTGATGTCAGTGGCCATAAAACAGCTGACATCAACCCCACAACTATTACCCAGCTTGCCACGTCACCAGGGCAAGTTCGAAGAGCCATGCAAAGCGTCAAAGCTGGCGCATCTAAGGGTATGTGCACACGAATGCTCAGGAATGGCTCAGTATTTGCTCAGGATTTGACGCAGGTGAAATCTGTACCAAATCTGCATCTGAGGTCACTGGCAGGTCACCTTCTTTTATGCGTTTTTTACATGCGTTTTTGATGCAATTTTTCATTGCATGCATTTTTTTGTAACTTGAAATAAAGCTAATTGAAAGTTGGCTTCTGGGAAGGAAACATAGTGATTTCCTGTTTGCGGATATATTGGGGTATGTTCCCACAGTCAGTAAACACTGCGGGTTGGACGCTGCGTACATATGCAGCATCCAGCCCGCAGCATCCAGCTGTTATAGCATAGTGGATGGGATTTCAAGAAATTCCATGTCCACTAAGCGTCACAGACGCTCACAGAGACGGACATTCGGTGCTTCTTTCCAGATCACAGCACGTCAATTTATGTAGTGGAGACGCTCAAGTCTCTGCTGTGTAAATTAGCCATAGACTTTCATTAGATGCGGTAAAACCGCATTATCTTCCTAGTCACATGCGTATTAAGTGCGGGAAAGCAGCTTACTGCGCATGTGTACTAATATAAATAATGGTGAATCTTGTGACACAGCCAGAAGTACATGACACAGAAAGTGGAGGAAAGCAGAGAGAGGTCCCCTCCTTTTTAATAAATAAATAATTTAAAAAAAATGGTGTTGGGTCCCCCTATATTTGTTAACCAGCCAGAGTGAAGGAGACTACTGGGACTGGTATTTCAGGCTGGTAAGGATCCAATATCCATGAACCTTACTAGCCTGATAATAACAGGCCGCCGCAGTCTGCTTACCTTGGATGGATAGCAAAAATAGTGGGATCCCCTCCAAAAACAACAGCTTGGGGTCCCCCTATTTAACCAGCCAAGGAAAAAGCAGACAGCTGCGGCCTGGTATTCTCAGGATGGTGAGGCCCATGGATTTTGGCCCTCACCAGCCTAAAAATAGCAGCCCGGAGTCGCCCCACAATTGGCACATCCAAAGATGCGCCAAATGTGGCACTTTACCTGGCTCTTCCTACTTGCCTTGTAGTAGTGGAAAGTGGGGTAATATTTGTGGGGTTGATGTCACCTTTGTATTGTCCGGTAACATCAAGCCCACGGCTCAGTAATGGAGCAACGTCTATAAGACACCTATCAATTACTCCTCTATTTTTGATAACCAGCCAAGGTAAAGCTCACAGCTGGGGGTTGCAGACTGCAGCTGTCAGTTTTGCCTTCGCTGGTTATCAAAAATAGAAGGGACCGCACTTATTTTTTTGTTTTTTGTTTTACTGTGCTTAGTACTTACATGGCTGTGATTGAGCTGGAAGTGCTTACACAGTAAAGCTTGTTGATTGGCTGTGCCGCAGCTTTTCAAGAAGCTTTGATCAGGCTGCCGAACCTGAAGAGTAACACAGACTTCCTGGAGAATTCCGTCTTTGGATCCATTGCACAAACACTAAGTGTTCGGTAAGGACCCCAAATTTTACCATTCGAGTTCACCCATCCATACCCCTAAGCCTTCATTTTTCCAAACTGAGTAACTACAAGTTTGATTACTTAGAGCAGTCCACCCATTCCCTTAATAACCTTGATATCTCTTCCCTGCACCCGCTGTAAATCAACTATGTCCTTCTTATGCATTGGCGCCTAATGGAGTGGACTGGCTATTGACTTGTATAAATGCAAAACTGTGTTCTTGTCAAGAACCTATGCCAGTTTCAATGTAATCCATGATTTTAGTTCCCTTGACAGCTGTCTGGTACAGATCACTAAAGATAAGTTTGTTGTCCTTCAATACACCCAAGTGTTTTTCATTTTACTCAGAGTTTTAATCTTTAGCATTTATTTGTATATGGTGTTTCCTTTGCACAAGTGCATGACTTTACAGTTATTCATATTAAACTTCAATTGCCATTTCTTGGCCAAAAACAGCTACTTCAAATCCCACTGTAATATGAAATTATCATCCTCTCTGTTCATTACATTGCAGAGTTTAGTATCATTTGAAAATATTAAAATTCTACTCTGTATTCCCTTTACAAGGTTATCAATAAATATATTAAAAAGAAGAGGGCCCAATACTGACCCCTGTGGAACCCCACTGTGACCCAATCAGAGTATATTCCAATATTAACCACCCACTGTTTCATATTACTGAGCTAGTTCTTGCCCCAGCTAGACATATTTTCCAATAGTCCCATTGTTCTAATTTTATGTACTAATGATTTATATGGCACCATAGAAAAAACACCTTTGAAAAAGTCATATAGACAACATCCAAATCATTACCTTGGTTCAGTCTTGAACTTACCACCTCATAAAAAGGGATTAGATTAGCTTGATAGGGACAAACCCTCATAAACCCAAGATTATTCTGGGTGGTGAGGTTATTTTATTTGAGATATTCCAGAATAGCATTCCTTAGAAAACCCTGCACTTATTTATTCTTTGTTGTGCTTTCATCTGTTTTTGAAACCTGATTTCTCTACCCTCTCTGAGACTACACATACTTTCCCATCTCCAACTCTTGAGATGTATGCAAAACCTCCTTCCCTTTGCCTGCTGCTGTATCTAACACTCAAGAGAGGGGAAAGTTGTGAACAGATCTCACCTAGGTAAAAGGACTTACAGACACTGCAAAAGCAAAATGGTAGAAACTGTTAATGAAGACTATTTAGAAGGCTTCTTGACATTCTATTTAGGAAATTAATGCAAAAGTAAAAATCCTGTGTTGTAGGTGTACATAGCTCTAAAAGTTTATTAAAAAACTGATGGCATAATAAAAAATCTGAGCTATGAGCCAAGTGAATATACAGAGGGCAGTATTTGGACATAATTGATGAGCGAACATTCTCGGATAAGGTGTTATCAGAGAATGCTCGGGTGCTAAGTGTCTTCAATGTGCTCAAATAATGTGTTTGAGTCCCCGCGGCCACATGTCTCATGGCCGTTCGAGAGCCGCTGCCGCTGTTCATGCAGGGATTGCCTAACAAACAGGAAACCTTTACTTATCTTATGTATCCTAGTGTTACATATACCGTATATCTCATTTTACTAATTTAACCCTTGTATTTGTACAACTGTGTAAGTATAATACTGAACATAACACTCTTTTCTTCTCTATTCTTTCTTTTCTTCCTCTGTGCTGTCTTCCCCGGATATTGCTGCAGGAGGATAAAGTGGTTAGAATACTTTC
Source organism: Dendrobates tinctorius (assembly GCF_039654945.1). Taxonomy (NCBI): domain Eukaryota; kingdom Metazoa; phylum Chordata; class Amphibia; order Anura; family Dendrobatidae; genus Dendrobates; species Dendrobates tinctorius. The sequence goes on from NW_027361784.1 coordinate 3,665,812, forward strand.
TTATCTTATTTTTCCATGCTATTTCACTATTATCAATCCATTCCTAACACAGTTATATTGGGTTAATTTTATGTTTATACATGTATGCATGACGTTTTCCATGATTTCTGTGTATGAATATAGCAAATATTTAATTCACCTATTGTGCAATCCCCTGAGGGGGGAGGGGGTTCCAATCATGTAGCCACTATCGGTGGAGAGGTGGTCGAGCATGCGCTGCTCTTCTTTGACTTCTATTGGAGTTCCTAATACAGCCAAGCCTACTTGTTCAAATATACTTCTTTACTACTATACAAATCAATATAAAGCAGACTATGCACAACCATCTTTCCACTGATGGCATCTGAGAAACAGACCCCGTTCTGCAGATAAGGGCAGGACCCACATCTGTCAGACTACTATTTTACATGTCTGAAATGAAAATAGCCCTGTAAGTTCTTTGGTTACTTGTTTTAAGCTGGTTGACAATGCAATGTGGCTGCCATTAAAGATGCTGTCTGGGAGTTTAACCACTGATGGCCTATCCTTAGGATAGGTCATCAATGTCTGATCGGTGGGGGTGCAGCACCTGGCACCCCTGTCGATCAGTTTTGCCCGCTCAGTTACGGAGCTGCACAGCTTTGTCGACTGAATGGTGACAGCAATGGGGTACCGTACCCACCCCTTACTGATTTGAATAGGTGATGGATGTTCAGTACCCATCTGCAGCCACTATACGGTCAATGGAGCCGTGCTGTGCAGCTCCACAACTGAGTAGTTCCGTCCGCCGCCGAAATTGGGAACTGCTGATTGCAGGGGTTACGGGTGGGGCACCCCCACCGATCAGACATTGATGACTTATCCTAAGGATAGACCATCAATGTTAAGGTTCCGGACAACCCCTTTAAATCACAAAGAAATGTCACCAAGCTTTCACATAATCTTGAACGTAGATGTACAGTGGGTATGGAAAGTATTCAGACCTCTTTACATTTTTCACTCTGTTTCATTGTAGCCATTTGGTAACTTCAAAATAGGTCTTTTTTTCCTCATTAATGTACACTCTGCACCCCATCTTGACTGAAAAAAAAACAGAAATGTGGAAATTTTTGCAAATATACTAAAAAAGAAAAACTGAAATATCACATGGTCATAAGTATTTAGACTCTTTGCTCAGACATTCATATTTAAGTCACATGCTGTCCATTTCCTTGTGATCCTCCTTGAGATGGTTCTACTCCTTCATTGGAGTCCTGCTGTGTTTGATTAAACTGATAGGACTTGATTTGTAAAGGCGCACACCTGTCTATATAAGAACTCACAGCTCACAGTGCATGTCAGACCAGATGAGAATCATAAGGTCAAAGGAACTGGCCAAGAGAGAGAGACAGAATTGTGGCAAGCCACAGATCTGGCCAAGGTTACAAAAGTATTTCTGCAGTACTCAAGGTTCCTAAGAGCACAGTGGCCTCCATAATCCTTAAATGGAAGAAGTTTGGGACCACCAGAAGTCTTCCTAGACCTGGCCGTCCAGCCAAACTGAGCAATCGTGGGAGAAGAGCCTTGGTGAGAGGTAAAGAAGAACCCCAAGATCACTGTGAACTCCACAGATGCAGTAGGGAGATGGGAGAAAGATCAACAAAGTCAAGTATCACTGCAGCCCTCCACCAGTCAGGCCTTTATGGCTAAGTGGCCTGATGGAAGCCTCTCCTCAGAGCCAGACATATGAAAGCCCGCATAGATTTGCTAAAAAACACATGCAAGACTCCCAGACTATGAGAAATAAGATTCTCTAGTCTGATGAGACGAAGATAGAACTTTTTGGTGATAATTCTAAGCAGTATGTGTGGAGAAAACCAGACACTGCTCATCACCTACCCAATACAATCCCAACAGTGAAACATGGTGGTGGCAGCATCATGCTATGGCTGTGTTTTTTAGCTGCAGGGACAGGACAACTGGTTGAAATTGAAGGAAACATGAATGTGGCCAAGTACAGAGATATCCTGGATGAAAACCTGTTCCAGAGTGCTCTGGACCTCAGACTTGGCCGAGGGTTCACCTTCCAACAAGACAATGACCCTAAGCACACAGCTAAAATAACAAAGGAGTGGCTTCAAAACAACTCTGTGACCATTCTTAACTGGCCCAGCCAGAGCCCTGACCAAAACCCAATTGAGCATCTCTGGAGAGACCTGAAAATGGCTGTCCACCAATGTTCACCATCCAACTTGACGGAACTGGAGAGGACCTGCAAGGAAGAATGGCAGAGAAGCCCCAAATCCAGGTGTGAAAAACTTGTTGCATCACATCGAAGAAGACTCATGGCTGTATTAGCTCAAAAGGGTGCTTCTACTCAATACAGAGCAAAGGGTCTGAATACTTATGAACATGTGATATTTCAGATTTTCTTTTTTTAATAAATTTGCAAAAATCTCTACGTTTCTGGGGTTTTTCAGTCAAGATGGGGTGCAGCGGGTACATTAATGAGAAAATTAACTTTTTTGAATTTACAAAATGGCTGCAAAGAAACAAAGAGTGAAAAATTTAAAGGGTCTGAATACTTTCCGAACCCACTGTATATGTGGTATTGTATCAGTATGGAGTATGTGCCGTATCTTGGCTGATATTTAATATGGTTGGGAGACAATGGTAGACTATCGATAACACCAAGTTTCTTCTTCTCCTCACCCAAAAAAACAAAACAAGAAAATGTCTAAAATGTTACGAAATAAAATTTAGATACATGGTCTGCAATAGCATTAAAATCAATTATCTAATATTGTGTAGGTTCCTCTTTGGCACAAATATATTTTTTTTATTTTTCTTCCAGGCATGGACTCCATGAGGTCTTTGCATTAATTATTTTTTTTTTAGCAATTTCCTGCTCTAGGACCACTTCTGTGTGATCGGAAAAGACGGAACTAATGACTGTGGGCAGTTATGACTATGTCTACGGTTTACTGGTTGTCCTTTCTTGGACCACTTTTAGTAAGAACTAATTAATATCCACATATGAGGAACACTCTACGAGACCCGCCATTTAGGAGATGCCTTGAGATCTATACACTTCAGTTTCACAATAGTCAAAGTTGCTAATATACTTAATCTTGCTCATTTTTCCCACTTCCTTTCCAACACATGAACTACAAGAACTAAAAGATTTGCTGCCTACTATATCTAACTTCACTTCATGTGGTTATGGTTTTAATGTTGTTACCAATCCATGTATATGTATACACGATGCAAAGAAAGTTGGGACACCTACCATATCACATTAAACCAAACAAAGATTGTTCAGACAAATGTGGCTGACAGCCGTTTCATGTGAGAATTACGCTTTGGCTAAGGTCACACTATCAGTATTTAGTCAGTATTTCACATCAGTATTTGTAAGCCCAAACCCGGAGTGAGGCAAACATGCCGAATTGGTGCACTTGTTTCTATTATACCTTGTCCTCTGATTGTTCCTCATCTGGTTTTGGCTTACAAATACTAAGAAAAATTACTGAACAAATACCGATAGTGTGGCCATAGCCTTTCTTTGAGCCTCAGAGGAAGCGTGATTCTCATGCGAAACAGCTGTCAGTCACATTCGTCTCCACATTCTCTGTTTATGGAAACCGCAATAAAGTGATGTTTTAACGCAATTTAGTGAGTGCCCCAACTTTCTTTGCATCGTATCAATTGGACTTGATGAGCACCACCAAGACATTCCTTTGCTGCAAGTATGTGATGCTGAAAATGACTACTTTATGATTGTGCAGGATGTGAATGGGAACAGTGCAAGATCCTTTTTTATCTACATCTTTGAATGCTATGTATATGTAGTCAGGGCTGCCACCAGTAAGTTCAGGGCCCCATACTGTCAGCATTTTTGAGCCCCTTTGAGACTCCACCTAGGCCGTACCCCAGGCAGGCAGATGGGCAAGTAGCTCTCAGTAGGGGTGAACTTAGTAGTACTTAGTAGTTTGCAGGCAAGCAGCAAACAGACAGCCTCCAACTTCACACTTCCTGAGCTGGGAGGGGGGCACAAGACGAGTAGTGGGCAGGTGGGCGAATGGGAGGTTGGATGGGGATCTGTGAGGTCGGACGGGCGGGTGGACCGGCAAGTGGGCACGAGCATTTCATCTCATCACTCCTGCATATAATATCCGGCAAGGGCCTGGGACACGCTGGCAGCTTAGGAACATAGGGCAGGCCGACAGCGTCTGACATCAGTGGCGTAAAACGCGGCCGGCCCCCTCTGCTGCGGGCATGCAATGTAGATAGCTGCGGCTGTGAGTGACTGGGGCTCCAGGACTTAGTAAAACTAAGTAATTATCCCAGGCCCCAGCGTGCCACAGTCTGCCAGGCCATTTAAACAGTGGCTCCGCTGTGGTGCCTCAGTGCAGGCTGCATGCGTGTCTCACCCAGTCCGTGTCCCCCTCTTTGCTTTGCTTACCGGACCCATACACCAGTAGTGGCAGTAATGCGATGGTCGCAGCACTGTGTGTGCCCACAGTAGAGTGATCACCCACTCAAAAAGTCAAAGGGTTCAAAGATAGGAGAATGATAGAGAGATGGATGCATAGATACCTGCAGACAAATGTAGCAGAGCGGAGAGTATGCCAAGATGTATAAAAACAATATATCAATTTTCCCTCTGATCGGGCTAAAGTGGGATTCCTAATGTCCCACCTAGCAGGAGAGGCTCTAGCATGGCTCAAACCGTTGTAGGAGAGAGGGGATAGTGTGACCTCGGATCTGCAGGCTTTCCTGGTGGCTTTCTGTAAGAGTCGTATGTCTTCTGCGGCATCTTCTCTTCTCAGATTGTGTCAGGGAGGTTTGTTTGTCTGTTAGTCAGAATGCTGTCCGGTTCCTTACCTGTCTTCCAAGCGTAGGTGGAACTACAAAGTGTTGGTAGCCTTCTGGGAGGATTTGTCCAGAAGTATTAGACTGAGTGCAGACGGAGTTTTTGGCCCTGCGGATTTTTCCGCGCAGAATGGAAGAAATCCGCAGGTCAAATGACCTGCATTTTTCCTGCGGATTTCTTCCATTTTTCATGCGGTTTTCATGCGTTTTTTGTGCGGTTTTCCATCGCGGTTTTCCCCCTGCGGATTTGGTGACAGGGGAGATGGAAAACCGCACAAAAGAAGTAACATGCTGCGGATTTTGTACCGCGGGAAAACCGCGCGGAAAAATCTGCAGTGTCTGCACAGCGTTTTTTTTTTAACATTCATTTTAAAGGTACTGTACATCACAATGCGGATATGCAACGTTTCTGCGCGGTAAAATCCGCTGCGGAACCGCTGCAAATCTGCATCGTGTGCACACAGCCTTAAGGATGAATTGGCTGGTCGAGACATTCCTGCTACTCTAGTTAACCTGATTTCCCTGGCAATCTGCATTGACAATAGGTTCCACTAACGGACCATTAAGGAGACGTACAAGAAGAAACCATCACGTCCGACTTCATTCTTCCAGAGACCTCTTGTTCTCCAGCCTTCTGAGACAGCTGTCTTCTCTGAACCCATGCAGGTCGATTGTGTTAGGCTGGCCGAGCAGCAGCCGGAACACCATCTTGCTCATTGATTGTGCTACTGATGCGGTTGCCCCGAACATTTCATTTGTTCCTGTCCTGAGAGTTCTGAAAAACTCCAAAGCCTAAGGTTTGTAGGATAAGCTACCATAGGCGACAGTAATTCTTCTCCACCATTGACTCTGATGGTATCTGTATCATGTGGAGGCTCCCGATTCATCGAGACGGCCTACCTAGACTCCAGTTCGGTGGGAAATTTCTGCCAGCAAACCGTGGTGGATTGGTATCAGATTCACGTTCGATGCCTCCAGAATCCTTTTGATGGTGTCCTCTGTCGAGCAAAAGGCCCTATCTGAAGTCATTCAAGTTGTTGCAAAGCAGGTGGAACTCCAGATAGGGATGATGCATAAAGAGAAGATCGTCTTCTATGTGCTGTGTGCTACATCCACTTCTGTTGGGTTTTCTGTGGCTATAAATTCATGAGCCCGCTCTGGGCTGGAGATCTGTTGAAATGCTTCATTTGGAACAGTCGGGGCAAGAAAAGTGTCTGGTCCCTGTACATTCAGTTTGGCCGCCGGTGGCGCCATCTGTTAGGGCTGGCGGAACGCACCAGATGATTAAATAGTAGTGGGTGCATTCGCAGCCCGGGGTCCACCGTGCAGACGTGGTACACTGCTGCTGGGAAATGGCGGAAGAATAGAGCGGCGTGAAAACAGTCACACATGGGTTACGTCACCCAGTGTGAACAGGAGCGGACTCTGTTACTTCACAGAACCGCACTGCCGCAGAACGTGGATGCCGGAGCCTGTTTAGCTCACAGAGCCCGGCCAAAGAGCACACAGCAAACGGCCACAGAACTCTACCCCAAGGACACGGGGTTAGAGTCCCTCTAGGCCACTGAGCGCGCGGCGTCGCTGCCACGAACGCCGCTATAGACACTGGCTAAGGAGTGTGGAGCACTTGCACTGAGGCGTGCCGAGTCACTGATGATGACTAATGCCTGACTCAGACTCTGACCTACCTACGCCTAAGCCTGGGCGCTAGCAGGCTAGGCTGCACAACACATGCGTACCAAGGGTAGGGGTTTCATAATGAGTCAGTCACCAGAGATATTCATATGTGCATACATCACTCACTCCTTATAGTCTGAAAATACAGTCTAAGCGCATGGCCGAGCGGCCATGCGAACCTTTTATAGCCGCGAGCGTCCGGGACCTTCCTGGCTTCTCGGATGGGCCAATCCGAACAGGAGCAGGACCTGAGCACGTGACCTTCGATCTCCAATGGGAGATCACTCCACGGGCATGCTCAGTGGCCCGACATGGGGACTTAGTCCCTGGAGAATCTCGCTGCTGAGCAGCATGTACTGCCATAGCTGTGCCAGAGGTGGCAGCAGCAAGCAAACCCACGGAGCTGGTCTGGGCAGAGCGCCGGGACCAACGAGTTTGCTGAGCAACCTCCTTTGCGGCCGGAGAGGAATAGGAGATCGCCGGAAGCAAGGCTCGGGATTCCTGCTGTGCAGTGACAGGAAGCCGACGCCTAACACCATCTTCTCTGCCATTCGCCGACTCGTTGGGCTTTGACGTCTCAAATAAGAAAGAAGTGGTGACGTTACCTCCTTACGAACTAAACGGTTGTTCCATAGACCTGCTCCTGGTATCCTCACCACCACGAGGACGTATCTTCATGGACACTGGTTTGCAGATGGACCCTGAAAGAGTATCTTGAATTCTCAAGTGTCCAGCTGATGAGAACGTCAAAGCAGATGTGCTTTCCAGGTGTTTCCTATCCAAGGTCATGCCAGGCAGGGAGAGGTTTTGCAATTCAAGGATTCTGATACTACAGCCCCTTCAGTCTGTTCTATTCATGTCTGCGTGGTGAGAAGCATCCTGGCCTGGAAGAAGGTGAGAGGTGAAACGTTTTTCCCAGTGGACTGGAGAGAATGTGGTTCTGAAGAGAGATCATGGAAGTCCAAGAAGAATAGTCATGCCCTATTTCTTCTGTGAAGATTCCTTGTGGGCTTGAAGAAAAGGGGACGTAAGGGAGGGATATACTGTATTGCCAATGCAGGCGTTTCTGCGTAGTGCCTCTCCTTCCTTCCGGCAGGGACATGCTCACTGCCGTAGGTGCTCAGCTGTGTGCCCGCTCCCTGTTGTAGCTTCCTGGTTTTCTGGGCCTATGTGTACCATGCAGGTCTCCCTGTGGTGGGCCTAGTAAGTACGTGCACGTTCCCAGATTCTTAAAGGGGAAGCACACGCATTTTTGAAATGCCTCCAGCCAATAGCCGAGAGGAATCAATAGGGAGGTGCCTGAGCAATGCCTTCCCTTTAGTTAGTGTTGATGAAACTAGTCAGTTGCCAGGTCACTGTCCCTGTTCTTGTTATATGTGTTGTCTAAACCAGAGCCTGTTTCTGTTAATGGTGTTGCCTGTAACCGCCCTAGCAGTGCCTGAAGGTGAAACAGTAGTGGCTGTCCGTGAAACGGCTCCGGTAGTGCCTGAACTTGAACCCACTGTGGCGGTGCCTGAACCTGAAGCTGCTCCGGCGGTACCTGAAACCTCACTGGCGGTACGTGAACTAGAAACTGCAGCGACGGTACCTGAACCTGTGATTCCGTGTCTGTGGCTCCTATTCTGACACTTGGAGTCAGCTGCTGCAGTACCAGGGACTGCCCAAGGAGTGGAACCTGGTGGCTACCTGTGGCACACGCCTAACTCCACCGTCAGGAGCTCTAGCAAAGACCAGGTAGCCACTTAGCCACGCCCCTCCTGGGTAAGCCCAGCCCGTGGCACAGTGGGTCGAAGACCCACGCGTGTAATATCAATGCAGCAATAATTCAGGTCAGAATTAATATATTCATTGTTTTCATATATCGTCGCACACACAGTTTGCTGCTGAACTTTTTTTGCATGTCAATTATATGTTGTGAACATTCGCAAATTGATGTGACAACATTTGCATCATTCTGTTAGGAGGTGCTGATCAGATTTTTTTTCTATAGATATACATAGGAACCAGAGAGATGGGTAGATACAAAGATAGATATACAGTAGATATAAAAAGTATGCAAACCCCTGTTAAAATACCTTTTGTTTTGTCATGTAAAAAAAATCACCTTTAATATCTCACATAATCTGTACAGTTCAATTGAAAAATTAACTAAAATCTTTTCGGGTGGAAAAATTAAAATAAACTAAAACAATGTGGTTGCATAAATAAATAAATACTTTGTTGAAGTATTCTTTGACTTGTTGACAGCATTTAGTCTTTTTTGGTTAAGAGTCTTATCAACATGGCACATCTAGAATTGGCAATATTTGCCCACTCTTCCTTGCAGTAGCGCTCCAAATCTGTCAGATTGTGAGAGTATCTCCTGTGTATAGCTCCTTCTTCAGGTCTCCAGATTTTCAATTGGATTCAGGTCTGGGCTCTGGCTGGGCCAATCCAAACCTTTCATCTTCTTATGGTGAAGATATTCTTTTGTTAACTTGAAGATATGCTTAGGTTCGTTGTCGTGCTGAAAGATGAAATTCCTCTTCATTATCAGCTTTTTAGCAGAGGACTGAATGTTTTAATACAAAAATGACTGATATTTGGAACTGTTCATAATTCCCTCAACCTTGAAAAAACTCCAGTTCCAGATGCCAAAAAAGAGCCCCAAAATGTAATGTTGTCTCCACCATGCTTCACTATGTGTATGGTGTTCTTTTGGTAATGTGCAGTATTTATTTTGTGCCAAATATACCTTTTGCAATTATGGCCAAAAAGTTCAAACTTGGACTCATGAGACCGTAATATCTTTCCCTACTTGTTTTTGGCAGACTTGAAATAGGTTTTGGAAAAACCTACCCAGGCTTGATTGAATGTTTTTCTTTGCAAGAAGGCTTCTGTCTTGCCACATTACCCACAGGCCAGACATAAAAAGAATACAGGAGATTAAAGTCACATGCAGTTCCCAACCAGTACTTGCCAGAAACTATGCAGCTCATTTAATGTTGTAGGCTTCTTAGACCAATTTTCATCTTTTCTTTTCATCAATTTTTGAGGACCACCAGGGTCTAGGTACGGCCACTGCCTTTCAGGGCTTATGTACAACATTGTATAATACTGTAGATGAGCCCCCGGTCCGACCTGAAAGATAAGAAAAATAAGTTTTATTATACTCACTCAGGGGAGGGGGGGGCGTTCCGGTGTGGTCCGGTCCAATTGGTGCCGCGGGTCCGGCGCCTTCTATATTCTTGCGATGCCACCCGCCTGTTGCTTCATCGCTCCCCGGCATCGCACTCCTGGGCAGGCGTACTTATCTGCCTCGTTGAGGGCAGAGTAAAGTACTGCAGTGCACAGGCGCTGGGCCTCTCTGACCTTTCTCGGCACCCGCGCACTGCAGCACTTTGGTCTGCACTCAACGGGGCAGATAAGAACACCTGTGCAGGAGCGTGATGCTGGGGAGCGATGAAGCAACAGAAGGGCAGCATTGCAAGAAGATGGGAGGCGCCAGACCCGGACCTGCAACATCCATCGGACCGCACCGGACCGCCCTCTGGGTGGGTATAATAAAACTTATTTTTCTTATCTTTCAGGTCAGACCGGGGGCTTATCTACAGCATTATAGAATGCCGTAGAAAAGCCCTGAAAGGCGGTGGCCGCATCTTATATTAGCCAAAACTGCTGACAGGTTCGCTTTAAGCTACTTCTTGATGACTGTTTTCACAGTGTTCCTTGGTATAGCTAATGGCTTGTAAAAATGTTTGTACCCTTCTTCTGTCTGATAACTGTCAACAGTGAAATCCCTTTGCTGTGTTGTAAGCTATTTATGGACAATGGCTTTTGGTGTAGAATGATAACATAACATGATGATTACTGAGGGCAGTCACACAGACCATTGGTCAATAAATGAGGTTATGCTGAAACAAGTCTGTGTTACTGTGGAACATGTGTAGTAACACCAAGCAAGGGTTAGGTAATGGAGGTCAGGCAAGACCAGAGAATCCAAACAGTAAAAGAGGGATCATAATATGTTCAAGATCAGAAGGAATAACTAGATTAGATAGAGTAGATAATACAGAAAAATAGTACTGGAATAATGGAATGGATTTACACTGGTGGCAATTTTTTGGCATCTATTGTCAACATGTACAGTTTTTTAGCCAAACTATGGGTAATTCTGTCCAGTGTAATATTTCGGCCACTTTTTGATGAGACAAGTTACTTTCTTATTGTTTGCTAATAATAGCCTGTATGTGTTCTGGAGCTATACTGTATTCTCTTATGACTTCTTTGTGATTTATGGTCTTGTCATATTTATTTATTATAATTAGGATACTCACATATCACTTGTATCTGCTGGTAATTGATTTTGGAGATAACCGTGAAGAGTTGATCAATTAGGGTATAAGTAATATACTCTCTGCTCTCCGGGGGACATGATTAAATAATGATGTGACTTAGGAGCGCCTCAATTATTATTTCATTACTTTATATACTTAGTAAAAGTATAATCTGCTGAAGAGCAAAGATCCAAAAGTTTTTTGGGGCAGCTGTGAATATTGCGTACAGGTTATGGGCTCATGCACACATGTGTAAAGAATGTTGTCTTTGTGTAATCAAAATATTTATTTTGCACTAGTTTTAATAAATCTCCCCTCCTTCGTCTTGTCCTAGACCTGAGGGGTGGAGCATGACGCAAATGAGAGAATCATGTGCCAGGTACCGCCCCTGCGGAACTTAACGTTTTAATTTTGCCCAGAGTGTTCTTTTTTTTCATCATAAACCTTTAACTCATTCCAGGACCATGATGTACCAGTATTCTGTAAGGCGAGGGTGCGTGTATGGTGGAGGCTGATCTTTAACTGTTTGTATTCCACTGTCAGTCTCTAACAGTAGTATATAAGTAGTGCTATCTTGCCCTGGCGCCTGTTCAGTCACCATTCTCACACCCCGCAATATGATCTTTATGTGCCTATAGATTCCTTTTTGAGCTGAAGGGGCAAGCTGAAGGTTCCCATCACCACCATTTTGGTGCTCCAGTGAAGCCAAACCACAGGCTGAGCACATATGAGACAGTAAATAGAACAAGGGATCAAATGCTCACAGTTTTGTAGGGGGACTAAAAGATAAAATAAAAAAGTAATGTAAAACAAGAGTTTTACAATTTTTTTTCAAAAAGTAAAAAAACATAAAAATTTGAATTTTCCTTCTTTTCCCCAGATAAGAGTAAGCAAACATTATACTGTGGTATTGCAGTGGCCATAAAGGTCTGGGCTATCAAAATTGAAAAAATTTTGATCCCATAAAGTAAACATTGTAAAAACATTGTAAAGCCAGCAATTTACCCCAAAATAGTACCAATAAAAACTACAACATAGCATGAAAAAAGAAGCCCTAAAGACAAAAATTGGCTGCATCCATACATATTTTCAAGCGGAATCAGCCTGTAATCTGCCTGAAAAACCTTCTTTCATCAAGCTGTTTCAGGTAAAAGACGCTGGCTTGCTATCCAGAAGATGCTCTGTCGGGGGTTTTACCATCATTTTTGCAGAGGCTTCACCAGCAGCGTCTTTTGCCTAAATCCTCCATTTCGGGAAAGCAGACAGCTTTCAAGACTGAGCAAATTACTTCTTTTATCCGCTCCATTGTTTCAGAATCCTGAAGTGTTTATAAGAAGTAACATACTGAACGTGTGCACAGCATTGTCCTTTTTACATTGCTGTGTATTATATTCATTTTTTGCGCTGTCCAGAATCTGCCTGAAAAGGACGACGTGCACAAAGAAGTTTAAAAGTGTTTTGGAAAAGGTTTTTGCACAAAGCTTATTTTTCAGCCTCTTGACTGGACAGTGTTTAATTTGGAACGGATTCCATCAGTAGCTGCTTGAAATGTGTGACATGCACTTTCTTTTCTCCCACCAGGCAGTTTGCAAAGCCGGAAGTGGGGGAAAAAAATGCTCAAAAGACAACATCTGACGTGCAAAGTGGCTTTACAATAGAAATAAGTAGAGCTTTTTTAGAGCTTTTTTAGAGCATTTTTCAAGCCTTTTTGTGGAGCTCACCGGCTCCAAACACCTCTGTGTGCAAATACCCCAAAAATTCTACTTAGATGCAGGAAGAGGAGCCGCGCACTCCAACTGTATACCAGATTTATCTGCATAGATTGTAAAGGAAATCATCGATCAGAGGCACTGATGCCGAATACGTTGCTGTAATGATGGATTTGACTTGGATAATTAATAAAGCCTTTAAGATAGATGAGATTTCATGGAAACAAAAATTGTCCTTCTCTTATAATGTATTCTCTGGCTGCTATTCTCTGGTGATCCTGTCTCTGGATAGCAGTAGAGCTTTCCTCTCAGCGGTGCAGCAACGCGCTCAGCCCAGCAGAGTAATGGATGTAAATGAACTTACCTATTATAAAGGCAAAAAGTGAAAATGGTTTTCGGCTTTAATCATTTATCTATTTAAACTTGTATAGATTTAATTAGAAATCTATATTCTAGTTAGTGAAGAGGCCTTATTGATCGTCCCGATTTATTTTTTTTTTCCCGAGAGAAGATGCAAAGTGTTGTTAAAAATCACGCGCAATGCATCCTAATAAATCATTCTGTAATCTGGAATTTAGCTAAAATTAATGTCCTACATTCTCGTCTTTTCATTGCAAATTCCCCATTGGGTTTGTATGTAAAAAAATGTCCCTGTTGAAAAAAAAACAAAACCCCATAATGATGTAAATCTCCCTGGGGGTCCCAGAAGCCGGAGCCCACAATTACTTTTTAGATATATAACTCCTTAGTATAGAAACCTCTGTGCCCTATTGTGGCATTTGGATAACATAGACAGAGCAACAAGTAGTTACTGTACAATATGTGGATGTAAAGTTAGGCAAAAATATCTAAAGATGTACCAAATTTATCATTTGTACAACATGAGCCACTTTGTCAAATTTGGGCATATTGAGAGCTTCGTCTTATGCAGCACCCTTTGCTGACTGTAGGGGGCAGCATTTTGGTAGACATGCTGTACAGTTCATAGATGAGAGGCAGTGGTACCGATAGCTTGTTGGCCCTTTCTAGTAAGCGTTTCAGCTCACTCCGGTGTTGGATTCACATCTACACAGCTTAGTACTTTTTTTATAATGTCTTGAATGCTGCTGCTTCTGTCTGTGTGCTACATAGAAACCGGAGATTAGGAATCCTTCATATCACTTTGTGTTTGTATATGGGAGACATCATATACGCTAGTCTTCTCCCACCAGCTCAAAGACAGCTGAAAATTAAAGACAGAGCCTGTAGAAGGGGGAATTGGTGAAAATGAAAGAGATAAGTCATATATTGGCCAGAAATAGTGTTTTTTATCCTGTACACACATTACAGCTTATTCTGAAATAAAAGGTATGCTTTAAATGTACCCTTGGGGCTCCATTCACCTCTCAGAGGTCTACAATAGTGACCTTTTGGCTTTTGACTGGTTGATATTTTTTTCAAGACTGCTTTCAATGTAGAAACCAGATAAAAGGTATACCACGAGATATATTTTGTAAAATGGGTATAAGTAGTTGATGTATGGTGCTTTATACCTAGAGATATATATATCTATATTGGGCATTCTTCCCAACATATACTTCAGACAAAATGATGTGAGCCTTCCTGTGTCCAGGATTTATCACATTTAAAGGGAATCTGTCACCAGTAACTCCCAAAATAAAGTAGGGCTGGAGTAACGGGAGTGATGGAACCACTGTGCCGTGGTTTGAGGAGAGGCTCGAGGGACGTGACTAAGTCAGCACCTGACTTTTTACTGGAGCCCCTGATGGTGGGGTGAGGCTTGGCTCCCGATGAACACCAGGTGTTACTCCAGTACAGACCACGGACGCACAGCAACTGACCCCCAAAGGACTGGCAGGTGGAATGGCCTGGAGGGAGAGGACTGCTGATGGAGGCAGGCACTGGCGAAAGCGGACTAGTACGGTTGATACACTAGTTGGCACGGCAAGTGTAGACAGGTCCAGTTGATGTACAGATTGGCACGGATGGTATAAGTGGGACTGGCTAATATACAGATTGGCAGAGCTGGTGCAGATGGGTCAGGCTGACATACAGATTAACAGGGCTGATACGAGTGGGTTCAGCTGACATACAGGCTGGCACAGCAAGTGCTGGCAGATCCGGCTGTAATACACACTGACAAGGAGGTTAGGGACAGACGGACACTAGCGAGAACTAGCGGACTGGGAACTGAGAACTAGCAAATGTGTTTGAGAACAAACTATGTTGCACAGGCACCTCCCATCAGGTAGAGATGCCTTAAATAATAAGTGTCTCTCAGCCATTGGCTTGGGACACTTTAGGGTGGCACATGCTGTCTCTTTAAGAGCGCACCCTAAGCACAATGCCCGGGGATCTGCAAGCCATGCGAAGACCCCGGGCAGAAGCAGCAGGAGAAGGTGGAGGGACTGGGGAACCGCAGAAGCAAGCGAGTCGTCATCCCTGTTAGGGGAGGAGGGCAATGTGCAGGGTCCCCAGGTGCTACAGCCAACATCTTTAAGCTGTTTTTTACAGTATTGTAGTATGCTATATGTATGTTCCCAATACCCTCTGCAAGGCACAAAAATAATGTACAGGCACACTTCTGTCTGTGTTGCCAAGGGTACAGCAAAGTATTGTAATGCGCATGTGCCAGGAAAAGACTAAGAGCGCCAGTGACCTGGAAGTAAAGCTGACAGTGCTTTGTTCATTCCGCGGCAGGCCAGAGATAAGTGCGACTGCGTACGAGCGCTATGGGGGACACCGTGGGCGATGTAGGATGCATCATGTACTTCAAGCAGCGAAGGAAGACCGTGATCTTAAAAAGAGAGGAGGCGTTGCAGCAAAACAAGAGTTGACCCTTTTATTGGGGAAACCTGGTGACCGGTTCCCTTTCAAGGACCACTACATCCCATACTACTCAATGTACGGCATGAGTTGATTCATAAGTTTTTCACTCATGATTACCAATGTCTTATTAAAACTTACTGATGTCACAAGGGAAACCCTATTTTTATTTATTTTCATTTTCTCAATGTGCGCCATGTAATACCATATTTGCCCTCTTGTGGCGCTGTTCAGCAAACATTTGCCCCCATTTCATGCAGCTCCTATTGGCGATCACTGCCGATCACCGTGGATTTGAAAAGTTTAAAAAGAGAAATAAATCTGTCACAATTTATGCTGGTCTTAGACTGGGATCAAAACTAGGTCCAATTAGTCTGTTAAAAAAGAAAAAAATTGTCTCTAATGATGTGCGAGATAATGGACACTAATTGTCTAAATACTAAAAATTCTCTTTGACACCGCCATGATGAATGTCTCCACGAGTCCAGTGATACTTTGCCTATTGTTACGGTGATAGAAGCTTCTTCTCTTCCTTTGCTACAGAGAAATGTATTGATCTCGTTAATTAATGTGATGTTAAATAATGGCTCATGCACTAGTACGTCTTGGCAAATCCCCTGTTCCGGTCACAGGTGTGTAACAGCACAGTTAAGGTTCTTTGAGTACATTTAGGCATTATGGCACAGCGGGGGGATGATATGAATATTTAATCAGCTAGATTCAACTTCAGTTGCTGGAAACCAGTGCCTGCATATATAAATAATGAAGACATTGCGGGTGAAGTAGAGAAAGCACTAATGGGTTTTCTTTCTTGTGGGCAACTGCTTCATCACAAGTGGGAAAGTGCTAGGGAGCCGGCGACTACCAAAGATGTGTCTTTAAGAAGCACATATGGGATTTCCTGTGTTTTCTACTACTTTTGCGGAGAAGAATTACCAGACTTTTGATTTTTGTTTTATGTTGTAAAACTTTTTTTTTTTTTCATAGTGAATTTTTTTTTTTTTTCAATCCTTGGATTTGACCAGTAAAAGACTTTTGCAGGATAACTTTTCGAGCTTGAAAAATGGAGGGGGGTAAAAGAAAATCCTGGATTTCAGGTATATCCATTATTATAATTATTATTAGTAGTAGTATTATCACATTGTCTGTACAGAATATGGGAATATTATTATTTAAGAAAACAAATCTTAATCTACTCTTTTTTTTTTTTAATTTTTTAATAGACTGACTCAAAGTTTTACAAGTCTTTCTATTTACGGTATACTCAAAATTTTTGCTTTCCTTTTTATATTGAAGGCTTGTGGATTGTATAAAGTGTGTGTTTGTGTATATATATATAATGAAAAAAAGGAAAACAGCACAAAAAACATACAAAATTGACTTTTTTCATATTTTATTTTCTTTATATTTTATTTTTTTATTTTTTTTGTACTGCCTTTCTTTTTTCATTTTATTGTGAAGAGCCACTGGATTGTTGGTTGGGAAAGCTTTACACACCATTGGAGGTATTGCTGGTGCTGTTCCAATTTTTCAAATATATATATATATATATATATATATATATATATATATATATAATCTACAGTATATAACAGGATATAATATATTATTTAATCCTGTTTCATATAAATAAGAATGAGGATTAAAAGAAAATGATAGCTAGAAAGATGGAAAAATGATACAGTTCTTCCAAGTTTGGAAAATTTGCCTCAATTGTCGTTTTAAACGAGAGATAGATAGAAAGATAAAAAATAAAATCTAAGTGCAGCACCAGCCGTAAAAAGATAGTACGGTGCAAAGTCTCCCAGGTACGACCTGTCCTCCAATATATTAAAAAATAGAGGTAGTACTCCAATGTAGGAACTAGAAACACAATGAAAGCACCACTCCAGCAATTTTGTTAATTTTTTTTTTCAGCGTTGGAGTGGCACTTTAATTATAAACCCCCTGCCCCCGGTCATATACTCACCCTCTGGCGTCTTCACTAGAGCAGCAGCTACTGGGAGAAAATGAAGTTAGATCCTCCCTGCAGCCACTCAGTTCGTTTTTGGGACGGTGCAGGGATCGCTCCCCTGCACTTTGATGAACAGTCCACTGTGCACACACATGCAGCACACAAACGCTGCAGAGCGGCCTGTCAATCAAAATGCCGGGAAGCATTACAGCACTCATTGTGTAGTGAGCGGTGACTGTTACTGCTCCAATAACTAGAAGTGAGAGCGGCTGCAGGGAGAAGAAGAAAAAATTCTCCCTGTAACCACTGCTCCATGGGTACAAAACGCAGGTCCAAATGCTGTTTATCTGCAGATTAACCCTATATTTGCAGGTAAACAGAATTTCTGGACTTGACAGGTTTCGTTTAATGATTAAATGATATCACTGTAGTATAAAATCAGTGAGGATAAAAGAAAATTCAGAAAAAAAAAGTGTTTACAACAGCGGGAAAATCATTATTATCATTGGGATCACCTTGAGGTGCTTGACCCAATGTCCCAGAGTAGTGGTCAAAAGAGGGACAACCCATTTTTACATTTACACCACAGAGTTCTTAATTTTTTTTTTCTTCTTGTGCCCCTCCGTTCCAGAATCATGCCCCCCAGAAACAAGGATACAAATTTTCCCTTCAACCAACTGGGTGTACATCACCAAAAAGAGAAGAAGCAGCAAGCGCCTACAGAGAAGATCAGTGGCATCCTCCCTAGTTGATTGATTGGAATATTTGCATCATTATTTCTGGTGTAATCGGGGGCATTACTTTGGAATCTAGAGTATCAGAAATGAAAAGAAAAACTGTTCTAGAATCAGTCGAGAAACAGCAAATGCAGGAGGGACTCGGTTTACATAGAGAAATGCAGTGAAAGGTCCTCTCTAAGGCCAGTGATACTTAAGCCCAAGGTGTAGATCTGCAGCCGCACCATGTCTAGATGTAGGGTAATGATAAGCCGTGGCTTTCACTTAGCCGTGTACAGGATGTCAACAGTCCTATTTAACACTGCGTGCTCCTCCTGCAAACTTTATGTGACGAGCGTCAGCTTAAGCCCAGTCGTTTTTCTTGAATGAGTGGACCCTCTGGACCGTGGCACCCACCCACCTAGGGCGAGCTGACCTAGTGAAGAGCCACCCCCTATACAGGGAGTGTCAGGGGCGAGACCAAGGGGGTGAGCCACCACGGCAGCTGGACCAGACGGCCGGCTCAGGGAAACAAGACAAGGCGAGACAAGATGTTAATTCAAAGTATCTTCATTAAGGAAAACTTCAGGGTAATAACAGGTGCCAAACGTAAATACACAGGGAACACATAGCAAAGTGCATGCAAGGGCACGCCAAGGTCCAAAGCATGGTACGTGCAGATGGTAGACAGAGGCACGAGGACATCAGACTCCGGACAGCAGGCAACGATCAACCGGGACATCAGGTTTTGTAGCTCTGAAGGTGATTGGCAGGTTCCGGACATCCGGTAAGCAAACCAGGGTTCCATGCAAGGAGACAAGACAAAGTTAGAAACAGGATGCGTGTCAACGAACACGCCCGGGTCAGGTTCACAGGACGGAGGCCTGCGCATGCCAAGGGGCATGCCAGGGACAGGTACAGGGACGGTGGCCTGCACGTGCAAAGAGACACGCCAGGGAGAGATACAGGACGGAGGCCTGCACGTGCAGAGGACACGCCAGGGACCAAGATAGGGTTCAGAGCAGAGCAAAGTAAGCAAAAGGCTTTGTGCAAGAGTAGCACGAAAAAGGCACAGTGCGAAAACCAGCGTGCGTGCAAGGGAGCACGGAAACCACGGCTGGGGCTCCGGCACCGACGGTGGCATAAGCAGGCGGGCACGACTTAGAAGCGGCATAACTGCGGCTCACACAGCCGGTAACCACTATAGCACTGGACGGCGGGCACGGCTGAGGCACATAGGCGAGCACGACTAGAGGCGGCACGGCTGAGGCACAACAGGCAGGCACAGGGCGACCAGGCGCGTGCACGAGGGCACGGAGCCACAAGGCAGGGCTAGGCAAAGGTACAGGACAGAGACGCGTGCAAAACAGCAGGGCAAAGCCTAGTACGAAAAGTGCAAGGGCGCACGAAACAGAGACAAGGCATAGGGTAAGAGGCAGAGTCCTTCGCATGCAGAGGGCATGCCATGGGCAAAGTACAAGATGAGGCCTGCGCGTGGAGAGACACGCCAGGGACAAGGACAGAGTCTAGTAACGGAGCATAGGTCGAAGCCCAGAGCCGGGCCAAGGGAGAGCCTTGGGACTAGACAGAGTACAGAATGGAGGCCTGCACATGTAGAGAGGCACGCCAGGGACAGGGTACAGAACGGAGGCCTGCACGTGTAGAGAGACACGTCAGGGACAGGGTACAGAACATAGCATAACAAGGCAGCATAGCAAGGACAAACAAAGCACATAGGACAACACGAGACAAAGCACGAGACAAGAGACGGAGTACGAGCACGGAGCATGTGCAGAGACGCACGACAGAGCAGAGTGCAAGGGCACAGAATAGAGGGAGCGACCCAGCAGACCAAGCAGCCATGCAGGGAAGCAACACAATACTCAGGCCCTGAGCGTAGGAAGGGGCGGTCTGATATAGGGCATAGCACCTCCACTTCCGGGTCAGGACCAGGGAAGAACTTCCAGTTCAGTCCTCCAGGATCACAGGGAGCAATCACATGATCAGGATTCCAGACATGCAGGGATGATTGCAGAACCAGTGCTGAAACCTAGGCAGGTCACATGATCAGAATTCCAGACATGGAGAGATGATAGCAGAACCAGTGCTGAAACCTAGGCAGGTCACATGATCAGAATTCCAGACATGGAGAGATGATAGCAGAACCAGTGCTGAAACCTAGGCAGGTCACATGATCAGAATTCCAGACATGGAGAGATGATAGCAGAACCAGTGCTGAAACCTAGGCAGGTCACATGATCAGAATTCCAGACATGCAGAGATGAATGCAGAACTAGCCTCTGCTGGAACATAGGAAGGACACATGATCAAGGGTTCTAGACATGACGAAACGATCACAGAAGGCAGAGCAGAAACGCAGGCATCCCGCAGCCCAACAGTCACGAGGTGAGTGTGCACACTGCTCTAGGGAACATGCAGGATAGCAGACATGAGATGCGCGTGCACACCGCTCCAGGGGGCATGAGGCAAAACAGACAAGGCAGACATGACAGACATGGTGGACATGACACTTTATATGAAGCAGGCGGCGGGAGGCATGATCACTATGGAGGGATGTAAATTTTTGCAAACCTGTTTTTGAGCTCGAGGGCAGAGAAAGTGAAGTCACTTTGCGACAGTCGTTAGTGAAAACATCCTTTACTTTCTTTTGTGTATGCAGCAGTTCTGCAAACTTATGTAATACGTGACAATGGGGATTGAGTCTGATTCTGCAGTCATGGCTGATCGGTGCAGTCTTCTACTGCCTGGGCTATATTAAGGAGAGGGGACAGAAAACAGGACATTGTTACGCAGATCATTTGAAAAGTTGCCGCTTTTTTAGTTTTGGATTTATTGGATCATTAGAAAATATGGGGGAATTAATCATCAGCGGAATTTTTAAAGTCAGGTTTTTTTTGCATCTGCGTTGTCTTGAGCGCTCATTGTTTGATCAGTTTGGCTCATCTTTAGCGATCACACATCTGTTTACAACAGTTCTCTCACTTTTCACCTCACTGCCCTTTTAGAATGAGAAAGGAGATCAAATAAATCTAAACTAACAAATTAAAAGTGGTGTAAAATTGCCCCCCCAAAAAAAATCTTCAATTTTTGCTAAAAAAAAAAAAAATAAGACACACAAAACGTGAACTTTTTCAATGCCATAAAACTGCTGCAAAAACTTTGATAAATTCTCCCGTAATGTTAAAGTGGAGCCGTCACCAGTTTTTCACAATACAAACTGCATTCGCTATGAAATGAGATTTTTAAGACCTGATGGTGGGGTGTACTTACTTTACAAATCCATGTCCCATTTGCTGTATAATCATTATGCAACATTTTCCTGCCTGCTATTAAAATGAGTCTAGTTTATTAAAAATAAAAAAATAAAAAAAGCTTTCAAAAATGCAAAAACCATTCTGACGTTTTTTTTTTGTTTTTTTTAAGTAAGTAGACCAGTTTCATCAGGTGTCAGAGATCTATTTTAGAATGTACGCAGTTTGTATTGTGGATGCAGCTGTACCATTAAACAGATGGGTAACTACAGGTGCACGTTTCAAGGTTGTACAGTACATTTGCAGCTCTCCACCTCCCTCCATATGACAGGGGGTAATAACCAACTAGTGGTCAAGTATGCCATACTGAGTGATGTCCAAATATTAGTGCTGCATGTAGATCACATAACACTTCTGTTCAATTACCTAAACAACAATGCGAGGCCACAACCGCACACTACAGCAAAGCATACTGTACCTAAATAAATACCGCCTCACAGTACTCATATAATTCCGTCACTCATACACTCCCAAAACACTGTAAAAAATTATTTATACAATGCGGCTTTTCAAAGTTAGTAAACCGGCTTCATCAGGTCAAAGAGATCTGTTTAATAATGTGTTCGACCGATCCGCTGGAAATGTTTTTGGACACGTACAAAGTGATTGTGGTGACTGTACTGTAGATCTGCTTTCAAAGACAAACTTACTGCAGTGATAAAATTGCAGCAGACAGTATTTATGCAATCATGGGGAACCCGTCATGGCACAGGCTTGTATCCTGATGTGGAGCTGGTTTGTAATGTGTCACAGCCTGACAAGCTCTCGTCTCTCTAGGACTTCATTACATGTGGCTACAGTCCTTGAAGAGGCTGAGGAGCGGGCGTTTATCTGACCGCTAGTATGAGATTTGCTTACATACGGCCACATTGCTACTAGACATGCACTGAGCGAGGCTGGGCACGTCTAGTCTGCATGTATGCAAATCACAGCTGGCAAAGGAGGGTCCTCACAGCGCACAGTGACTGCAGACGTAAGGCCAGAAATCATTATAAAGGGCAACTACGTACTATATTAAAAGCTTATCCAATTGGAGATGACATGCAAATCAGTGAGGGTCCGACCTCTGGGACCCCTGCTAATCCTGAGAACAGGGCTCTCAAAAATGGTCCTTCTGCGTATGCGTGACACCTCTTTCTTCATTGACTGTGGGACTAAGAATCAACCTCTATACTAAATAAATATAACATCAGACCGCTGAAAACATAAGATATTTCAGATTCTGTATCCCTGACCTGAGTCAGGCGTTTAATAGTCTTTTCGAGGGTCTCAAAAAATAAATGTCTCCGTGTAATCCACCATGGATTGACATTGGCTCCTCAACAACTCACGACATCCAAGGGACTAATCCTCGAGTGCTACTTCCACAACACACGACATCCAAGGGACTAATCCTCGAGTGCTACTTCCACAACACACGACATCCAAGGGACTAATCCTCGAGTGCTACTTCCACAACACACGACATCCAAGGGACTAATCCTCGAGTGCTACTTCCACAACACACGACATCCAAGGGACTAATCCTCGAGTGCTACTTCCACAACACACGACATCCAGGGGACTAATCCTCGAGTGCTACTTCCACAACACACGACATCCAAGGGACTAATCCTCGAGTGCTACTTCCACAACACACGACATCCAAGGGACTAATCCTCGAGTGCTACTTCCACAACACACGACATCCAAGGGACTAATCCTCGAGTGCTACTTATACAGGACAAGCATACGTGCAGCCATAGTGTGACACAGTAAGGCTCTGTGCACACCTCGTATTTTGTGACATTTTCCCCCACACTGATTTGGTGCAGAAAAGACGCAGCATTTTACAGTATCGGCAAAGTGAATGATTTTCCTGAAATCTCAGGCACACGCTGCATATTTTTTTTACTCCAGAGTGTCAATTCTTGCAGCAGATTCACCCATACAAATGTAGGGAAATATGTGCAACAATATGAATGCAAAAACGCACGCATTTTTTGCAGCTTTTTTCCTGCCAACACATCAGGATTTGCTGCGCTGCAAATCTTGCACATGAGCTCACAGCCTAAGGACTTATCTATTAATTTCATTGTACTTTATTCACATCGATAAAACGGCGCTTTAAGTCACTTAAAGTGAATTCGTCAGCAAGTTTTTACTATGTAATATGACAGCAACATGACGTAGGGACAGAGACCCTGACTCCAACAATGTGCCGCTTAGTTTACTGGCTGTAGCAGTTGTGATACAATCACTTTTTTCTCTACTTCAGATCTTGCATAGCTCAGAATGCTGAGCCCCATATAACCCTGCCCACATCACTGAATGGTACTCTCTATGTACACTGTACATTGACAGTAAGCTGCCAGTCATTGCTGGGTGCGTGATTGGACCAGGAGGCACGAGGCAACTAGTCCTGTAGTAATGATAATCTCCTGCTGATAAAACACTCATCTTATTGAAACAGAAGTACAAAGCCCAGTAAATGACACTTCGCTGGAATCAGAGTCTCCTCCCCTACATCATCTTCCTTTCAGATTACATAACACTTGCTGACAGATTTCCTTTAAAAGTTGTTAAGACTGTATAAGGCATTCTGCTTCGTTGTGTGCCTGCTATATACACAATTCCTGAGACTATGTAGGTATTAGTACTGCATTGTTTATCCTCTCTGCACTTTTATTGTTTCTTGTTTTTTTTTTTTGCTGCAAATCAAGCTCTGAACTCTATCTCTGGCCCATTTCAGAGCCCCGATCTTGGGATTGATGGGGGTCCAACTTTTTTGGATAGGTGATAGTGTAGAGGACAGATTACCGGGGCACCTAGAGATCTGCAGTAGGTGCCAGGGGTGTAATAACAGGGGGCGCGGAGGTTGCGGAGTCTTCGGTTACAGTATGTGCGGGGGTCCCAGGAGCTTTAGGTGAAACATCTGGCACCTATCTTGTTAACTATTTCATGTGCACAGTATGGATCTTTTTAATATCTAATGAAAAAAGGATCCTAGTATGATGATAGTTAAAGAGAACGGTAATGTATCCTCCCCTGGCCTAATTATTAATGCGAGGAAGTCACCTAATCATCTACTTCTAGTAATGTAATTGTTTAGAGTCTATATGTGCATTTTCCTCATACTTCTTATGGTTCCATGCGTAAAAATCGGACAAGTGCTATCTGTGGTTTTCATGGATCGGAGTAGTCCCCAGGTTATTCTATGGGGCCATACACATGTCTGACTTTTTTTCTTTAGATCGACTCAGTCCGAGGAGCAAATTGCAGCATGGAAGAGAATCAGCTGGCACTCACCCATTCGACCATATGGGTCCATGGGAAAAAAATTGCACATCATTGGAATGATATCCGAGTGTGGACCGATTTTCACTGACTGACAGTATAAAGAAAGCGGAGAAACTTTTTTTTTTTTCTCTTCACCTCGCGAGAGAATCGGATCACACTCTGATTACACTCTGACCGACTTTCTCAAATGGGGAGAAAACAGTGGTGAGAGCCTATGTGTGATTGTGGCTGTAAACACAATGCGATCTGCACAAGTGAGCAGCGCTGCGGTGTAAAGTATGGGGAACCGAGAAACAGCTGGTGATGATGACAAAGGTGATGGAATTTTATTCTCTAATGCAAAATACGGTTTATCTACAGTTTCTGATCATAGCTTTGTCCTTCTGAAGTCAGATAGTAGCCACAACATAAATCTGTGGTACGTTTTTCCTATCTTGACACATTGTGTTACCTTGCTTACAAAATTTGTTTTAAAGAGGATCCGTCAATTCTTCCGACATGTCACTTGTAGCAAATACTTGTATTCCCCGTGAAATAGCAGAAAATATCTTTGTAGGTCTTTTGTACTGTTCCTCTGTTATTCCTCCTCCAATTGCATGATTACTTACATTGATAACTAGCCATAACAATGCCCGTTCACAATAGGGCAAGTCCCTCCACAGCCTGACAGTATGGCTGTACGTCAACATGAAGGTGTCAGTGTCGCACTGCAACATCTAAGGGCACATTCAGACGGCCATATTACTCGCCCGACGATCACATTGTAATCCTCGGACTGGCTGTCGGTTATCCTCACCCAAGCATGACAGCTGCATAGAAATACATGCTGTCACGCTCGGGTGAGAATAGCCGACGGCCAGTCCGAGCATTCCGATGCGATCCTCGCGCTGACTGCTGGCCACATGACAACACTTCTCTGACTCGTCACAGGATTAAAAACATTTATGTGACTTTTTGTCACATTATTTCACTGCAATTTGGCAAAAGCGAAAAAGAGGAGCTAAATCGCACATAGACTTGATGCAAGTTGTGAGGAGGTGTAACAGAGGGTTGTCAGATGGGAGATGTTCCAGAACGATCAATGTTTGCTTGTAAGGCAAAGTCTGATGAGGAGTCCTATCAGATGGCTGTTTAGGTGCGGATGTCGCTTGTGTGACTCAGTAAAAGATCATCAGACGCTGTCACGTTGTTTGGATGAAGGAGCGTGTCAGCCATTAACGTCAGATCCCCGAGTCGCTGACCTCACATTTGTTTCAATAAATATGTTCCTTTGAGTCATCCTTTGTTCGCACGTCGCAGGGCCGCTTATATGAATGGAAAATGCAATCTAGTGTTTCAGCAATGTCGTCCTTCCCGGCGATGATACGACAACACATGTTCTGATCTCAACACTGAACCGTTTCATCTCTTCTGAGAATTCTTCCCAGTTCTCGGAATTTTGCAGGACCAGATATATACATATATATATATATATATATATATAGTGCTCTTTCTGGAGGCAAACTTGTGACAATCCTTCGTGGTTACATGAAAGTTTTTCATCAACATGTAAAGACTAATGTGAGCAAACGAGCTGGGATAAGGTGTTTTCTGAGCATGCTCAGATGCTAATTGAGTGACTTCGGTGTACTCAAAAAATATGTCTGAATCCCACACATGAATGTCCCGCGGCTGTTCAACAGCAGCAACACATGCAGAGATTGTCTAACAAACAGGGAATCCCTACATGTGTTGTGGCTGTCGAACAGCTGTGAGCCATGCAGACGTGGGGACTCCAACATATTATTCGAGCACGCCGAAGTCACTTGATTAGCACCCGAGCATGCTTAGAAAACACCTCATCCCCGCACATTCGCTCGTCATCACTAGTAGAGACACCTCTCCACGGAGGTCAGCAAGGAAAGGGGTGTAGTAAGGGGTTAATACAATGAATGGCTGCCACTGAGGGTCTCGTATAGTTGACAGTGAGGCCGGGCTTACACTGGGCATTTTGTATGGTATTTGTGACATTTTTGGTATATTACTACCCCTCTACCAACAAGACCTGTTTATACTGTTGCAGATTTCAGCTTTCAGCAGAATTGTTAGACCTGTTTTGCTTGAGACATACAGCCATCATTATCTTCATCACCAAAACATGGACTTTTAGGGTCTTTCACATTGCCCTCAGGCACCCGTCCATTGGCCCCGTCAGGGCTTATGTCCAGACCCCCCCCGCAAAACAGGATTTGGGTGTATGCACCGAAGGGGCTATAGACTAAAATGGTGCCGGCTGAGTGAACATGCGCTCTGACGTGCATCATTTTCAGGCGTGTATGCCTACTGGAGGCAGACACTCATATGTAGTAGACTGCATCTGGGTGTCCGCCTCCAGTAGGCGCATATGCCCGGTCTGCCGGCACCATTTTAGCCTATGGTCCCATTGACACATAGGTCCAAATCACATTTTGCAGAGGGTTCAGACATGGGGAAAAAAGTATTTAGTCAGCCACCAATTGTGCAGGTTCTCCCACTTATAAAGATGAGAGAGCCCTGTAATTGACATCATAGGTAGAGCACAACTGTGAGAGTCAAAATGAGAAAACACATCCAGAAAATCACCTTGTCTGATTTGACAAGATTTATTTGGCAAATTATGGTGGAAAATAAGTATTTGGTCATTAACAAAAGTTCATCTCAATATTTTGTTATATATCCTTTGTTATCAATGACAGAGGTCAAACATTTTCTGTCTTCACAAGGTTCACACACACTGTTGGTGGTATGTTGGTCCATTCCTCCATGCTGGCCCATTCCTCCATGCAGATCTCCTCTACAGCAGTGATGTTTTGGGCATATCGCTGGGGAACACGGACTTTCAAATCCCTCCAAAGGTTTTCTATGGGGCTGAGATCTGGAGACTAGCTAGGGCACTCTAGGACCTTTATATGCTTCTTGCGAAGCCTCTCCTTCATTGCCCTGGCAGTGTGCTTGGGATCATTTTCCTGCTGAAACACCCATCCACGTTTCATCTTCAATGCCCTTGCTGATGGAAGGAGGTTTGCACTCAAAATCTCATGATACATGGCCCCATTCATTCTTTCATGTACATGGATTAATCGTCATGGTCCCTTTGCAGAGAAACAGCCTCAAAGCATGAAGTTGCCACCCCCATGCTTCACAGTAGGTATGGTGTTCTTTGGATGCAACTCAGCATTCTGTCTCCTCCAAACACGACAAGTTTTGTTTCTACCAAACAGTTCTACTTTGGTTTCATCAGACCATCTGACATTCTCCCAATACTCTTCTGGATAATCCAAATGCTCTCTAGCAAACTTCAGACGGGCCCGGGCATGTACTGCCTT
Organism: Dendrobates tinctorius; assembly: GCF_039654945.1. Lineage (NCBI taxonomy): Eukaryota > Metazoa > Chordata > Amphibia > Anura > Dendrobatidae > Dendrobates > Dendrobates tinctorius. The sequence goes on from NW_027361784.1 coordinate 3,693,798, forward strand.
AAGCAGGGGGACACGTCTGGCACTGCAGGATCTGAGTCCCTGGCGCCGTAGTGTGTTACTGATGGTAGCCTTTGTTACGGTGGTCCCAGCTCTATGCAGGTCATTCACTAGGTCCCCCGTGTGTTTCTGTGCTTTTTGCTCACCGTTCTTGTGATCATTTTGACCTCATGGGGTGAGATCTTGCGTGGAGCACCGGATCGAGGGAGATTATCAGTGGCCTTGTATGTCTTCCATTTTCCTATTATTGCTCCCACAGTTGATTTCATCACACCAAGCTGCTTTCCTATTGCAGATTCAGTCTTCCCAGCCTGGTGCAGGGCTACAATTTTGTTTCTGGTGTCCTTCGACAGCTCTTTGGTCTTCACCATAGTGGAGTTTGGAGTGTGACTGTTTGAGGTTGTGGACAGGTGTCTTTTATACTGATAACAAGTTCAAACAGGTGCCATTACTACAGGTAATGAGAGGAGGACAGAGGAGCCTCTTAAAGAAGAAGTTACAGGTCTGTAAGAGCCAGAAATCGTGCATGTTTTTAGGTGACCAAATACTTATTTTCCACCATAATTTGCAAAATAAATCTTGCCAAATCAGACAAGGTGATTTTCTGGATTTGTTTTCTCATTTTGACTCTCATAGTTGTGGTCTACCTATGATGTTAGTTACAGGCCTCTCTCATACTTTTAAGTGGGAGAACTTGCACAATTGGTGGCTGGCTAAATAATATTTTTTCCCCACTGTACATCCAAATCCCGTTTTGCAGGGGGGTTCGGACATAAGTCCTGACGGGAACCAACAAACCGGTGCCAGAACGCAGTGTGAATGCACCCTTACAGGGAAGAGCGGACACAGGCAAGACTGAGAGGTCATAAGCACAGCAGAAACAAAATGTAACAGTTCTCATAGCGCCATCTACTGTCCATACAGCAGAGCTGCAGCTGTTATAACCCTATCACACGATAGTTAGAACATTCTTATTAAAATCTCAATTGAGTGCTATTAAGGCATTATCCCCATCTTTATAGATGGTATTGTATATACAAGTGCGCTTTTGCAATTTGCTGCTTATTAAAATTTGCAGCCTTTCTTCAGATATTTTGTTGTTTCTAGCTTGTTGCCTAAGAGACCGACTACCGCTGCTGTCAGAATTATAAGCACTGTGTTAAAGCCGGCTGGGATTAGGAGGAAATAGAATGCTCCACACTTCAAAAACAGTGCTTACAAGCTCAATAGAAAAGAGCTTGTGAGCACTACTCTTGGAATGTAGGCTAGCAGCAGTGGTCGATCTCCAAGGCAACGAGCTGTAAGCAAATGAAAAGTGTTAATATCTGAAGAACGGCTGAAAATATGGTGTAAATTGTAAAATTGCTTGTATCTACAAGAACTATCCGACAATACCCATATATAAAGATTAGAATAGCACTTTAAAGTCCCGCCCATGAGGAACACCCAGAACTGAGAGAGCTGTACATACTCACACCTCATGCCAGAGAATTGTGGCTGTTTTCCAACTATGTTTAGAGCTAATTTACAAGGCTAGATCTTGCAGATTGGTGTAGCCATAACTTAAAGTTTACGGGCATTAGTTAATCTTTTGTAGCAGGGCCTCCGCTCCTACCATGTGTCTTCCTTTTTTTTTTCTCCTTGCCTTCTTCCAAGAGCCACAACTTTATTTTTCCATCATCATACAGTTGTGTGAAAAAGTGTTTGCCCCCTTCTTGATTTCCTATTCTTTTGCATGTTTGTCACACTTAAATATTTCAGATCACTAAGCAAATGTAAATATTAGACAAAGATAACACAAGTAATCACAAAATGCAGTTTATAAATGAAAGTCTTTGTTATTAAGGGAAAAAGAAATCCAAACCTACAGGGCCCTGTATGACAAAGAGATTGCCCCCCCCCCAAAACCCCCTTAAAACATAATAAACTGTGATTGATCACATCTTTGGGAAGCCGAGTTCAAATTTCTTATCCACACGCAGGCCTGATTACTGCCACACCTATTCTCAATCAAGAAATCACTTAAATAGGACCTGCCTGACAAAGTGAAGTAGACCAAAAGACCCTCAAAAGCTAGACATCATGCTGACATCCAAAGAAATTCTGGAACAAATGAGAAATAAAGTATTTGACATCTAAAAGGTGGATTGTTTGAATTTTTATATATTTTTTTAATTTTTAAAAACTTTTTTTTACTTCAATATTTAGTGTCCTAGGGGACTTGAACCTTTGATCATTTGATCGCTTATACTTTATAATGCAATGCTATGTTACACAACGTCCTTTTGCATGAACGGGTTAATGTTTTGTTTGTTTTTTTTACAAAACTTTGATCATTCTCTTGCACTGCATTGGGATTAGACGTGTGGTCACCTTCTCCTCTTGTCCAGTCATACCGCGCTCTCTTGAGGACTTGCACTATGTCTCTAAAAAAAAATATGATTTTCTTAAAGGGAACTTGAAAGGATGATTTTACTACTTAAACCGGTGCTCTGGCTGTATAGGTCCTAGCAGGATCATACAAATCATACCTGTCTTATAGTAATCCGATCGACCAGTGCCGAGAAATTAAGCCTCCAAACCACATGCAAATTAGCCTGAAAGTGCATTGTGGGCGTAATAATGCACTTCCACGCCCCCATTTTACTTCCAGTCTAATTTGCATGTAGCTATAAAGCTTAATTTCTCAGCACTGGATCATCAGATTAAACGGGTATGATTTATATTGCTGTATCTAGAATCTACATAGTCATAGGACTAGATCCAATACTGAAATGTCCTGACCGTTTTTCTTTAATTATTGGCTTTTACAATTCAATTTGGGACGTTTTTTTCACCGCTTTCTATTGTATGGATTAAGGGTTTTTTTTTAGACGTCGGAAGAAAAGTATAAATCCCACCAATGACAGTAAGGAGTTTGTATGTTCTCTCTCTCCCAGTGTTTGCGTGGGTTTCCTCCCACGCTCCAAAGACATACTGATAGGGTAATTAGATTGTGAGTGCTTATGGGGACAGTGATGATGATGTAAGGTGCTGAGGTATTAATGGCGCTATATAAGTGAGTAAAATTATATAAGTAACTGCTAAACATGTCTTGTGTAGTAAGTATAGGAAAGGATACAAGTCATTTTAAAAGTTTGGAAATTAAACACGTTGTCCACTAGAGGACAGCAGAATGATAGAAATACCGGTATGAGGCGCTCAGGATGGAATCATGACTGCAATTTATGGTGTGACTCTAGTGAAGTTATTACATAAGAAAAAATAGACTGTGCAATGTAATTGTGTATTACAGACTAGTGAATAATACAGGTTTTTGGTGTGTTTACGGCGGCTGCAGCATCGTACAGCTTACTTCTACATGGCTGTGTATGAGCCCTTAGTGTTCAGAGTATGTAAGTTACTCAACTTGCCTTCAAGTACACTCCTCCCCTGTTGAGGACCTTGTGAATTCTCGCAGTGCGCACACTGTGTGTTGTCAGGATTCTCTGGTGCTGGGAGCGGCCAGGCGTGTGAGCGCCAGTATGTGATTTGCATACATGCAGTCACATACTGACTAGACGTGCCCGGCCTTGCTCAGTGCAACTGAACACGTCTAGTGGGAATGTGGCCAGAATTCTGCCACATAACTGCCTGCTCCAGAGAGTCCTGACAGCGCACACTGTGTGCACTATGAGGATTCACAAGCCAGCAGTCACATAGAGTGACTGCAGACTTGAGCCCTAAGACTGGACAACCCCTTTAAATAATTTTACATTTGGACAGATGAGACTTTTTCTGCCACCTATGTGTATTTTTTTTTTATTTCTTACATTTCTCTGTAAGTAATAAAAATCATGCACTCTCCAAAGTTCTTGACACACTGCTTGCTGTTTATATCCATCATGGAAAGTGAGGGAACAAATCGGTTGCAGGGAGAAAACGATGTTTTATTCCCCCCTGCAGCTGGCTTCTGGACAGTGAACAGTCAGCGCTCTCTACACAGCGAGCATTTTTTTTCACCCGGTGTAAATGCCGCCGTTCTCCTAAATCCGGCGTTGTTTTTCTCCTTTTCCTACGCCTCTCCATTCCTGAGATACAGCTCTCTCTTCCATGTATAAAATGTAGTCATTTTAATCAAGTGAGCGTGGTCCTTCCTCTTCTCTATAGAGATGTTCTTGAGGACTACACCCAGTTGGCTAACAAAACTAGAGTTATATGTAGGGAAAAAATGGCCATATCTCAGGAACGGAGAGGAGCAAGAACAAAAGCAAAACTACTCTAGATTCAGGAGAACAGCGGCATTTACACCAAGGAAAAAAACCATATTTATATGTCTTATCTAAGCTTTAAGTACAGAGCGATTGAGCTTTACATAATACATTTACATGGAAATGTGGATTCTAATTTATCATTACTGGCCTAAGCAATTTCTTTTTTTTTTTTATACCATTTACTTGTAAGTACGCAGAGATCTTGAAAAGGTAAAGATTTGAAATAAAGTGATAGGGAAACGTTCTATAGCACAGTTTCCTATGTATCTGCATACACTGGGTAAATAGCAATTAAGGAATCATTGGAATGAATCAGGTGCTTCTAGGTCCTTTTAATTCTGTTTCCCTCCATTAGCCAGTAGAGGGCAGACTAATCCTATAAAAGCAGATTAGAAACATCTCAATCCTTTTTGTTTTAAAATAATTGGTAATATTTAAGAAAGTGCAAAAAAAAAGTAATTAAAATTGGGCTTTTGTATTGTTTTTTGAGGTAAAGGGGTATTCCAAGATCCTATCCCAATATATAGTAGGTGTAATAATAATAATATTACCAAACGCTTCCAATGAGAAATGTAGTATAGTTCTTCTGATTCACTATGTTGCTTACCCCATGTGCAGAGCATTGTAGTAGCTTAAGTATCCATGGTTACGACAACTCAGTGACAGTTATTTAGCTGTTAGTGATCTGTACCCTTGGATTCCTAAGCTACTGCAATGCCCTGCACATGGGGTAAGCAACATAACAAATCAGAAGAACTATACTACATTTCTAATTGGAAGTATTTTTTCTAATATTATTACACCTACTACATACTGGGATAGGATCTTGGATATGGGACTACTTCTTTTAAGTTTCTTATTTGTAGCTAATTTGGCTAATTCCATTTTTTTTTTGCTTTGGTCTTACATAGGACTGCATGAAGCTTACTGTATTTTTATGCAAAAGGGATGTAGATGAACTGTTAAAGGGGTTGTCTAGGCAAGATGAAAAGTTGACAGATGGCTTGGAGCAGTAAAAATGTAGCAAAATGCATCCGCTCCGTGGTCTGTGCTTAGACGGTGGCTCAGTGGTTAGCACTGTATGGTGGCTCAGTGGTTAGCACTGTATGGTGGCTCAGTGGTTAGCACTGTATGGTGGCTCAGTGGTTAGCACTGTATGGTGGCTCAGTGGTTAGCACTACAGCCTTGCAGCGCTGGGCTTCTGGGTTCAAAACTCACCAAAGACAACAACTACAAAGAGTTTGTGTGTTCTCCCCGTGTTTGCGTGGATTTCGTCTGGGATCTCCAGTTTCCTTCCATTCCCCAAAGACATACTAATAGAATATAGATTGTGAGCCCCAATGGGGACAGAGATGATAATGTCTGTAAAGCGCTGTGGAATTAATGGCGCTGTAGAAGTGAGTAAAATAAATGAATAAGCATAGAGAGAGAAGACGTCACTGTTCCACCAGCAGGGAGACCGCTGTGGCTCACTGATAGTCACCTGATCGCTGCATCCAATCATAGAATGCAGCAGTCCTGCTGCTAGTGGAACTGTGACATGTTTTCTGCCTGTATAAGCACAGAGCATGTCTTCCCACACTGTGCGTGACAGCTTTATTCACATTTTTATGGGGGGTCTTTATCAATATGCTGCATGCTCCAATGGATTTCTAGCATATTTACCAACATTTTGCTTAAGAAGAAAAGGGAGGTTACACCCCGCAATTTGTGCGGAAACACTCATATTTGGATGGGATTTACAGAAATTCAGCTGTTTTTTTGGACCCAGACATGCCCAAATTTACTTCCAAAATTTGAGACAGTCCTGGGAAATTTGGGACTGTTGGTAAATATGTTTTACGGGACACCATATTTAGCTTATAGAAGTCCATGGGTTAAATTTAAAAACGCATGCTCTGTTTTTGTGACTCCGCATTGCTCAGATTTTTGCCCATGTTTTTTCCGTTCTAAATTTTGCTATGGATCAGCTACAGATTTCTTAACATTTCAGCTGTGAAAATCTGCAGCATTAGTTGCCATACTGTGGATTTAAAGTGGATTTACAGTGGACCTATCGTATCAAAGAATACCACAAAAAGTGACAGTAAATTTAACTGCTAGACTTTTCTTAAATGCATATCATTAGCAAATCCGATGATTTCCCATCTTATTACAGCGACGTAAGTGTACTTTCACTGTCGAAATCTGTTGAAATTCTCTTCTCTAGCACGTACCAACTGTGGGGGGGGGGCTGATTCTTCACCGCATCTGAACGGCAGAGTGGAGCCTTGTGCCCATGCTCTATATTATAATGTAATGTAAGATGGGTTGCTGTGTCTTATAGAGTCTATCAGACACAGCCACCTATCTTACATTACTTTTTTATGGCTACGAACAGCATGACGTAACCTACGGTAACTCTACAGATCTCTTCTTTTTATATACTAGATTCCCCCCCAACTTCAGCTGACTCCAGTCTCCCTTTCTTAAAGGGTCAGAACTTTAATCACATAGACAGTATTTTTTTTTTTCTTTTTCTAACTATGTATAGCAGAGGAAGATTTCCAATTTTGCTTTGTTATAATTTGAAAAGATTTCCCTGGTGTTGCAATATCTTTTTTTTTTTTTTACATACTTTCTTACATACATTCGAAAGGTTCACAAAGTAGGAGATCGAAGAAAAGAAAATGAGACTCCTCAGAATTTGTTTAGTTACCATGGAGACACATAGAACCGTAAAGTAGCTGCAAATCCAAACTTTTAGATTATTTTCTAGTTAATTTTTTTTATGTTTGATGCATTGGAGCAATGAACAATAATGGCTGTAAAGGTGGAGAAAGCCTCCAGCCTGATAGATTTTTTATATTTCTCAATTTTATAGATGCAAATGAAAGCCAAATGTGTAACCCTAATCTTCAATCACCTGCGATCGGGGATGGACTGGGACTGAAATTCAGCCCTGCCATTTGAATGCTCACAGGCCCATGCTATACCCGTCCCTGAGCCTGAGATTGGGATATCTATTACTAATATTACCCTGCCTCGAGAAAATCGAGATGTACTGCAAGACCAATAGTTATAATAATACAGCTATATGAGATTGAAAAATAATACCGCAATAATAATATTGCAGTATAACATTATTTATGGTCCAACCCACAGCCATCTATATAGTATGACGGTCCACCACAGGCCCCATAAATAAAAATCCTGATACTTACCTAATCCAGACTCATCATCTCCCGCAGCCTCTCTCTCATCAATTCGGTGTCACAGTACATATGGTGTCTTTGGCAGGCCGCAGACAGAAGCTTGCCGGAGTAAGTGACATTGCCGGTGGCTCTGTGCTCTGTAACAACTGTTAACAGTATCGGTGTCCTTAGGACGCCATTACTGTTAACTGCTTACAAGACTATGAGTCCCAAAGCCTGACCAGCCCATCTGGCATTTGCCAGAATTGCCAGATGATCAGTCCGGCTCTACCCGCGATACAATATGCATACCCAAGTACCTAAGGTAAACTTGAGTAACGAGCACTCATCACTATTCAATATCAATCTATCCATATATTATTTATCTGTCTACTGTCTATCCATATGTCCATTATCTATCTATCTATCTATCTATCTATCTATCTATCTATCTATCTATCTATCTCTAGCGAAAGTATTCACCTTCTTGGCATTTTTTGTGTTTTGCTACCTCACATTCTGGAATTTAATTGTTTTTTTTGAGGGTTTGCATTAGTTCATGTAAAGAATATGCCTACAACTGTGAATATTTGGTTTTGTTTTTATTGTAAAGCAATAAACAAATAGGACAAAATAACTGAAAACTTCAGTGTGCAGAACTATTTACCCCCCTAAAGTCAGTACTTTGTAGAGCCTCCTTTTGCAGCAATTGGAGCTCCAAGTCATGTAGTATAAGTCTATATGAGCTTTTCATATCTTGCCACTCGGATTTTTACCCATTTCTCAAGGCAAAACTGCTTCAGCTCCTTCACGTTAGATGGTTTCTTCTGGTGAACAGCGATCTTCAAATCTGACCACAGATTCTCAATTGGATTAAGGTCTGGGCTTTGACTAGGCCATTCCAACACATTTACATATGTTCCCTTAAACCACTCAAGTGTCGCTTAAAAAATATGCTTTGGGTCATTGTCTTGTTGGAAGGTGAACCCCTGTCCCAGTTTCCTATCACTGACGGACTGAAACAGGTTTTCCTCAAGAATATACCTGTATTTCATACCATCCATCTTCCCCTCAACTCAGAACATTTTCCCTTTCCCTACTGCCGAAAAACATTCCTACAGCATGATGTTGCCACCACCATATTTCACTGTGGGGATGGTGTTCTTGGGTTGATAAGCTGTGTTGGTTTTGTGCCAAACATAGCTTTTACCTTGCTGGACAGAGAGTTCAATTTTGGTCTCATCTCACCACAGCACCTTCCTCCAAACATTTAGGGAGTCTCCCACATGTCTTTTTGCAAACTCAAAACGAGCCTTGCAATTTTTGTGTGTAAGTAAAGGCTTTTATCTGTCCACTCTTCCATAAAGGTCACCTGTATGGAGTGTACGGCTTATTGTGATCGTATGGACAGAGACTCCAGACTCTGCTTGGGAACCCTGCAACTCCTTTGGGGTTACCTTTTGTTTCTGTGCTGCCTCTCTGATTAATGCCCTCCTTGCCCAGGCTGAGAGTTTTGGTGGCCACCCTCTCTTGGCAGGTTTATTGTGGTACCATGTTCTTTCCATTTGATAATGGATTTGATGGTGCTCTGGGGGATCATCAGAGATTGGGATTTTTTTTTATTACCCAACTCTGACTTTTACTTCTCAGCAACTTTGTCTTAGACTTGTTTGGAGATGTCCTTGGTCTTCATGATGTTTGGTTAGTGGTGCCTCTTGCCTAATGGTGTTGCAGCCTCAGAAAAGGTGTGTGTATATACTGAGAGACATGCAACACTTAGCTTAACACTTAGCTTGCACACAGGCAGACTTCCTTTCACCGAGCATGTGACTTATGAAGGGAATTACTTGCACCAGAAATTTTTAGGGGCTTCATAACATAAGCCAATTTTTAGTTATTTGAGCCCATAAATTTTATTTTTGTCCGTATTTTTCTCACTTCATCAACTTAGACTAGTTAGTGTTAATGCATCACACACAAACCGGATTACAAAAATATTGAAACATAGGTTGCAATGTAACAAAATCGGTAAAAAGCCAAGGGGAGTGAATACTTTCGCAAGCATCTATCTATCTATCGATCACTTTTATCATGATATCAAGCTACAGCCAAGGTTTTCCGGATAACTGAGCAATGATTGAGATGATCTGGCTAACTCCCGTATTTAATAATCTAATTAATCCGTATTCAGACGCCAATTATTTTGGCAAGAAGTATTCCTTCTCTGTAGAATCTCAGCAAACAATGAGATTTCACCTCGGTGTCATTACATTCCTAGTGGAAAGTAACTTACAGAAGTGGCTGGACTGCAGAACTTGCTGCAGATTACACGGGTGTCTTAATTTATGGAGTCTGCTGTGCATGTGCATTTCTTCTGCTTTTAGGAGTATTGCTAGCGCAGCATGGTGTTTATCAGGATGAGATTAGTTCTGTTAGAGATGTGCTCAACAAATACCCCAGATTTAACTATGGCTGCACTTTCTTCCAGTCCTGGCATAGGGAGAAGCCACTTAGTGAATTAGTTTCAAGTATTTTACTGTGTATCTACAGCACAGAGGAAGCAAAACATAGGAGGGGGCACTTTTTAAAATTTTTTATTCTTTTATGGAGAGTAATGGGAAACCTTAAAAGTGGGGGTTGGAAAACTCCCACCAGAGGTACAAGTAATTTGGTAAATACTATCCCACCCCTTCGGTTTGCCGCCCCCATACTCAAACACTAAATTGGTACCACAGTCCCCATACAGTCCAATGGCTACTTATATTACCGAAGGATTTTGATGATAGAAGGGATTTTGGAGATATCAGACTAAAAATATTTGTGATATCTAAAATATGTTTAAATCACATTTGCCAATGTTTGAAAGTTGGCATCCAGGGGTGGACTGTTCATACCTTACCATGGCCACTTTTAAAAACCACACCCCACTCATAAAAGATCTCCTCCCATTCTCCACCCCCTGGACACCTTGATCCCAATTTTCTCTGAGATGCCGCTGGGCAAGAAACCTTCTAGAATTTTTGATTTGCAGAAGAATTGGGAAAGAGCTGGGAGATTTTCTGACTTTCAGGATTTAGGGACGTCTCCCCTTTTTCCAGAAGTTGGCAAGTAGAATTTATACAGTTGAAACCAGAAGTTTACACACGCAATATAAAAAGAAACGTACAAATGTTTTTCTCAATATCTGACATGAAATCAGAATAAACCCTTTCCCGTTTTAGGTCAATTAGGATTACTATAATTATTAATATTTGCCAAATGCCAGAATAATGAGAGAGAGAGAGAATGTGTTAAGGCATTTTTATTACTTACTGCAAAGTCAAAAGTTTTCATACATTTCATTAGTATTTGGTACCATTGCCCTTAAACTGAATGACTTGGGTCAAACGTTTGGGATCTCCTTCCACAAGCTTCTCACAATAGTTGGTCGGAATTTGGGCCCATTCCTCCTGACAAAACTGGTGTAACTGATCCAGGTTTGTAGGTCGCCTTGCTCGCACCGGCCTTTTCAGCTTTGCCCATACATTTTCAATAGGATTGAGATCAGGGCTTTGTAATGGCCGCTCCAAAACATTGACTTTGTTATCCTTAAGCCACGTTGTTACCATTTTGGCAGTATGCGTCAGGTCATTGTCATTTGGAAGACCCATTTACGCCCAAGCTTTAATTTTTCTGGCTGATGTCTCGAGATATTGCTTCAGTATTGCCACATAATCTTCTTTTCTCATGATGTCATCTATTTTGTGAAGTGCGCCAGTTCCTTCTGCAGCAAAACAGTCCCACAACATGATGCTGCCACCCCCGTGTTTCACAGTTGGGATGGTGTTCTTAGGCTTCCAAGCTTCTCCCTAATTCCTACAAATGTAACGATGGTCATTATGCCCAAAAAGTTCAATTTTAGTTTCATCAGACCACAGGACATGTGTCCAAAAAATAAGGTATTTGTTCCTGTGTGCATTTGCAAATATTAATCTGTCTTTTTTATGTTTCTTTTTGAGTAATGGCTTCTTCCTGGCAGAGTGGCCTTTCAGCCCATGTTGATAGAGTACTTGTTTCACTGTGGATATTAACACAATTTTACCAGCTTCCACCATCATCTTCACAAGGTCTTTTGCATTTGTCCTTGGGTTGATATGCACATGTCAGACCAAAGCACGTTTATCTCTGGGACACAGAACCCATCTCCTTCCTGAGCGGTATGATGGCTGGACATTCCCATCTTGTTTGTACTTGCATATAATTGTTTGTACAGATGAACAAGGCACCTTCAGGTATCTTGAAATTGCACCCAAGGATGAGCCAGACTTGTTCAAGTCCACAATTCTCTTCCTGATGTCTTGGCTGATTTATTTAGACTTTCCCATGATGCTACACAAAGAAGCAGTGTGTTTCAGGTGTGCATTAAAATACATCCACAGGTGTGTCTCTAATTAAAGCCCCCGTTACACATAACGATGACCCAGCGATCCCACCAACGATCCGACATGATGGGATCGCTGGGACATTGTTAGGCTGATCGCTGGTGAGCTGTCACAAGACAGCCCCTCCAGCGATCAGGACCAGCGACGCTGGACGCTGGTTTCTAATGTAAACATCAGGTATCCAGGAGCCGCGGCTCTTAGATACCCGCTGTTTACCTTGGAAACCGGCATACATGCTGGTTTCCAAGGTAAACATCGGGTATCTAAGAGCCGCGGCTCCTGGATACCCGATGTTTACATTAGAAACCAGCGTCCAGCATCGCTGATCGCTGGTCTCTCCTGCCAAACGCAGCAATGCGTGCTGGCCAGCGGGAGACCAGCGATCGAAAAATTGCCCAGGCCGTTCGAGGACGATCAGCAATACCCGGCGGAGGGCCGGTCGCTGATCCCTGTCACACAGAACGATCTTGCTGGAGAGATTGCTGATGCGTCACAAAATCAGCGATCTCGCTAGCGAGATCGCTGTGTGTGACGGGGCCTTAACTCAGATGTTGCCAAGAAAGCTTAACAGAAATTTCCAAACACATGACATCATGATATGGGCAGTCCAGAATTGTTTAAAGGCATAGTAATCTTAGTGTATGTAAACTTTTGACTTTGCAGTAAGTAATAAAAATGCCTTAAAACATTCTCTCTCTCGCTCATTATTCTGGCATTTAGCCAATATTAATAATTATATTAATCCTAACTGACCTAAAATGGGAAAGGTTTATTCTGATTTCATGTCAGATATTGAGAAAAACATGCCGATGTGTCTTTTTTATATAGTGTATGGAAACTTCTGGTTTCAACTGTATATTGCTCAATGTCTGCAATGTACAGAGACTGGTGAAATAATGCTTTAGTTTGTGCAATGATATCTTGGTATCATATAATTGCTTGCCTTTTAAAGATCTCTGCTTGCTTCTGAAATTATATCTTTTATATAATTTTTTTTCATACATGGGAGCCTATGGATGATGAAAGCCAATTGATGGTATCAGCAGAGGTTTACTTTCCATGCATACTGTGTGTCAGGAGACTGTTGCGATGTCTAGATGCAATCTGCACAGAGCACCATTGTATGTAGGCAGGATTAGATTATCATTCACTGCCAGCAATCACAGATTTGGAAGGCAGTGAAGAACTGACATGCAAAAAAAGAGCCAATTCATCAAGACTGCCATGGAAAAAGAGGGTGGGCTGGAGTGAAATGCAACAAATTCTTTAAGAGTCATGCACCTCTTAAGGATTTTGGCTTATCTTTTTTGCAACAACCAATCCCATATATCATGCATACAGGTCAAGGAAGAGATCCCACAAAGTTTGAATAAAACCCCAGAAGAAGCTGGCGGCGAAACGCATGTCAGAGTGAGGGGACGCCAGGAGCATTATTCTCCACAGGCAATTATTTCTGTTTATGGCATTCACCATGCTTATACATGGTTAGGCAAACCTCTTTGAATTGATAGGGGTTTTGGGTCAGCTAACTATTGTCTATACAGTCAGCTCTTGTCTTACTTTTTATAGGTTATCACTGGATTCGTAACCTACTCGGTGTATCCTTCCTTGTGCTGCTATTACCTTTCTACCCCTACCTTTTTGATCTAGGGCTTAGCTTCCCCTATAATGGCATTTCTGCTTTTTTCTGTGTTTCTCTTTTAAATATTGATTAATAAAATTAATTGGTTTTATTCCTTTTCCTTGTCCTGTATGCATGATATAAGGGATTGGTTGTCGCATTGTCTATGAAGTGCCCCTTTAATATTGGACACATGTTCTCCTTTTAGCAGTCAAACAAGATCTCACATTTTGCCCTGATGAGGAGCAGTACCCTGAAACAGTGTCTGGAAATTGAGATTTTGCTTTGGGTTTTTATCCTAAACCATGTGACAAGGCTCATTAGAGGGTCGATATTGACTACTAAGATTGCTACTTCCTATAGGTGGCACTACAGTTCTAGTCCTCTTCCTCTCTAAAGAGACAATTTGCATATTTCCCAGAGGAGCATTGCAAGCCTTAAAAGTCTCCTCACCTTGGCATGTCAGACTTGACATGTCAGTCTCCACAAGGACAAACATTACCTTTTTAGCAGAAAGAAATTCTGCTCCTTTCGCAATGTGTGCAGTCAGAGACTGATATTCCCTTCTGTTGTAGCATTTCACGCCTTTTCAAAAAGTTGGCAGTGCTGGCATTAAAAAAAAAAAAGTTGTAAAGTTTTGTGTAAAAATATTGCGACATTTCAAACAATTTTATGCCAGATCTCTTGATGAATGGTCCCCAAATTGTATTAGAAAGCTGCAGGACTTTTCAATATATATTGATTTATCCTCTGTGAGATCCTTTAAAGTGGTAATACCATCATGGACCGCCTATTTCATAATGGCGCAGCAATCATTTCATCGCCCTGGGTGCTGTTTCTGCCTCTCTTGTGTAAACAGCTGATTTTGCCATGGAAAGGGGGCAGATAGCCCGAAATTTACTCTGTAGTATCACATTTTTTTTCAGAAATATAATGGTAGGATGGTTTAGGTCCACCTGTTAGGGCTCACCTGGTGAGCCAGAGGTCAGGGTGAACGCTCGGATCGAAGGTGATGGTTCAATGGGCAAGACTGGTCAGATGGCATGTGAAACAATGAGGACCAGGACCATGGGATAAGTGGAGGACACAACAGAAGACAAAGAGGTGGGTTTCTAGACAGAAGATGAATAGACAGTCCAGGAACTACTGTAGTGTAATGTAAACAAGTTTAGAGGGCCGTTCCTTAAGTTTACAGCAAAGGGTTAATTAGCAAACAATGGAGCAGTGATGAAGAGGCAAACTTGTTTATAAGGAAGATACACTCCGATGTTGCAGTGTGAACAAGTCCAGGTAACAGTTCATTTGCTTACAGCAGATGAAGGGTTAATCTGCCGATTTGAACCAAGAAATAGATGCAGGTAGTAGAAACTACAGGAGTTGGCACAGATGATTGCAGCTGAAAGAAATAAACTCCAAAACACACGGTAATTGAACACAGACATAGCTTAGTCAATACTCAGACATACAAGTTGACCTTAAAAGCTCTTGGGCGATGATACCATTGTAGTTTGCCAGGCAACTTGTGAAACCTGACTTGCAATACAGCAAAAGGAGGTGGCAATGAGAAAAGGAAGGAGAGGATGGTCGGGGGATCCGAGTCAGGGATCTCATCCATTATACTTGAACATAGGAGCCATTTTTAACGTGCACCTTGAGGCACTGCATCTAACGGAGCCGCAGTAAATGTCCAGCGCCTCGTGCTTCCTGATCATTAGCCCTGCACACTGTACCGTTCCGGTCTCTGACCCCACTCATTGTTTACAAGTAGTGTCGTCTATATTGGATTTCCCCCTTTTGGATAAAACTGTTTTTATGTCTGATTAGCCTTTTATTTTATTTAATTTATCTCTTTTTTTAAAAAAAAAATCTTTTATTTCCACATAGACAACATAATTGTACATTTATCTATTATACGTCTTTACTGAAAGGCCTGAAAGCAGTTGACTGATTAATGCTCAGCAGAGGCGCTGCATCTTTAATCTCGCTGACAGTCTTTGGCAGCTGTCATTGAATTTCGACTGAACAGAGACTTTCTTTTTTTTTTTTTGCTTTTTTTTTTTTGCTTTTTGCGAGTGTGTTGCAACAAAAGATGTGCTTCATTGTAAAATTTGTAAAGTGCTTTCTAAACTAATTTACTGCTCCTGAACGCTGCGTAGGAAGCAGGGAGAAATTGATGTTGATGTTCGTGTAGGAGGTTATCTTGATGATGTAAGCAGCATGTCAAAAATTACGTTGGAATCAATTGTACCCACAATCAAGGGCTTTACCTCCTACTGCCAAATTTGGGCACAGGAGGAATAACTGATTGGGAAGATAAAAGAATAAAAAATAATATGGAATGGCACAATTTTTAACCAGTCGTTTCGTGTATACAGTACCTATGCAGAGTTATGTGTCTCTATAATTAAAGACTTAGAGTAGTCTGATGCCGCAGTCATAGAACATAGAATCATAGAGTTGGAAGGGACCTCCTGGGCCATCTGGTCCAACCCCCTGCTCAAAGCAGGATTCGCTAAATCATCCCAGACAGATGTCTGTCCAGCCTCTGTTTGAAGACTTCCATTGAAGGAGAACTCACCACTTCTTGTGGCAGCCTGTTCCACTCATTGATCACTCTAACTGTCAAAAAGTTTTTTTCTAATATCTAATCTGTGTCTCCTCCCATTCAGTTTCATCCCTTTGCTTCTAGTCTTTCCTTGTGAAAATGAGAATAAAGATGATTCTTCTACAATGTGACAGCCCTTGAGATATTTGTAGACAGTTATTAAGTCTCCTCTCAGTCTAAACATTCCCAAATAATGCAACCTTTCCTCATAAGACAGGGTTTGCAGACTGGTCACCATTTTGGTTGCTCTTTTCTGAACTTGCTCCAGTTTGTTGATGTCTTTTTTAAAATGTGGCACCCAAAACTGGACACAGTATTCCAGATGAGGTCTGACCAAAGAGGAGTAGAGGGAAATAATGACTTCACGTGATCTAGACTGTATGCTTCTGTTAATACATCCCAGAATTGCATTTGCCTTTTTTGCTGCTGCATCACACTGTTGACTCATATTCAGTCTGTGATCTATTAGTATACCCAAGTCTTTTTCACATGTGCTGTTGCTTAGCCCTCTTCCTCCCATTCTGTATATGCTTTTTCATTTTTATTGCCCAGATGTAGTACTTGGCATTTTTCCCTGTTAAAAACCAATCTGTTAGTTGCTTCCCACTGCTCCTGTTTATTTATATCTTTTTGAATCCTCTCTCTCTCTTCTCTAGTATTAGCTATCCGTCCTAGCTTTGTGTCATCAGCAAATTTAATCAGTTTACACTCAATTCCTTCATCTAAATCGTTGATAAAGATGTTGAACAATACAGGGCCCAGGACAGAGCCTTGTGGCACCCCACTTGAGACATTCTTCCAACTGGATGTGCAACCATTTACGACCACTCTTTGGGTCCGATCACTAAGCCAGTTATGAATCCACCTAACAGTTTCCTTGTCCATTCCATACTTAGTCATTTTTTCAATAAGGATTGTGTGAGATACTTTGTCAAATGCAAGATATACTTTATCTACAGCATTTCCCTGATCCATCCAATCAGTGATTCCATCATAGAAGGAAATTAAGTTAGTCTGACATGACTTATTAGTTACAAACCCATGCTGACTCTGTTTAAACACTTAATTCTTATCCAGGTACTGACATACATGTTGTTTAATAATTTGTTCAAAGATCTTTCCTGGTATAGAAGTCAGACTCACCGGCCTATAGTTGCCTGGGTCCACCTTCTTCCCCTTTTTGAAGATAGGAACAACATTTGCTCTTCTCCAGTCTTCTGGGACTTCTCCTGTTCTCCAAGAATTTTTAAAGATTATGGAGAGGGGTTCAAAAATTTCTTCTGCTATCTCCTTCAGTACTCTGGGGTGTAATTCATCTGGACCTGGAGACTTGAATTCATTTAGGTTAGCTAAGTGTTTCCTCACTATCTTTCTGTTTATAGATATCCTGGATTCTTCTATTCCCTTAATAGGACAGTGAGGAACAGTTGGTGTTACATTTCCTTTCTGAGAGAAAACAGATGCAATATAGGAATTTAAAAGTTCGGCCTTCTCAACATCCTGTCTTACCATTTCATCATTTTCATCCTGTAAAAATTCTATAGCATCTTTGACTTTTCTTTTACTTTTGACATATCCCCAAAATCCTTTATTGCTTTTGACGTCTCTTGCAAGCCTCAATGCATTGTCAGCTTTAGATAATCTGATTTGTGCCCTGCAAGTTCTGCAGACAGCATTATATTCTTCTTTAGATATGCCTCCCGCTTTCCATTTTATAAACATTTCTTTCTTCCTTTTTAGCATGTGCTTAAGTTCTGTGTTCATCCATCCTGGCTTCCTTAAATGCTTCGTATTCTTTCCTCTTTTCGGAATTGTTAACACTTGAGCTTTGAGAATTTCATTTTTCAAGATTTCCCATCCTTCCTGGACATTTTTGTCTTTAAGGGTATCCAGCCATTGGATCCCTCCAATTTTCTTTCTGAATCCCTTAAAATCTGCCTTTCTGAAATATAACCTTGACGTCTGAGTCTTCACAGGTCTTCCTCCTCTAGTTATCCAAAATTCTAAAATAGCATGGTCGCTACCTCCTAGGGTCCCAGCCACTTTTACCTCCTCAACCATTTCCTCCCTGTTTATAAGGATTAGATCCAAGGTAGCAGTTCCCCTTGTTTTCACCCCTACCTTTTGGAAGATAAAGTTGTCAGCAAGAGAGGATAACAATTTCCTTGACCTGTTAGTTTTGCCTGAGAGAGATTCCCAACAAATGTCTGGATAGTTGAAATCTCCCATGACAACTGTCATATTTTTTGGAGAACTTGGCCATTTGATGCATAAAGAGTTCATCCATATCTTCAGCTTGCACAGGCGGCCTGTAGTAAATGCCTACAATGGTGTCCTTTCCATTGTTCTGTCCTTGTATTCTTACCCAAACAGTTTCCACAGAACTCCCAGTCTCTGAAGCTTCAATCTCTGTGCAGATATACGCGTTTCTAACATACAATGCGACAACTCCTCCTCGTTTATCAAGTCTGTTTCTTGCAAATAAGTTGTGTCCTTCTAGTCTTGTATTCCAATCATGTGCATTGTCCCACCAAGTTTCAGTGATTCCAATGACATCATATTTCTTTTCCTGTGTTAGTAGTTCCAATTCTCCTTGTTTGTTGCCCATGCTTTGTGCATTAGTATAGAAACATTTTAGTTTGTGATTGGTTTCTCTTTCTCCAATATTTGTATTATTTAGATTCTTTTGTCTTTGTTCTTCCTTTCCACTTCTAATAGCAGAATCCTCAATAGCATTTGTCAGGTGTATGGCTTTTTCTGGTCTTTTGCTTCCCTTCCCACGTTGTTCTAGTTTAAAGCTCTCCTTACAAGTGTAGCAAGGCGACTTCCAACTACCTGTTTTCCAGTCTTCATAAGGTGCACCCCATCTCTAGCAAGTAGTCCATCGTAAAGGTATTTCAGTCATGTGTTGTGTCTACATATTCCTATTCAGGTACTTGAGAGGTACTGTATATACAGGTGCTTCTCACTAAATTAGAATATCATCAAAAAGTTAATTTATTTCATTTCTTCAATAGAAAAAGTGAGACTCATATATTATATAGCGTCATTACACACAGAGTGATCTATTTCAACTGTTTATAACTGTTAATGTTGATGATTATGGCTTACAGCCAATGAAAACCCAAAAGTCATTATCTCAGTAAATTAGAATACTTTATAACACCAGCTTGAAAAATGATTTTAAAATCTGAAATGTTGGTCTACTGAGATGTATGTTCAGTAAATGCACTCAACACTTGGTCGGGGATCCTTTGGCATGAATTACTGCATCAATGCGGCGTGGCATGGAGGCAATCAGCCTGTGGCACTGCTGAGGGGTTATGGAAGCCCAGGTTGCTTTGATAGCCGACTTCAACTCATCTGCATTGTTGGGTCTGGCCTCTCATCTTCCTCTTGACAATACCCTATAGATTCTCTATCGGGTTAAGGTCAGGAGAGTTTGTTGGCCAATTATGCACAGTGATACTGTTGTTTTTACACCAGGTATTGGTACTTTTGGCAATGTGGACAGGGGCCAAGTCCTGCTGGAGAATGAAATTTCCATCTCCAAAAAGCTCGTCGGCAGAGGGAAGTATGAAGTGCTCTAAAATTTCATGGTAGACGGCAGCGCTGACTTTGGTCTTGATAAAACACAGTGGACCTACACCAGCAGATGACATGGCTCCCCAAACCATCACTCATTCTGGACACTTCACACTAGACCTCCAGCAGCTTGGATTGTGGCCTCTCCACTCTTCCTCCAGACTCTGGGACCTATATCAGCAGGATTCAGACAGGTAATGTCCAATGTGGACACTCTGCAGGGGACGGCTTTTATGTGCATGGCCCACAAGGGAGGGGTGGAAAACCTCCCTAATCTTGCAGAAACAAGAAACCAATTAAATACAAACACTATATAGGTACTATACACATGATCAGGTTTTTAAATATATCGGTTAGGGACTGCTCTGATATGGGTATACCTTGACGTTTGGTAGAGCAGCTTAGTATACATTTTTTGCAAAAAACGTATCAACCAAATACCGTTTTGTTGTCATCTTTTTACTAGCACTTGCTGTTTACTGTTATTTCTTTACAACAGAGTATTTTTATACGTTTATTTTACTGTGTTTTTCTGTGTTTCAGTCTTTTGGTGGTGTGAACACTGTCCTACAAACTTGTTCACTGTGTGCATGGCCCATGTGGTTGTATTTAATTGGTTTCTTGTTTCTGAAAGATTAGGGAGGTTTTCCACCCCTCCCTTGTGGGCCATGCACATAAAAGCCGTCCTCTGCAGCGTGTCAACATCGGACATTACCTGTCTGAATTGTGCTCATATAGGTACTATACACATGACCAGGTTTTTAAATATATCAGTTAAGGACTGCTCTGATATGGGTTACCTTGACGTTTGGTAGAGCGGCTTAGTATACATTTTTTGAAAAAACGTATCAACCAAATACCCTGTTTTTTACCTTTTTTTTGCTAGCACTTGCTCTTTACTGTTTACAACAGAGTATTTTTATACGTTTGTTTTACTATGTTTTTCTGTGTTTCAACTATTGTAATAAATAAGAGTCTACCATACATATGTGCTTTTTTTCCCAACACATACTGGATATACCATTTGTGCAACCTGTGTAATTATCCAGTGGCCCAAGAGATCAGAAGCCACTACCAAATCAGTTTCTATCACAGGCAACTTAAACAGATGCATTATAATGAATTATTGGACTACAAAGTGCCCATATATACTGTTCTTGCTGTCTGTGTCCACTCTTGGTTCCCACTGTTGATTTGCAGCGCTGGAGTCCTGGGTTCAAATCCCACCAAGGACAGCATCTGCAAGGAGTTTGTATGTTCTCCCTGTGTTCCTGTGGGTTTACTTCGGGTTCTCCAGTTTCCTCCAACACTCCAAAGACATACTGATAGGAAATATAGATTGTGAGCCCCATCGAGGACAGTGATAATGATGTCTGTAAAGCGCTTTGGAATATGTTGGCGCTATATAAATAAGTATATAAAATAAATAAAATGCCTAAATAATACTCACACAGAGTGACAATGTAATACCAACGTACAGTGCCCAAATACAAAGTTTTCTAGTAATGCTTCACGCTCACATAACTTTACTATACAGTTCCTACAGTGTTTGCTCATGGTCAAAATGGGGTCATCATCTTGCACTCCTCAGCAGGGTCGGCTCCAGGTTTTTGTGAGCCCCGGGCGAAAGTGTCTCAGTGGGCCCATTTAACACGTACCACAATTCATGATGCACAGATACGGCAAAGAAATATAGGTGTACAATGCTAAAGATATCACTTACTTCTTACATTACATGAGTGATCTCTATTGTAAATTCTACAATAGCTCAGAAACCAGCAAATCCTCACAGAGCACACTGCAAGCCCTCGTGGGGATTCAAAAGTTTTCATTTAAGACCGGACAGTATAGAACTCCATAAAGTATTCTGGGCATCACATAGTCTTCTATACAGTTTATTGGGCCCCATATATTGCTTCATACAGAATAATGAGCCTCATATAATCATATAATGCTCCATACAGAATAATGAGCCCCAAATATTGCTTCATACAGAATAATGGGCCTCATATAATGCTCCATACAATATAATGGGCCCCAAATATTGCTTCATTCAGAATAATGAGCCTCATATAATGCTTCATACAGAATAATGAGCCCCAAATATTGCTTCATACAGAATAATGAGCCCCATATATTGCTCCATACAACATAATGAGCCCCATATATTGCTTCATACAGTATAATGAGCCCAATATATTACTTCATACAGCATAATGGCCCCATATATTGCTTCATACAGAAAAAGGGTCCTCATATAATGCTCCTTACATAATAATGGGCATCATATAATGCTCCATACAGAATAATGGAAACCATATAATGCTCCATACAGAATAATGGGCCCAATATAATGCTCCATACAGAATAATGGGCCCAATATAATGCTCCATACAGAATAATGGGCCCAATAAAATGCTCCATACAGAATAGCGGGCCCAATGTAATGATCCATACAGAATAACGAGCCCAATATAATGATTCATACAGAATAATGGGCCCAATATAATGATCCATACAGAATAATGAGCCCCCATATAATGATCCATACAGAATAATGGACAACATATAATACTTCATACAGAATTGGCCCCATATAATACTCAATACAGAAAAATGGACATCATATAATGCATCATACAGAATAATGGGCCCAATAAAATGCTCCATACAGAATAGCGGGCCCAATGTAATGATCCATACAGAATAACGAGCCCAATATAATGATTCATACAGAATAATGGGCCCAATATAATGATCCATACAGAATAATGAGCCCCCATATAATGATCCATACAGAATAATGGACAACATATAATACTTCATACAGAATTGGCCCCATATAATACTCAATACAGAAAAATGGACATCATATAATGCATCATACAGAATAATGGGCCCCATATAATGCTCCATACAGGATAATGGGCCCCATATAATGCTCCAAACAGGATAATGGGCCCCATATTGTTAGGCGTCAGGTTTCTGCATCTGCTCTGCAGGAATCCAGAGCCTCACATTCTGCGGTCTCCTGCAACTCCTACAGTACATTCGGCAGCTAGAGGGCCGGTTGGCTACTCTTGAGACTGCTATCTCAGCTGCGAAGTCTACTGAGGCTGCTGTACAGGCAATCGCAGAGGCGGTTTCACGTATGTCCACGTCCTCCCCTGCGCCAACAGTTTCCCGCCTCCCGTTGGCTGATAAATTTTCTGGCGATGGTGCCTCCTGTAGGGGTTTTGTGAGCCAATGCTCTATCCAGCTGGAGTTACTGGCTGTGCGATTCCCTACGGAACGGGCTAAGGTGGGCTTTATTGTTTCCCTTCTGTCGGGCAGGGCGTTGGAGTGGGCTACGCCACTATGGGAGCGTGGTGACCCAGAGGTTCGGACCGCTGCTCAGTTCTTAACATCTATCAAGCAGGTCTTCCTGGGACCACAGGTCACGCACGATACCTCTCTTCAGCTACTTGCATTAACTCAGGGATCTCTCTCGGTCAGCCAGTATGCCGTTCGTTTTCTGACACTGGCTTCTGAGCTGGAGTGGTCTGATAAAGCCCTCATCCCTGTGTTTTGGAGAGGTTTAGCGGAGCATGTTAAGGATGCTCTGTCTAACAGAGAGGTGCCTGTAAGTCTGGAGGAGCTGATTGCCATTGCCACCCGCATTGATCTCCGTTTTTCGGAGCGCGGGCTGGAGCGTGCTCAAACCAGACGGAAGGTTACTTCGGCTCCCAACCTTTTTGAACCTCCAGAATTACCAGAGCCACAGTGTTCACTCCCAGAGCCCATCGAGGTGTCGCGCGCCAGTCTCGAGGCGCGTCCGGCACTAAGCGCCACTCGCGGTTACCACTGTCAGCACTCTGTTCACCAGGATAATAGAGCCCCGTAATGGCCAAACTCGGTGCCGCCTGGCAAGACCTTTGCCCCCCCTCATCTTCGGCCGAAGGTTCTCGCGTGGGCATACGCGTCCAGGGCGGGTGGTCACTGTGGCTACATGCAGACCACAAAACTCCTGGCAGGGTCTTATTGGTGGCCGCACAGGGCTCGGGACACTAAAAAGTATATTCGGGCATGTGCCTCTTGTGCTCGGAATAGCTTCCTTAAACAGAGAGTGATGACGCCCGCCGACACACTGCGGTGTTCCACTTCAACTTCTGCTCCTGGTGATTTTTCCGCTCCCATTGTCTCCCACGTGTCCCTTCTTAAACCTGGCTATCTTGCCGCTGTGATGGTTCCCAAGGGTGAACCCACTGGACCGTGGTAAGCGAACCTCCCCTGGGCGAGCGGGCCAGGTGGACCACCCCCTATACAGGGAGTGTTAGGCACAGGCCCAGGGGAAACTACTCACCGCGGCAGCCGGTACCCGAGGAGGACAGAGGAGACACGGCAGGAGATGAGAGAGGCAGGTGGACGGACGTGCAGGACCGGAACCACGGCTGACGGAGGGGACGGAGACACAGGCTAGCAGGACTGGAACACTGGGGTGCGGACTGGAAGGTTCAGGCAGGCACAGCAGGAATGATGAGACACGGACTGGATGAAGACACAGGCTAGCAGGACTGGAACACAGGGACACAGACTGGAAGTGGACACGGGATGGCAGGCACTAGGAGAGACACAAAGGAGCAGGTTAAACAGGACGACTGAGATGGGGAGCGGAGTAACGCAGCAGGGAGAACTGGGAAGGCAGGCAGACAAGGGGCCAGGGTCACAGGCTACACACGAGTGACGGTCAGGCAACGCCAGGGAGGAAGAGGCGGCCTGGTAAGGGCAGGTGCAGAGGTGCTTCTGGGTCAGGACCTATAGTGAGCCGGGAGAGAGGCCGGTCTCACAGAGAGAAGTGTGCGCGGTGGGGCCGGCCGCGCGCCTGACAGGAAGCCAAGGCAGGAGCGGGTGCAGGAGAGCGGACGGGAACGCGCCGGGCCCGGTGAGTAAGACAAGGCGCGGGTAGCGATGGTGCGTGCGGCCGCAGGGCAGGCAGAGCAGACAGCGGCGTGACAGCCGCCTCTGATACCTTCCATGTGTCCCGGTTTTCCGTGTCACCTGCCGGGACATCACACTTGCCTTCGGACGAGTCTGAGGCCTATGCCTCTGATGGGCACAAGGTGGTGGATTGGAAGGCTCAGAAGGGAGGGGGCCCTAGGAGGGGGGGTAATGTTAGGCGTTAGGTTTCTGCATCTGCTCTGCAGGAATCCAGAGCCTCACATTCTGCGGTCTCCTGCTGTCTATCTACCGCACAGTAGATTACTTTGCAGCAGATCACTCCAGAGACTAAGTCCCTCTGTTCTACTGGGCATGCTCACGAGACGATCTCCCATTGGAGATCGGGAGTCATGTACCCAGGTCCTGCTCCAGATCTCATTGGTCCATCTCGGAGATCTGGAAGCTTCCGGAAGGTCCCGGCTATAAAAAGCGCGCATGACCGTTCGGCCATGCGCTAGTATAGATTCTACTTGCTACCTGTGTGAATAATGATGGATGCATGTGCCTGCGAATGACTCATTAAGACTCCCCTCCCTCTGATATTACGTGTGTGGATAGGGACTTAGTATTAGAGTCAGCGCCAGTCAGTGGCATGATACAGGCCACAGTGCATATCTTCACCTATCTATCGTCCGACAGTGCGCCTCCTCTGGGCACTGACGTATAGCGGCCGAGTCAGTCGCCGCGCTGCAATCAGCAGCATCTGTGGGCATCCGCGGTAGCGACGCCACACACACGGTAGGTCTAGACGGACCCTGACCCTCTGCCTTGGGTTCAGCTCCTGTGACCGTTTACCGTGCGTGCAGTTCTCTGAGACCTGTGAGTGCAACAGGCTCAGTATTTACGTTTAAGTTCTAAGCGACTCTGTGGAGATAACAGAGTACGCTCAATGCACATCGAGTGACATTCAATCCGTGTGCGATATACCGCCATATTGTGCGTCTGCCATCATCTAGCAGCGGTGTAACACCTACTGCACGGTGGACCCCGGGCGGCGAACGCACTTATTATTTATTTATTAGTGCGTTCCGCCGTCCCTAACACATATAATGCTCCAAACAGGATAATGGGCCCCATATAAAAAAAGAGGAGAAGCCAGCGCTGCTTTTGGTCAGAACGCAATACATAAAGTGCATATGCACATATTAATTTCTAACTGTATTTCAAAATGAGACACTTAGCAAAAAATTGATCAATCATTTGAGCCACCCCGCCACACCAAGGCAATCTCATATGGGGCAGTCCTACTCTAAGTTTTTTATATTCGCTGTGCCATTGCGGCCTCCTAAATGTATTAAAAGCAAGACCATATTGAATACAAACTGTACTTGAAGCGTTTCTGAATCACTCCCATGGAGCCAGAAAATGCGAGCACAGATAAAGGCCAACCAGGTCCGGACATTTTTTTAATGGGCCCCATACAATACTCCATGCAGGATAATGCTCCAAACAGGATAATACGCCCCATATAATGCTCCATACAGGATAATGCTCCAAACTGGATAATGGTCCCCATATAATGCTCCATACATATAGAATGGGCCCCATATAATGCCCCATAGAGAATAAAGGGCTCATCTCCCCCGCTGGGCTCATTCTCATCTCTGCTGGGGTCATTCCCCCCCCCCGCTCACTCATCTCCCCCGCTGGGCTCATTTCCCCCCCGGCTCACTCATCTCCCCTGGGGGCTGGGCTCCTCCCCCCCCCCCGGCTCACTCTCATCTCCCCCGGGGGCTGGGATCATTCCCCATTGGCCCCCCTTGCTCATTCTCCCCCCGGCTCATTCTCCCCCCGACCCCACCGCCGCTCATTCTCAATGCCGCTCACCTGAGTCCAGGCGCCGGTAACTTTTTCCTGTGAGAGCGCGCAGTCACGTGGTACCGCTTATGAAGGTCATGAATATGGGCGCCACGCCTATGGGAGTGGAGTGGCGTCCATATTCATGACCTTAATGAGCAGTAACATGTGGACCGCACGCTCTCACAGGAAAAAAGATAGTGGTGAGTATGATGTTTTGCGGAGGGTGGGGGATCGACCCCGGACTTATAAATTAAAAAAAAAAAAAAACTTGTTCAGGTGCCGATTGGGCCCCCCCCCGTCTCACCAGGGCCCCGGCACTTGCCCGGGTATGACGCCGGCCCTGCTCCTCAGCAACCATTTTTCAGCAATTTTGCACATAACTGCGGCTAGATGAAATCATACCTCCATACAATTCCTAAATAGTACAACCATTTTGTGTCTATGTGGCTCAAGAATTTTGTGCTCAAATAATATGATGTATTCAAATGAACATCCTTTTCCGGCACAAAGTAACAGACAGAGAAAATACACAGTCCATGTAGTACAGCGGGTCCGCCCGCACAGGTCAGTGTTTTTGGCACACACACAATGGAGGTCACCACACCTCCAGCCGCAGACACTGTATGAGGCAATTGGCCTCCATTTTATTCACCAAACCACGCCCCTGGGGTTGGGATATGTGAGCCGTCATTCCCAGCCATCTATTATGACCGCTCGTAAAACCTGGTCCTAGAACAGCCAAATAACTCTCTCAGCACTATATGTGCTGGAGCATACTTCCACATCACCACAGCGAATAGTCGTGATGACACATATCTCCCCTCACGGACTGCTGCCACTGACTCCCCCCATGTATCCAGGGAATATTGCCTCTGCCCCATTCGATATTGCCTATAGTTTTCACTAATGGCCCCCGATTCTTCTAGACTGGCATTTTGTTTGTTATAGTCTTAGATTCCTGCAACTACAGGAAGTTAGATCCTAAAAAAGCCCCAATGGCCAGCGTGGAGAAGGCAACATTTCTCATTTTTGTTTTTGATACAAATTGGGATATGAGAAAAAAAACATTGGAAAAAAAATCAAAAACACATTTAAAACAAAAAACTGATTTTGGCTCTGATTAGCCGTGCATGTTATAGCAATTTTGTCTATGTGGTGGTTTAAAGGTCCTAGCTGTTTGAATTCTTCAGCTATTTTTTTTTTTCTTATATTACTTTTTGTCTGTTTTTAATTCAAAAAGTTAAAGCAAGTTTTTGCTTTTTTACATACAGTTCTTTATTCCTTTAAATTTACTATCTTACCTTAGAATAATGTATTAGCACAGGCTCCCCTATTCTGTTTTGGTGGTTCCTTGAAGGACATGGTGTTACGGGCAGAGTATTTCTTTTCCTTTCTTTCCAATCTATTTATAGTTTTATTCTCAAAAAGGCAAGTTATTCTTTATCTATAGGATAGGGGGTAACTCACTAATCGCTGAGGGTTTGATACTGGATCCCCCCAGCAATCTCAAGATTGGAGCTCTGGGACCCTGAGAATGGTGCTCTGCAGCCCCATATTGGCTGGAGCGGAGTGACGTCTGCTCGGCCTCCATTCTGTTCATTGTCTGTTGGACTGACTTGAGCAGCTGAGCGCAGTGCCTGATCTTGGGGTTCCAGAGGTCGGACTCCCAGTGATCAGTAAATTGTCACCTATCCTATGGATAGCTTAATTTTTTGTTAATAACCCTTTATTTTTGTAAACATTTATTAACCCGACGACAGCATAAAAATGATCTCTGGAAGATATTCCTTCTTTATATTGGTTTTTTCCTTCTTTATATTGGTTGTTTGTTCCTTTTATTTTGAGGTTTTGTACTGACCATGAGACATTCATAGAAGCCTAATACCCAGCAGCTCTGGCCACGTCGTGGGCATGGGCCAACGGCACTGGCATTTCTTCTGTTAATGACATAAAGCTCATTGACCACCATGTACTTTGGGAACCGAAGACAGAAGAGCTTACAAACTCTTTTTTTCTCACTGGGTCGACGGCGGTCTAAATAAAAAGACTTTTCTGACAATTTATATGTGAACAATATAGATCAGGTTGGTGTATCGGACTGTACAACTTGGGGTGTATATTTCTGCGTCTTACCTTACCTTGTCTCTTGGGTCAACAGATGACGTAGAGCACAAGATTATGAGCTTGTAAAATAACCATGATTTTGTGACACTTTGCTGGGAGATGTTTGTGCTCTGTGTCTGTGTCATTGTGATGTGTTAGTATCTGCAGTGTATTGTATCTGGAGAGGGACTTCCTCCCGTATTTTGCAGCGTTGTCCATCACATATCCATTCTGCTCAAATTTTGTTGTTAAAGTGGCCGGACAGTATAGGATGTTGTTCAGAAGTTGTGCTCACTTGTGTTTGTTCGGCCTACAGGTAATGTGGGTATGTAATTTGTGCCGAAAACAACAAGAAATCCTCACAAAGTCAGGAGCCTGGTTCTACAACAGCGGGTCAAATACAGCACAGAAAGCTGGTGAAGAGGCTCCAACAGGGCTCCAGAACGAAGAAGCACCTCAGGAGAAGAAGGCTAAACTACAAGAGCAATCCCATTACCAGGGACCCTCAGGGGACTTAATTACACCAGCCTCAGAAAAGAGTCGATCACAAGGGATCGTAAGGCAAGACTCCATTAAAAATGGGTCTGGAGTGAAGCATTCATCTGCAAGTGAGCTGCCACCAGACAGGTAATATTGTCTCTTCTTCCTTCCACACTTTCTCACTTATCTTAGAGACAAAAGGAGAAAGTTTATGTAACTGTTTATGCATTTTCAATTTTCCAGCACTGAGGATATTCTTATCCACTGGCTGCAGAGTTACTCTGAATACCTTAGTAATATTTACTATATCTCATATCGGATTCTTTTCCTACCGCCTTGTCTCCCTCCTCTTTTTCCTTTCTTCTTTGCATCCTGTTCGTGTTTCTTTCCTCCTGTCTATCCTTCTCCCTCCCTCTGTCTCATTTCATCTCTTCTCCTCCTCGTCTTCCTTCCTTCCCTTCTTTCATTCCTTCTGTCCTTCCTTCCTTCCTTCCTCCCTTTCTTCCTCGTCCTGCCTCCCTTTCCGCTCCCACCATTATCCCTTCCTTCCTTGCTCTCCCTGACTCATTCACTTTCCTCTTTCATCCTTACCCCTTCCTTCCCTTCATCTTTTCCATCCTTTTTTCCATCTCACATTTCTTATCATTCTTTCCTTTCCTCAATTCTTTTCTTATCCGTCTTCTAACTTTTTTTAATTTCTTTTCCTTGATTGTTTTAATTTTCTTTCCTTCATTCCTTACATCCCTCTTTCCCTACTTCCTTTCTTCATTCTCCCTTCCTTCCTTTCTTCCCATCCTTGCCTTCTTCTTTTACATTATTAGGACATGCAGAAATTATGAGACGCATCAGAATACATGATGACTGGCATGAGATCCCATTCAGCTGATTAGCTACAACCCTAGTATTACATAGGGACAGCCACATCGTAGTGGGTTGGCTTGACTGTGTGCAGCATTTCCAAACATTTTAATTGCAGCCATTGATCAGAGCTTCCATTACCTGAAATACCTGATTGACACTTGCATTTCCATTATTATAGGTATTTTTAGCATTCATTATAATGGCTAGAATCCATGGTTAGAACATAGCATTCAGCTAATCTTTTGACATTTGAAAGATCAGCCTGTGCTCAATAGCTAATTAATGTCTTGAGTCTGCATAAAAAAATGTCGATATATACCGTTTGTTGCTGTGTAAACCTGTTTTTATAATTACGGTTGGTATTCTGTGTTGGGTATAAACTTACTGCAACATATGTAATGAAGTAGAGAGAGGTCTAAGGTTCTCTGGGACTACGAAATTCATGGGGTTTTCTGGGACTATGAAATTCATGGGGTTCTCTGCAGCTACGGAATTCATGAGGTTCTGTGGGACTATGGAATTCATGGTGGTTTCTGGGACTATGGAAAACATGGAGTTCTCTGGGTCTATGGAAAACATGGGGTCCTCTAGGACTATGAAATTCATGGGGTTCTCTGGGTCTATGGAAAACATGGGGTCCTCTAGGACTATGAAATTCATGGGGTTCTCTGGGTCTATGGAAAACATGGGGTTCTCTTGGATTAAGGAAAACATGGTGTTCTCTGGGACTACAGAATTCATGGGGTTCTCTGGGTCTATTTAATTCATGGGGTTCTCTGGGACTATGGAATTCATGGGTTTCTCTAAGCCTATGGAATTCATGGGGTTCTCTGGGACTATGGAATTCATGGGGTTCTCTGGGTCTATGGAATTCATGGGGTTCTCTAGGACTATGATATTCATGGGGTTCTCTAGGACTATGATATTCATGGGGTTCTCTGGGTCTATGGAATTCATGGGTTTCCCTGGGACTTTGATATTCATGGGGTTCTCTGGGACTGTGATATTCATGGGGTTCTCTGAGACTACAGAATTCATGGGGTCTTCTGGCTCTACAGAATTCATGGAGTCCTCTGGCTCTATGGAATTCATGGGGTTCTCTACGACTGTGGAATTCATGGGGTTCTCTGGATCTATGGAGATCTTGTGGTCCTCTGGAACTTCTGAATTCATGACTTATTCTTATTATAGGTCATCATTTTTAGATCAGCGGGGGGGGGTCTGGCTCTCAGTACTCCAAGAGTCATTCAGTTCCCTTTAGATATGCAAAAGAGAAAGGGTATGAAGTGTCCTAAAATGTTTATGATTCATTTTAGTAGACTATACTATATTACAATTTCTTGGAACATTCTCATCGTCACTTTTCTCCTACGAATATTTTGAAGGAAGACCACAGTAAGTCTTTCTGCGATCAGCATGAGCGCATGGTATCTTATTAGAATACCGTATGGACAATTAAAGAATGGTTCTGGAGGAATCTGGGTCCCATTGGTGAAATAGGAGACTTCCTTGAATTTCTTTCGCCAAGGGGCCTCCTCCGGCCTTAATTCACCTCTGAAGACAGAGCATTGGCAAAAGATGGTGACTCATTAAAAAACCGCAAGGGCCGCGAGAAGTTGGCACCTCATTTTATCACAATTCGGGCATTAAGAGGACGGAACCGCATTAGAATACAGCCTGAGCAATTTTCTCAATTCTTCACCTCCAAACTACAAAGCGACGGAGAAAAGTTAATGATGAAACATTTGTAGAATAACTCCGCTGCGGCTTGGTGAGGAAACACAAAGCTCTCCTCCTCTTTAATTATGCAGCTTCACAATGAGAGGCCGCACAATGCCGCTCGGATGAATTTTTTTGCTCGACATTTGCTGTGAAATAGAATTTTCAGCACAACTATTTTAATGGTTTCTGCTGATGGCAACAGTCTGTTGGTCTTCTTGGCGGATAATGACATTTTCACATGTTTTTTTTTCCTCCTCCACATGACAATGCTGAGATGTGCCGGAGAGAAGTGATTGAGAGACATGTCTCGCTATATTAGATAAATGCTCACTACTAACTCTCTTCTTCCTAACCTTAAATAAGTGAATGGGAGCCACTCAACGTGTATTAGGTAAGACAATGAATAAAATGGGATTTCATGCTATTGCCCACACGAACATTTAGGCTACGGTCACACAATCGTGTATTCCAATATTTGAAAGAATCGTGTCAATAATGCAAATCACACTCTGATCAAACTCCGATCAAGGTATGATACAATATTCTCGGATGAGGAGAAGATGGAGAAAAGAAAAATTCTCCATCTTCTTCGTTCTAACAGTCTGTGGAAATCAGACTGCACTCAGATGGCATCCGATTGCAGTCATTTTGTTGCATGGCCGAGTGCGATCCGATAATCGCATGCTGCAATCAGACAAGTTCATGGCCCCATAGAACAACATTGGTCCGTTCAATGAAGGAAAGATGAGTAAGAAAAGATGACTCAGCACCGTTACTTTATGGCAAATTAAAATGGCTGCTCCTTGATCTTGCCACAGGAGTGCACTGCTCCCCTACCTCCTGACTTCCTGTTTGCCCTGGAGCACTGTGCTTCTGATTGATTGACAGTTTGGACTTTTTGCACCATTGTGCCGCTGGCCTGAACTGTGCGCTCTCTGAGGCAGCATCGGAGTATCCCAGTGATCTGGCCATCTTCTGAGCAGCGTTAACGAACTCTGGAGAGAAAAGCTTGTAAACGCTTCACTCTTTGCCTAGGAAACCGGCCACTGCTGATAGACTGCATAGGTGGGTGGTAACCCAGGCAAAAACCAGTAACCAATAGAATTATAAGTCCCTCCTTTCTAGAGAACGGTGAGGATTTTTAATAAGGGACAAATAGCAAAGTTGTTTGTTTTTACAAATAATTAGTGTTTTTTACCCTTGTAATAGAATGATAATAATCCTTTAAGAGTGTTGTACACGCTGTGAGGATTCTCCGGTGCCGACACCAGAAGCAGCAGGCTCATGATCGCAATTATACATTTTACATACATTCTGTCACCTGCCAACTAGACGTGCGCATGCAAGAGTTTTGAGCGAAGCCAGACACGACTAGTCGGAATGTGGCCGGAAGTATACATATCGGCGCCGGCATCAGAGAATCCTCAAAGTGCTCCGTGAGCGCGATTGTGAGGACTCACAAGTCTACAGTCACACAGAGTGGCTGCAGACTTCTACCCTAAGGCCGGACAACCCCTTTAATGCTTGAGACATTCATAATATACAGGCCGATGAACTGGAAAACTCACTAATTCCCAATGTGTGCTAGTGATCTGATGTGCTGTCTATTATGGGCGTCATGGGACATATTTCAGGCCTCCATGATATGTCGGGATGACCACCGTTGCCTTCGGTTTACCATTGGAAAGCCTAATCAGTCTTTGTAATGACTTGATTTCTGCGATATTGCTGCCACCATCTGTACGCCAAGCGCAATCTCAATATCATCTTGCACTAGTTCCTGTGCTGTCCTTATTTTTCTGCTTATTTTTTCCTTTGGCCTCATTTTCTGGCCTGTTCATTCCGGTAGAAGGCGGTATTTTCCCGCTCATCCTCGTCTCTGCAGCACATGTGTATCGGTAACAAGTGTAAATGTCACCCAGCCATTGACTGCATCTAGTACTTGTATGTCAGCTAATCCACACCTCACAGAAAGGTCACTGGCATTAATTAATAACGCCGGCAAAAAACCCCAAAAGTTTCTATCTGCCGTGCCTTCCTATGGAATTCATTAAGCAGTGGGGTGTAAAATTGTGTGGAAGGAAAGAAGGGGAAGTGTTATCTTAAGGGGCAATATAGTCTGTTAGCGTTCATAGAAGCCATGCTTTTGTAATACAAACCAATATATTGTTAGCTTGTGATGCAGCAGACTGGCATTGAGTTCTCCAAAAAACAAGACCCCAAGCTTCTGAGTGGTAGACTAAACATTGAATGTAGAACTTTATTCTTGTAAGCGGTGATCAGATTTGCCATTTTGCTTCCCATTTGGCCATTGAGCAGTCACATGCTGTGGATATCAAAAGTCTACACATCTCTGTTAATAATACCAGGTTTTTGTCATGCAAAAAAAATCACACCCAAAAGAACCATTTCAGAACTTTTTCCACCTTTAATGTCTCCAATAACCTGTACAAATCCATTAAGAAATAAACTCAAATAATTTGGAGGGGGGGAAGGTAAATAAAAATAACAAAGCTAAAAAAAATTGTGTTTGCATAAGTGTTAACACCCTCTTAAACTTGCAGATGTGATTGTGTTCAGAATTACCGAATCACATTTAAACTCATGGTAAAACGCAGTCAGTACATGGCTACCACCAAGGCTGTTTTAGTAGGATTTTCCTGACATTCTCTTAGTTCGTAAACAACTTACTGTCACAATCCAATTTTGGATCTGTGTCAGTTTGGCCTGCTCACATTTAAACTTTTTTCCTTTCAGGCCATGGGGGGGGGGTTAATATCAGTTTTTCCCCCTTGTGGCTGCTGGTGTTACTGCCTTGTGATTAATTACCTGTACAGGTGTGAGCCACTCCCACCTCCCTTTATAAGGCCACCTGGTGCTGCAGCTCACTGTTGGTGATACACTTGCTCTTGGGAGACCAACCAAGCTGGAGTTCAGGAGCTGGCAGAGTTCTGTGGTGCTTCAGTTGTATGCTGTTTTCAAGTGGCTAACTCTGCTGTCCAGGAGCATTGCAGCAGAGCAAGTTACCGTAGGTTTTTTTTAGTTTACCTTGTCTGTTGAATATTTCCTTTGGTTTTTGGTGCAGTGCACTTTTTCCCTGTCTCACCTCCTGGGGAGGGGGTTGGGGGTTTAGCTCAGGGCTAAACAGGAGATAGGGACAGGTTGGGGACTTGGGCCTCACTACCATTAAGTGTAGTCCCAAGTTAAGGAAAGTCAGGACACCCCCTTAGCCTTAGGGGCTGTTCAGGGGCCCCGGTTCCACATCACCTGTTTTCCCCTTACTGCCCCGTGACACTTACAACACATCAAAGGGATCTCATTGTTGAAGGTTCTCAGTCAGGAGAAGGGTTTAAAAAATTTCCAAGGCATTAGATATACTAGGAACATTGTGAAGATGTTATCAAGAAGTGACTGAAATTTGTCACACCAGTGACATTACATTACACTGAACGTCGCTCAAAAATTGATGAAAAGAGAAGAAGAAAATTGATCCAGGCCTACAGTAACATTAAAGGAGATGCATGAATATCTGGCTAGTACTGTTTGTGTACTGCATTTGACAGCAGTCTCCCAATATTAGTCATATGTCTGGCTTGTGGTGTAGGGTGTCAAGATGGATCGCTTTTCTTACAAAGACAAATATCCAAACCTGGCTATGTTTTGCCAAAACCTACATCAGGTCTACCAAAAGCAAATGGGAAACTTGTTATAGGCTGACGAAACAAAGGTTGACCTTTTGAGCCATAATTCCAAAAGGTATGTTTTGAGCAAAGTCAGCACTGTGCATTACCAAAAGGCCACCTTACACACAGTGAAGTATGCTAGAGGCAACATTATGCTTTGGACAGTGTCATAATTAGAGTCTTGGGCCCTGGTGGGGGCCCCCACCAGCATGTTGAGCAGATGTATGGGCCCCAGTAATAATGTCCTACGTCCTTGGTCCTATCCTGTAATAATGTCCCCCACTTTGTAGTAATGTCCCCCGTCCTGTAATAATATCTCCTGCCTTGGCGCCGATCCTAAAATAATGTCCTCCATCTTTTACTAAGCTCCCCCATCCTGTAGTAATGTCCCCCAACATGGGCCCCCTAACTATCCCTGTATAACGTAATTCTGGTAAATAAAGCTTTATAAAAGCATCAGTAACGTCCCCATTTCCTATGCTAATGAGGGCTTTGACCAGTTGCCCTCTTTCCATATTATCACGCCCCCTGTGGGCATGATGGCATAATTTGCATGAGCCGGCCTCGTCGCCAGCTCATGCAAATCTGCACATGCGCGCCGCTCATTTCAGCAGCGTCACTGCATCTCTGAAGCTGGGGTGTATGCTTCCCGACTTCAGAGACACACTGCGCATGACTGGAAGTTCTGAAGTGAAGATGGCTTCCAGGTCATGCAAAGTACGGCTCTGAATCCGGGTAACGTACTCCTGGCTTCAAAGATGTTTTGACGCTGTCAAAATGAGCGGCCCTCATGCGCGAGATTTGCATGAGCTGGCGATGAGGCCGGCTCGTGCAAGTTATGCTATCAAGCCAACAGGGACATGATAATTTGGAAAATGAGCTGACTAGTATGGGGAGACTAACATCCAATCGACTAGTCAGAGCGCTCATTAGCATTGGAAACGGGGACCTTATAATTGATTTTTAAAGCATTTATTTAACTGAATGACTGGTTACGGAGGGAGTTTAATAATACATAGGTGAATGCTGCTGGGTTGGAGGGCATAGGGGACCTGACAGGTTCCCTTTAATCCTATCTCCTATCTCTATAGGTCTTGTAAAATGATTATAGGGTCTCTGTGTGGGATTAGCTTGGAGGCAGGTATAAACATGTGGCTCAACACAAAGATATGTGTAAGACAATTAACTTAAAGGATTTATGAACTAAACATGCGCCAAACAGAGATCTGTCTTCAGATCGCCTTTCTTCCGTCTTAATCAGACCTTTTCCTCCTTTCAGACCTGCCATTATACACAGCTCAAAAAAATAAAGGGAACACTTAAACAACAGAATATAACTCCAAGTAAATCAAACTTCTGTGAAATCAAACTGTCCACTTAGGAAGCAACACTGATTGACAATCAATTTCACATGCTGTTGTGCAAATGGAATAGACAACAGATGGAAATTATTGGCAATTATCAAGACACCCTCAATAAAGGAGTGGTTCTGCAGGTGGGGACCACAGACCACATCTCAATACAAATGCTTTCTGGCTGATGTTTTGGTCACTTTTGAATATTCTTTGTGCTTTCACACTCGTGGTAGCATGAGACGGACTCAACAGCCCACACAAGTGGCTCAGGTAGTGCAGCTCATCCAGGATGGCACATCAATGCGAGCTGTGGCAAGAAGGTTTGCTGTGTCTGTCAGCGTAGTGTCCAGAGGCTGGAGGCGCTGCCAGGAGACAGGCCAGTACACAGGAGACGTGGAGGGGGCCGTAGGAAGGCAACAAGCCAGCAGCAGGACAGCTACCTCCACCTTTGTGCAAGGAGGAACAGGAGGAGCACTGCCAGAGCCCTGCAAAATGACCTCCACTAGGCCACAAATGTGTCTGCACAAACGGTTAGAAACCGACTTCATGAGGATGGTCTGAGTGCCCGACGTCCACAGATGGGGGTTGTGCTCACAGCCCAACACCGTGCAGGATGCTTGGCATTTGCCACAGAACACCAGGGTTGGCAAATTCGCCACTA
Source organism: Dendrobates tinctorius (assembly GCF_039654945.1). NCBI lineage: Eukaryota > Metazoa > Chordata > Amphibia > Anura > Dendrobatidae > Dendrobates > Dendrobates tinctorius. The sequence goes on from NW_027361784.1 coordinate 3,731,095, forward strand.
GCGCCCTGTGCTCTTCACAGATGAAAGCAGATTCACACTGAGCACATGTGACAGACATGACAGAGTCTAGAGGCACCGTGGAGAGCGATCTGCTGCCTGCAACATCCTTCAGCATGACCTGTTTGGCAGTGGGTCAATAATGGTGTGGGGTGGCATTCTTTGGAGGGCCGCACAGCCCTCCATATGCTTGCCAGAGGTAGCCTGACTGCCATTAGGTACTGAGATGAGAGCCTCAGACCCCTTGTGAGACCATATGCTGGTGCGGTTGGAGCTGGGTTCCTCCTACTGCAGGACAATGCCAGACCTCATGTGGCTGAAGTGTGTCAGGAGTTCCTGTAAGATGAAGGCATTGAAGCTGTGGACTGGCCCGCCCGTTCCCCAGACCTGAATCCGATTGCGCACATCTGGGAAATCATGTCTCGCTCCATCCACCAATGTCACGTTGCACCACAGACTGTCCAGGAGTTGGCGGATGCTTTAGTCCAGGTCTGGGAGGAGATCCCTCAGGAGACCATCCGCCGCCTCATCAGGAGCAGGCCCAGGTGTTGTACAGTATGGAGGTCATACAGGCACGTGGAGGCCACACACAATACTTAGCATCATTTTGACTTGTTTTAAGGATATTACATTCCACTTTAATTTTGTGTGACTCCAAATCCAGGCCTCCATTGGTTAATAAATTTGATTTCCATTGATGATTTTTGTGTGATTATGTTGTCAGCACATTCAACTTTGTACAGAACAAAGTATTCAATGAGAATATTTAATTCATTCAGATCTAGGATGTGTTATTTGAGTGTTCCCTTTTATTCTTTTGAGCAGTCTACTTCATGCGACAATTGTCTACGGTGGCTTGCAAATATATTCACCCCCTTGGCTTTTCACCTTAGTTTTTACATTACAACCTGTGTTTCAATATTTTTCTAATCCGATTTCTGTGTGATGCATCTACTCTAAATAGTCTAAGTTGGTGAAGTTAGAAAAATCTAGGAAAAAAATTAAATTTATGGGATAAAATAACTAAAAATTGGCATGTACATATGTATCCACTCTTTTTCCTATGAAGCCCCTAAAAATTTATGGTACAAGCAATTCCCTTCCTAAGTCTCATTCTTAGACTGCACACAGGGAGACGTCCAGTCACTAAGTGTCACCTTTTCTTAAAGGCCTCAGAGGCTGCAACACGATTAAGCAAGAGGCACCACTAACCAAACACCATGAAGGCCAAGGAGATCTCCATACAAGTCAGGGGCAAAGTTGTTGAGAAGTATAAGTCAGGGTTGGGTTATTAAAAAAAAAAAAAAATCCCATTAAATCCATTATCATCATGCTGTGGAAATGTTTTCTGCTGCAGGGACAGGGAAAATGGTCCAAGTCACAGGGTACATGGATGGGGTGAAATACAGGGATATTCTTGAGCAAAACCTGTTTTAGTCTGTCAGTGATTGGAGACCGGGACGGAGGTTCACTTTCCAACATGACAATGACCCAAAGCATATTACTGCTAAAGCAACACTCAAGTGGTTTAACCCCTTAACGACCGCTGATACGCCTTTTAACGGTGGTAGTTAAGGGTACTTAAACCACAGCTCCGTTAATTAACGGCACTGTGGAAAAAGTGTATAGCGCCCCCCAGAGTCGAATTTTCTCCAGGGTTTCGGCTCCCGGGGGTAGCCGAGACCCCAGTGAACATGATTTGGGTTGTTTTTTACCGACCGTGCTTTTGCGATCGCCGTTATTAACTGTATAATGGCGACCGCAAAAAGAGCAAAAAAGCCGCAATTTTGCATTTACTTTCTCTCTCCTCTGATGTGATCGCACATCAGAGGAGAGAGAAATAGGGTCCCCGATTTCCCCCCCGGTACCTCCCAGTGGTCCTCGGGCCCTCCTACATCCTAAGGTGGGTTTCACCATCTTTGTCCGGGAAGAAACTGGCGGGCGCCTGCACAGTGCGTTCGGCGAATCTACCGGCCGGCAGATTCCATTCATTCTTTCAATGTACATTTTGATCACTGTGATAAACCCTATCACAGTGATCATAATAAAAAAAATAGTAAATAACCCCCCTTAGTTGGGGAAATATAATGAAATAAAGAAAATATATTTATTTTCAATTGGGGTTAGGGTTGGAATTAGGGTTAAAATTAGGATTAGGGTTGGAATTAGGGTTGGGGTTAGGGATTAAAGTTGGGATTAGGGTTGGGATTAGGGGTGTGTTGGGGTTAGGGGTGGAGCTATAATAGAGGGGTTTCCACTATTTAGGCACATCAGGGGATCTCCAAATGCGACATGGCGCCACCATTCCAGCCAATTTTGCGTTCAAAAAGTCAAATGGTACTTCCTTCCTTCCGAGCCCAGACGTGTGCCCAAACAGTGGTTTACCCCAACATATGGGGCATCAGCGTACTCAGGACCAATTGCACACCAAATTTGGGGGTTTATTTTCTCCTGTTACCCTTGGGAAAATAAAAAAATTGGGGACTACAAAAAATCACTTTTGTGGAAAAAAAAATATTTTTTATTTTCACGGCTCAGCATTATAAACTTCTGTGAAGCACTTGGAGGTTCAATGTGCTCCCCACACATCTAGATAAGCTCCTTGGGTGGTCTAGTTTCCATAATGGGGTCACTTGTGGGGATTTTCTACTGTTTAGGCACATCAGGGCCTCTGCAAATGCAACATGTTGCCCGCAGAACATTCCATCAAAGTCTACATTTCAAAATGGCGCTCATTCCCTTCCGAGCTCTCCCATGTGCCCAAACAATGGTTCCCCCCCACATATGGGGTATCAGAGTACTCAGGACAAATTACACAACAACTTTTGTGGTCTAATTTCTCCTGTTACCTTGGGAAAATAAAAAATAGTGGGCTAAAAAATCATTTTTGAGTAAAAAAAATGATTTTTTATTTTCACGGCTCTGCGTTATAAATTTCTGTGAAGCACTTGGGGGTTCAAAGTGCTCACCACACATCTAAATAAGTTCCTTAAGGGGTCTAATTTCTAAAATGGGGTCACTTGTTGGGGGTTTCCACTGTTTAAGCACATCAGGGGCTCTCCAAACGTAACATGGCGTCCCATCTCAATTCCAGCCAATTCTGCATTGAAAAAGTAAAATGTCGCTCCTTCCGTTCCAAGCCCTGCCGTGCGCCCAAACAGTGGTTTACCCCCACATATGGAGTATCGGCGTATTCAGGAGAAATTGGACAACAAATGTTGGGTTCATTTTCTCTTTTTACACTTGTGAAAATAAAAAAAATTGGTTCTGGAGTAAATGGTTTGTAAAAAAAAGTTAAATGTTAGTTTTTTCCTTCCACATTGCTTCAGTTCCTGTGAAGCACATGAAGGGTTATTAAACTTCTTGAATGTGGTTTTGAGCACCTTGAGGGGTGCAGTTTTTAGAATGGTGTCACTTTTGGGTATTTTCTGTCATATTGACCTCTCAAAGTGACTTCAAATGTGATGTGATCCCTAAAAAATGGTTTTGTAAATTTTGTTGTAAAAATGAGAAATCGCTGGTCAACTTTTAACCCTTATAACTTCCTAAAAAATAAAAAAATTTGTTTCCAAAATTGTGCTGATGTAAAGCAGACATATGGGAAATGTTATTTATTAAGTATTTTTTGTGACCTCTCTCTGATTTAAGGGCATAAAAATTAAAAGTTTGACAATTGCAAAATGTTAAAATTTTTTCCCCATATTTCCATTTTTTTCATAAATAAACGCAAATCATATCGAAGAAATTTTACCACTAACATGAAGTAAAATATGTAAAAAAAAAAAACATTCTTAGAATCAGTGGGATCCGTTAAAGCGTTCCAGAGTTATAACCTCATAAAGTGACAGTGGTCAGAATTGAAAAAATTGGCCCGGTCATTAAGCTGCAAATTGGCTCCGTCACTAAGGGGTTAAGGGGAAACATGTAAATATTTTGGAGTGACCTAGTCAAAAGCCAGACCTAACACCAGGGGTGGGGAACCGTTTTTCAGCCAAGGGCCATTTGATTATTTATACCATCACTTGGGGCGGTAGAAAATTATCAACCTGAAAATTACCCTACTGTATTTGGCCAAGCATTAATTAACTCGCCCCTGATGTGACGACTGGAGCTTCTTCTGGTTGATGTTGCTGTGATGTTATGTGGTATGGATGATGTTCCTACTCTTAACTGCTTTTCCTGGTTTGTGCCGAAGCACAGACGACACTTTGCGATGATAAGTTTTATAAGGAACTTGTGGGAAATGTATCACTACTCATGTAATGTGTATAAAACTCAAGCAGTGAGAGAACTGCAGTATACATAACATAGGAGACACAGAGACTGCTGTACATACATCACATAGGAGACATAGAGACAGCTGTATATCTATAACGTAGGAGACACCGAGACTGCGTTATAAACAGCACATTGGAGTCTCCGAGACTACCATTTTCACATTAAAAAGGAGACACTGAGACTGCTGAATGTAGAATACATTGGAGACTCTGAGACTACTGTTTACATATTACACAGGAGACACTGAGACTGCTGTATATAATCACAGTGCAGACTCTGTGACTACTGCTTACTGTATAAATATCACAGTTGATAGAGAGAGAGCTGTATACATTACATAGGAGACACTAATACTGCTGCATATACAACACATAGGCGACACCGAGACTGCTGTGCATAAATCACATAGGAAACATTGAGACTGCTGTATACATCTAATAGGAGACACTGGGGCTGGAGTATGTACATCATGTAGGATACACTGGAGCTGGAGTATATCCATCACAGGAGATGTAGGGATGCAGTATATGCATCACAGGAGGCTTGGAACTGGGGCATGTGCGTCACAGGAGCCATGGGCTGCGGTATAAAGATCACAGGAGACATGGAGCTTCGGTATATAGAGAAAAAGATACATTGGGCTAGAGCATATACATCACAGGAGGAGACATGGGTTGCAGATTATACATCACAGGTGCAACACGTAATTTCCACTGTGATCTTCTGTGGAACAGGAGCGCATTGTGCTAATATCACCCACAAAGTACGTTTTGATGCTGGCACTGGCCAGGATGTAATCTTTAATTCTACATGCTGCAGCATTCAGTATTTTGATTGCACTCACAGAGCAGGAAGAAATTCAAGTGCCCGGCTGCCATCAAAATGCAGCTGCTGACCCAAATACTGCGGATTCTGGCAATCTGCCCATGGGCCTGAGAAAAGGTCATCGAGGGCCGTTAATGGCCCTAGGGCCTAAGGTTCCCTATCGCTGCCTTAATCCAATTGAGAATCTGTGGTCAGACTTGAAGATTGCTGTTCACCAGTGGAAACCATCTAACTTGTAGGAGTTTTGCCTTGAGCAATGGGCAAAATTCCCAGTGGCAAGATGTGGAAAACTCGTAGAGACTTGAGCCAAAGAGACTTGCAGCTGTAATTGCTGCAAAAGGAGGCTGTAGAAAAGTACTGACATTAGGGGGTGAATACTTATGCACACTGAATTTTTTGTTATTTTGTCCTATTTGTTCTTTGCTTCACAATGAAAATTAAACCAAATTTAACCACAGTTGTAGGCATGTTCTTTACATGAGAAACAAAATGCCCAATACTTTCTTAAAGATGATCGGCGGTAGCAACTATACACAAACCGCCATCTAATATATAAAGCTCAAGTGTGTGTATGTATGTATGTATGTGTGTGTGTATGTGTGTATGTCCGGGATTGGCATCCGCACCGTCGCAGCTACAGCCACAAAATTTTGCACAGTCACACGTCTGGACCCCGAGAGTGTCCTAAGCTATGTGGTGAGGCGAAATTTTAACCCCGCGCGTTCCAATTCACCAAACAATTTTGCCCCTATCTACATAATGTGGAAAAAGTGTGTGTATCAAGCCCCGTCCCTCATTATGATGTCATAATGGTTGCCATGGCGACGCTGATGTCATCATAGGTTGCAAGCCCCGCCGCTCATTATGATGTCATAATGGTTGACCATGGGATGGAGGATGTGTGATGGGTATATGGGCACTCGACTATGGGATGGAGAATGTGTGATGGGTATATGGGCAGTGGACTATGGGATGGAGGATATGTATGACGGGTATATGGCTATGGGACTATGAGATGAAGGATGTGTGATGGGTATATGGGCATTGGACTATGGGATGGCGGATATGTATGATAGGTATATGGGCATGGGACTATGGGATGGAGAATATGTATGATGGGTATATGGACATGGGACTATGGGATGGAGAATATGTATGATGGGTATATGGGTATGGGACTATGGGATGGAGGATGTGTGATGGGTATATGGGCACTCGACTATGGGATGGAGGATATGTATGATGGGTATATGGGCACGGGCCTATGGGATGGTGGATATGTGTGATGGGTATATGGGCGCGGGACTATGGGATAGAGGATGTGTGATGGGTATGTGGGCACGGGACTATGGGATGGAGGATGTGTGATGGGTATATGGGCACGGGACTATGGGATGGAGGATGTGTGATGGGTATATGGGCACGGGACTATGGGATGGAGGATGTGTGATGGGTATATGGGCATGGGACTATGGGATGGAGGATGTGTGATGGGTATATGGGCATGGGACTATGGGATGGAGGATATGTATGATAGGTATATGGGCACTCGACTATGGGATGGAGGATATGTATGATGGGTATATGGGCACGGGCCTATGGGATGGAGGATAATTATAATTTGCTATAACTAACCACAGTTAGTTACTATGCCCGGGCAGCGCCGGGCTCTTCAGCTAGTATCAATATAAATTCCACTCCATATGTACAAGAAAACCAAGAGAACAAGTGCAGTAAAGGATTCAATGCAATATATAAAAAATTACTAATTTTATTAGTCACAATAATATCTACAATAGCGTAAAAGAGCACAATTACAAATCACAGGACAGACACAAAGGGAAAAATCCGTGTATACTAACTAACATGTACCAATAGACTCAACCATGACACTAGTCACAATATGTGACCAGGTATGCAGCAAGTAATGGCAAGCTATATCCCATATTCCCCAATAAATAGACCAAATAAAATAGACACAAGTAGGCAATTAGATCATAAAGGTGGGAAGCTTACCGGAGGGTATGCACGGACCCAGGACAGAGGGTAGGACCCCGATGCGCGTTTCGCGTCCTCACAGGGTGCTTTCTCATGAACTGATGCAAACCCTAAAAAAAAATGAAATTCCAGATTGTGAAGTAGCAAAACACGACAAATGCGAAGGGGTTGAATACTTATGCAAGCCACTTTAAATCAAATTAATCATTAAGGCTTCCCTGCCAGTCCCAGTTTTTTCCAGCATTTATTTTTGTTAAAAAGATCATGTAAAAATGCCTGATATATTTTTCTAATATTGCATGCATTTTGGGGGGGTGTGGGGGTGTTATTTAAGTGTCCAAATATTCTTTCTCTGCAAATAATGAATATTAGTACCTGTATTATCAAGGCTAAGTTCACACAACCATATAAGAAAAATCATCCGATTTTCATCCAGAAAAAATGGACGATATTTCAACTATATTGTCATTTTTATGGCATCCGGTTTTATGCATCAGCAATTTAAGGGGTTATCCATGGTTATTTATTGCTCTTGCTGACGATTCAGCTGCTCCCCGTCAACAGAACAGCTATTCTGATTGACATCCGGCTTGTAGCAGTTATGCAGCGGTGAGCCGGTTGTCAATCAGCATGATGTCGGCGGTCACGCCCCGTCAACAGAGTAGAGAGGAACAGAAGCCGCTGCTCTGTCGACATGATGTCAGAAAAAGCCACTGATTCACCTGTGATGGCAGATATGCCGGGCACAACAGGCAGGTATTTGCTTGTTAGTTCTTAGGCCTACAGTAAAAAAAAGAATTGTCCTGGATATTCCATTTAATAGAATTCAAAATTTTCAAGAACAATCAGTTTCCTGTATTAACCCTTTCACAACACCCACCATATATGCATGGTGGAAGCTGGATTCGCCCCATACCTAGCAGGTCAGGGCTGTGTGTTACAGCCAGATCCCGCTTCTAACAATTGCAGGTGGAGCTTAGACCGCGATTGTTAACCTGTTAAATGCTGCTGTCAATTGATCAACGGTCGACAGCCATAGGTCTATCGAAGACCTCCGTGCTACTCATTATGGACCTCTTTTGAAACTCTTCTTGTGGCTAGGCTTCAAAGGAGACCGTAATTTCTGTAATAGACAGCGATGTTGTATAAAAAAAAATTAAAAAAACCCCTAAAAGTTCAAATTGCCCTCTTGTTCATCCATTAGAAATAAAGAATTCAAAAAACTAAAAGAAAAAAACACACATGTGGTATCATTGAATTCAGAAACGTCCGATCTGTCAAAATATAAAAATAATTAACCTGATCGGTAAGCTCTGTAAAAAAAAAAATTCAGGACGCCAAAATTATCTTTTTTTGGTTGCTGTTTCACAAAAAATGCTGTACCAAATGATCAAAACGTCACATTCATCCCAAAATGGTATAAATAAAAATGCCGTCTTGCCCCGCCAAAAAATCAGCCATTACACAACGCCATCAGCCAAAAAATTAAAATTTACGTCTTGGAAAACGTGTACACAAGCCAGAATATTTTATTTTTCAAACTTCTGATTTTTCTTCACCACAAAAATAATCCCAAATAATAATCACCGTGATCATACTGATGAGCGGAATCCTATTGAAAGGTCATTTTTACCACAAAATGTACACCCTAAAATCATTTCCCAAAAAACAATGTCAGAATTGTGGATTTTTTTCACCATTTTTCTCCACCTGGAATTATTTTTCCCGTTTTCCAGTACACTATGTGGTAAAATGAATAGTGCCATTCAAAAGTACAACTTGTCGTCCCGCAAAAAAACAAGAAAAATAAGAGAGTTAGGACTCTGGGAAGAAGGGGATGAAAAAAGGAAATCACAAAACCAGAAATTGGCTGCTTTGTGAAAATCGGATGCAATATGGATGATCTGTATGGGATCCAATTTTTTTTTTTTTTTTTTTGCGCCTCATTCGAAATATGGAGGAGACCAGTGGTTTAAAAAAAAAAAAAATACCACTAAAATACTAACACATTAATTTTTGCCCAGCATTAAAAATAGGCCTAGGTCAACGGGGGAAAAATTGCATGCAGTGTTAAAAAAAAAAAAATAAAATAAAAATACTGATATACTTTAAACTTTTCCTCTGATTGATCTTCTCCTGGTTTTGGCTTACAAATACTGAAATAAAATACTGACTAAATACTGATAGTGTGAATGTGGCCTAAGGCTCCCTTTGCACACATTTTTTTAGTACCTCATTTTGGTATAAAAACGCATGTATAAACCCATTCATGCATTTTTTTTCTTCCATCTTTCAGCGGGTTCTGGTATATTTTCTTTTTTAAAATCAGTAAGTTTTAGTACCTGAGTTTTTTTTTTTGTTAGCTGCATTTTAAACAACATATTCTACAAAAAAAGACAAATAAACATCAAGGCAAAAAATAACGTAAAAGAAAAAAAACAACACAAGCGCTACAAATATGATTTTTTTTCCTCTCTGTGTATGTGAAGTCACATATATAAATACCTAATTTACCCCCAAAAAACCACGGAATGTCTATGTGAATTTACACTATTATTCATAAGCAGATGTACATGTCCATTCCCGAAGGTGGCCATAGGCAGCGGCCTACTGTGCCTATCAGTGTATTCTTCCTGCTTGTGAGATCTTTACTGTGCTCGCAACGAAATAAAAAAGATTTGGTAAGGAAAAGGCGCAGTCACAGTCATCCCTCAGCTTCTCAATGATAGAAATTGCGAGCAATAAGGGATAAGATTGGGGCTGAAATGGGAGACATGTTAAAGTCTTATGAGGAAGATTAAACTCCTAATCTTCTAAGGATGATTAGATTTCTAGCACTGTGTAGTACGTTAAAGCATCGCGTTTTGACTTTGCTGCGGCCATTACAGTCTTACGTATATGACACTGATGCTTTCATTGAGTTAATGAACCAACTTTATACTAAATCTGCTCCCATAGGGCATTGACGAGCTTTCTCCATAAAGGCTATTAAATGTGTACACATTGATTTACTAATAATGCATGCGGGGTGCTTGTGAATGCCCGAAGACTTATGTTTAGAACTGAGAAATTATCTGATACTTAGTCACGAAATACATATTTTATTTTTCTCTAGAAATTTACAAAGGTTGGTCACATACTGTACATATTGTCGAAATGTCTATTTTCTTGCTAAGTGTTCAATCTTTTCAACTGCCCTTTTAGGGCCTATTTTAGCTTATGTCCACCCCTATTAACTAATGCTGAGCAGGGTCAGATGGGAATTGCCCAATGACTAAAGGCCTCCATACACTTTAGATAATGTAGGCTGACCCCTTCGCTGTCATTGAGTTTAATAGACAGTCTAATGTGAATGTGAAGGGGCTCAGGGCCGGTGCTGTTGGCCGGTTCGGACTTCTCTTCACACTGACACCCCTCTTATAAAGGGTTATTTTTCCCATGTGTGTTGTGCTGTTGTGCTCGCGCTGCACTTACTTGTGGTCTGGAAGCCTCTTCTACATCTGTGTCATTGGGACTGGGATTGGTAATACACCCTAGGAGACCTTGGGTCCAGTTCAACAGTTTCGGTATTACTGTACAGTTTAGATGCATTCGACTATGGCATACAGCGCGGGGCAGAGCCCCCTCTGTTGGATGTTCCCATAAAACTTTACAGTTCAAGATCCTACCTCCAGTCTGCCTGAACTATTCCCACCTCAATAGCTACTGTTGGCACTAGGGACTACCCATTCAGCAACCCAGCTTTCTTGAGACCAGCCACTATTTCCTCTTGCTCTTCCCCGATTGCCCTATTCCTCTTAGGAGAAAATGAGACTTGGACTTCAATGACTCTTCTGGGCCACAGGCCCCGGACTATCTAGAGATCTACACCAGACTCTTGGTTCACCCTCCGGCTCTTTGGAAACTTGGTACTGTTAGGGCCCATCGCGGCTTGTACGTGAACTTGAACCTTTCACTAACACTGTCTGAAACTTTGACTGCCCAATCAGAAAGTGCTTCCCCTTTTTGTTTGCTTTAACCCTTCCCAGTATGTGGGCTATTCCCAAACCAATTAACTGTATCTTATCCAGTGTGTACTCGCTATATCCCTATAGCCTTTCAATGGTTCCCCTATTGGACAACCCTCCCCAGTCCAAGGTGATGGCCTTGAGGTTAAGCCTCCAGGAAACCGAACACAAACCGGCCATAATAATAACATATTTTTATATACAAATAACTTATGAATAACAAAGAATATTTTCATCAAATATAACCCATTTGCTGCAATGTCTTCTTGAGCTACTGCCCATCCTGTCACAAATGAGGGCACAGATGAGTGCTAGGGAAGAAAAGGATTTGGCATATCTCCAATTCAGACTGCCAGTCTTTTTATTCCCCTACATGAGGTCTCGGCGGAATGAGCGCTCTTGTGTATGGAAGAATTGGGCGACATAGCTGCAGCCCAAGCAAGCCATCGTCAGCCAACAGCAATCTTAAGTATATGAGGGGCTTTAACCCTCCTTAGGGCCTCCTCCAGTTCTCTTTTGAAGCACTTTCAGGAGTCAGAGGTTCTCTTTCCACTTCCGAATTCATATTTGGCTACAGTCCTGAATTTGCTTAGACTGTCTTAAAATTTGTAATTAATCCCTACAAACGCTGACATTTTCAGGTCCTAAAAAGGGACGGAAAGGATTACTTAAAGGGTTTGTCAACTACTGGAGAGACCCTTATTAATTGGCCAAGGGAAGAAAGAAAAATAAAAAAAATGATGCTTGTTTACCAAACTGACTCCACTCTTTTGAATACTTTGCCGATTTGCTGGCTTGATATGCAGCGAAGGCCTCATGTGACCGCTCCAACCGATCAGTGGTGATCAGCTGCAGTAGTCACATTTTTGCCAAATATGTGCTCGAAGTACAGTGTTTCATTCGGCTTGAGATGTAACGCTGAGAATGGGAGTCTAGGAGGTGATTAGCAATCTTTTTTTTTAATTTTTCTCTCTCCTTGGGCCTATTAATAAGGGCGGCCCATTCAAGACTTAAAAAACTTACCTAAAACTAGAAGAATTTAGTGATGGGAGAAATGAATAGGCAGCTGTCCAACACATCTGGCTCCACTTTTATATGAGGGAAATACACCTTAAGTCATGTAAGTGAGTGATAGTCGGTATGTTTGTTTTTGGCACTGAAAACAATGCAAGGTTGGCGGTTAAACGCAATGGGCGCCATGTAATGCCTCAATTGCACCCACAGACGCTTGCATAAGCGAGAAGGGAACTTCCAATAGCAACAGATATATTCTCCTCTGAGGCAAACCCACATCCTGAAATATGGCTAGAAAAAGAAGGAAACCAGTGGACAAACTTGAGCAAATGCAGCAATGCCATTAGTCACCGACCCCTTGGCCAGTACTTTATTTCTCTTTTTTTTTTTGTGTCTAACCAACTCTACACACCAGAGAATAGTAGAATGTGCTAATACTGTTCCAACAGATCCCTTTTCATTAGAGATATGGGGGCTAAGGTTTGAAACCCTATTCTCTTAATTCTTCTCTATGTATTAAGGGCCCCTTAGTAAGGAAAAATGTAGCATGAGCAAAGGGTAAAAGGTCTCAACAGGGAAGATAAAAAATGATTTTATCGTGTCCCCCAAAATCTCCCATGGAGGCCAATTTTGGCTTTTTTGTTCCATACGATGTTATACGACTACTTGCCCGGTAAGAATATTCAGGCTCCTTATAAAAGCAGGTCAGTCCACGTCTTGTAACTTTTCACACAATGCTCTAATTAGCACACATTGTTTAGGAAGTGCCAAAACACGGCAAAAATGCCGACTCTGACAGTAACACCGCATAGAAATGAACTGTGCTAATTAAGTGTGGTACTCGTTCTATCACCTTGGTTGACCCAAAGTCCTAAAGGAACACAAAATGGAAAGCAGCAATATTTTAAGTTCCTTGTTCTTCTCATTCTTTAATCTATAGTATAATATTTTGGCCTGGCCTGACACCAAAAATTTGCTGCAAAAAGGATAAAAGCCTATAAGGCTATGTGCACGCGTTGCGTATTTGGTGCGGATTCGTGCAACTAAAATTTGTAGCCTTAAGTCGATGATTTTTAACTTAAAGGGGTTGTCCAGAAATTTTACCTTGATGGCCTATCCTTTTGCTTCAAAGTTTACCCATTAATTTCAATAACAGCCTAAGATCACTGACCCTCCCTTGTTTTATTGCGTCTTTTGGTGATTTTTTGGCAACAAGTGCACACCAAAATGCATGAACAAGGGTACGTGAGCACCACGTCTTTTTCAGATAGATTTACTCCTCCTGAAAAAAAAAAAAGCTCATAAAGCTCTCAAGAGAATAAACATATGCATTTTTATGTAAAAAATGGTTTGCGGTGCATATATTTAGGCTTTTCAGCGTCTTCAAGTTTCTAAAGATGCCAATAGGCTAAAAGAAGAGAGCAGAGCCTTCTTCAGGCAACTTCCTCTCCGCAGACGCTCTACAACTTCACTATACAAGTCAATGGGAAGCTCAAAACACTTTTCCCAGTGTTTTTGCTTCATAAACCGTTAGAGACAAGCAGGCGAGGGGACTAGGACATATTTTTCGAGCACGCCGAAGACACTCTGTTAGCACCCAAGCATGGCGGATAACACCTTATCTCAGCACGGCCACTCATCGCCATTTCCCACACATTACACACACTATGAAGAGCTTGTATATAATCTCATTCAGTTCTGTGCAGTGACCTAATAACTTGGCTGCGTACTACTCACATATTACTGGTATATAGTGTGTAAGGATATCACAGCTCACACCATAGGTTTACACCATGGCGCTGGTATAGTGGGGAAGGTCCTCAAGCGGTGGAGGCTCCACAGAATTGCACCTTTTTTGCAATGCTATATTCCAGCCCTGAATGGATTTAGGCCTTTTCTCCATAGGTCTTGTAATAACCAGTTGCTTAAAAAGCAAAATCTAGTATTTAATAACATGGCAATTTACTTGGAGTTCTTCCACCTACGACAGCATAAATACTGGAGCTGCAAATTTGGGTCAAAATTTGCTGGCAAATAAGCCCTAGAGATTGGGTATTTGCTGCAAACCTTTTTTGAGTACTTGAGTTGAGCTGATGTTCAAAAGACAAAATCTATTATCTATCTATCTATCTATCTATCTATCTATCTATCTATCTATCTATCTATCTATCTATCTATCTCACTATATATATGTACCACAACGCCATAATAGTTGCAAGTTTTGTGATACAACACACAGCCACACAGTTTTTACAGGAGAAAACAAGTAAAATAAATTGGTTTTATCTGTAAAAAAAAAACACATGCCAGTTATTATTAAGGTTTTTTTCTGCCACCCATTGTAATCCTTCTATTATAACAGTCCTAATGAGCATGTCACTAGTGTTTTCTCCTGGTAGCACACGCCTGTAGTCATACCCTAAGCACACTATACTATGTGTGTTTGAGTCAGTGCTGAGGCTGCTGTAATCACAGGATTTTTTAGCGAGCGAGCTCTTATTCTCCCTCCCCATAATTAAATAAGGTATTCAAATTAACTTACTTATTTCTCTTTTACTCTTTATCAATCAACCTGTCCATCCATCCATCATTCTCTCTCTCTCTTTCTGTAGCTAGGAGCAGGGAGGAAGTACAGGGCTCTAATTATTCAATAATTCTTCTACTCTAGCTCATGAATGCAGAATGTAGCCTGCGAGTGAACATCCATTTTTATTTTTTTTTAGTTTGTCCTGAGAGTTGTTAGGTGGATCACTAGGGTTACACTTCCAGATGTAATGTAGCCCCCTACAATAAAAGTATATAATAATCCATAAGTGGCAAAATGAGGATTATATTGGCATAGAGGGAACACCAGCAGCTCCATCCGGCTACTCCATGAGTTAGAGGAGATTATCTGGATACATAGAGACCGGTCTGGAGGAAGCAGAATGTTTCCTAGAGCCGCATTCGGAATACTCTTTCGAGCTGTGATGCATGAAGGTCAATTAGCAGAAGGTTCTACTCGTTAGGCCGGGAGGAATGAGGACATGCATTAGTGTTAGCTTCAAAGTGACAGAAGAGCTAATGGATTTAAAGAATATTGGTAGCACGCTCAGGATCAATGTAGTGTATCTGTGTGTGAAAACTTTTATTTAGCATCACATGAAGCCGAAAAGTGATGATGGAAGCAGAGCCTTCTGGGATATGTAGTTTATTAGCTGCACTAGGAATGCGTGATAATCCAGACCTCAAGTCTTTATAATGGTCAGAGCAGGATGAAAGCAGGACGGGGCAGATTTACCCAAAGTGTCAAAATGTTGTCAAATCTACCCAACGTGGCAAGTGCGCTAAAGCATGATTATTCAGCGTAAATCTATGTTTTGGCACAAATTTTGAGTACCCGCCTACTGGATCAACAAAGTTGGACCCTACTAGGTCATTGCTGCCTGTTTGCAGCCCCGGTGGGAAATCAGAACTACCGGGAGAGCATCAGAATAAGGGCCGGTGCAGACGAGCGTATTTTCGGACCGAGTCTGATCCAACAAAACGTCGGATCACACTCGGACCAATTTTAGTCTATGGGGACATGCACATGTCTGTTTTTTTTTTTATCTCCTTGGACAGAGTCTGTCTGAGAAATTAAATGCCGCCGGCCATGGAAGTCATTGATCGGACCTGGCCATGGAAGTCAATGATCGGACCCAGCCATGGAAGTCAATGATTGGACCTGGCCATGGAAGTCAATGATCGCATCGGGCCATGGAAGTCAATGATCGGACCCGGCCATGGAAGTCAATGATCGCACCCGGCCATGGAAGTCAGTGATTGCACCCGGCCATGATAGTCAATGATTGCACCCAGCCATGGAAGTCAACGATCGCACCCGGCCATGGAAGTCAGTGATCGCATCGGGCCATGGAAGTCAATGATCGGATCCAGCCATGGAAGTCAATGATCGGACCCGGCCATGGAAGTCATTGATCGGACCCGCCCATTGAAGTCAATGATCGCACCCGGCCATGGAAGTCAATGATCGTACCCGGCCATTGAAGTGAGTGATCGCACCCGGCCATTGAAGTCAATGATCGCACCCGGCCATGGAAGTCAGTGATCGGATCTGGCCATCTAAGTCAATTATCGGACTTGGGCATGGAAGTCAATGAGTGAGTGGAAAACATCAGAATGCACGCGGATAACATCTGAGTTCAATCCAATTTCCATGCACTGAATGAAGACGATGGAAAAATTTGTTTCTCTATCTTCTCCTCATCTGAGAGAATTGGAGTGCACTCTCATCACACTCTAAATAGAGTTTAATCAGAGTTCTGTTTGCATAAGCGACCCGATTCTTTCGGATGCAGGTACCGTCTGTATGTTAGGCAATGCTTGCATGTATTGTGACTGTCTTTCAGCCTTGAGACATGCAGCCGCGGGGACTAGAGCATATTATTCGAGCACGCCGAAATCACTCAGTCAGCACAAGAGCATGCTCAGATAACACCTTATCCGAGTTCGTTTTCTCATCACTAATTCCTCCTCCTCTCACCTTTCCCTTACTGTTGGGGTTCCTCAAGGATCGGTTCTAGGCCCCCTCCTCTTCTCCTTGTACACTGCCCCTATTGGTCAAACAATCAGTAGATTTGGTTTCCAGTACCATCTCTATGCTGATGACACCCAATTATACGCTTCTTCTCCTGACATCACGCCAGCCTTTCTAGAAAACACAGGCGATTGTCTAAACGCTGTGTCTAATATCATGTCCTCACTATATCTGAAACTGAACCTGTCAAAGACTGAACTCCTGGTGTTTCCTCCCGCTACTAATGTACCTATACCCGACATTGCTATTTCTGTGTGTGGTTCCACTATTACTCCCCAGCAACATGCCCGCTGTCTTGGGGTCATACTTGATTCCGAGCTTTCCTTTGCCCCCCACATTCGATCACTGGCTCGCTCTTGTCATCTGCACCTCAAAAACATTTCTAGAATTCGACCTTTTCTTACTTTTGACTCTGCAAAAACTCTTACTGTTTCTCTTATTCATTCTCGTCTCGACTATTGTAACTCTCTTCTAATCGGTCTCCCTCTTACCAAACTCTCCCCTCTCCAATCTGTCTTGAATGCTGCAGCCAGGATCATATTCCTCACCAATCGTTACACCGATGCCTCTACCTTGTGCAAGTCATTACACTGGCTACCCATCCACTCCAGAATTCAGTATAAACTTATTACCCTCACCCACAAAGCCCTCCATGGCTCAGCACCACCCTACATCTCCTCCCTTGTTTCAGTATACCACCCTACCCGCGCCCTCCGTTCTGCTGATGACCTGAGGTTAGTATCCTCAATAGTCAGAACCTCCCACTCCCGTCTCCAAGACTTTACACGTGCCGCGCCAATTCTTTGGAATGCACTTCCCAGGTCAATACGATTAGTCCCCAATCCCCACAATTTTAAGCGTGTCCTGAAAACGCATTTATTCAGACTGGCCTATCGCCTCAACACATTAACCTAACCTATCCCTGTGTGGCACAGCCAAAAGTTTTACCATAACCAGGTTCCCAGCATCATGTTCCCACATGCTTTATGCATCCATTAGCCCTCTGTGTCTGTACTGTCACACACCTAACATTATGGCTGGTCCATACAATCAGAGCAACTGTTACCACCCACCTTTCGTGTCTACCTCTTTCCTCATAGACTGTAAGCTTGCGAGCAGGGCACTCATTCCTCTTGGTATTTGTTATAATCTACTGTATGTGATTATTGTTATGCTGTAATGTCTATTGTCTGTACAAATCCCCTCTGAAATGTAAAGTGCTGCGGAATATGTCGGCGCTATAAAAATAAAATTTATTATTATTTTATTATTATCACTAATAGTGTTTTACAACCTGTGGGTCTCACCTCTTTTTATTCATCTAGATTCATAACGGTCTGCTTAGCTCAATGCTGAGGCTGCTGTAATCACAGGATTTTCTTTTATCCTTTCAGCTTTTGCAAAACTCCAGCTCTCACCGTGCCCCGACGGTCAATATAGCCCCGTAGAAAAGATTCATTTGGACATAGTAGTATGAAATGGTTTGGTAAACGTTTCTCGTTTCTCCCCTAAATATGGTTTCCATGATTCTTAGACCAATTCTATTTTCCTAATCCATATTTATTAATATAATTACATCATCCTTTATTACTATTTGGCCCCAATATATATATATATATATTTTTGCATTTGGATGAAATAAGCCCAGACTGATGGTTGATCTCTACGAGCCACATCACAGTTGATCATCTGTCAATATCTGTGAATCCATCGTCTTCTGAAATTGTCACTTAGTGGAGATTCTCGCCGTCAGCAGTTTTCCTAAGAGTTCCCTTTCTTAACGGCAGCAATGATTTTTCTCCGTGATGGATGTTGAAGGCCGTCCTGAATATCTTTTGTTGCTTTGCTTGACCTGAATATTTTTTTTGTATCTTTGCTCCATCTGAATTCCTTGGTGAATTTCGACTCCTCGGTATCAGCTTACAATGTTCCCGCAGAGAACGTCCAGACTTGTCATGATATTGTTATTCGGAGAGTTACATTTCCTCCCTAAGCACGGAGTAAATATAGGAGTCATTTTTGGATTCACTTACAGGCTAATTTGTCATTGAATTTACGTGTTTTATTTTTCTCATTTTTGCCCTTTTTTTTTTTCTCTTTTGCCTAATTCATGTTTATTTTTCACTCGTTCTTTTTGTGGCTTTTTTTTAATGCTCCTTGCCACTTTTTTCTTGTTTGTAAATATGGAGACAATTCCAACTATTATTTTTTCTTTCCTTATTCATTTGCAATAGTTTTTGCACAATTGTAATTATTATTTTTTTTCCCGCAATTGACGATATTTTAAAATATTGCCCCCCCCCCCCCAAAAGGCATCTTTGAATTTGCACAAAGTTGATCAACAATACAGTTGTGGCCAAAAGTATTGGCACCCCTGCAATTCTGTCAGATAATACTCAGTTTCTTCCTGAAAATTATTGCAAACACAAATTCTTTGGTATTATTATCTTCATTTAATTTGTCTTAAATGAAAAAAACACAAAAGAGAATGAAGCAAAAAGCAAAACATTGATCATTTCACACAAAACTCCCAAAATGGGCCAGACAAAAGTATTGGCACCCTCAGCCTAATACTTAGTTGCACAACCTTTAGC
Organism: Dendrobates tinctorius; assembly: GCF_039654945.1. Lineage (NCBI taxonomy): Eukaryota > Metazoa > Chordata > Amphibia > Anura > Dendrobatidae > Dendrobates > Dendrobates tinctorius. The sequence goes on from NW_027361784.1 coordinate 3,750,387, forward strand.
CAAAATAACTGCGACCAACCGCTTCCGGTAACTATCAATGAGTTTCCTACAATGCTCTGCTGGAATTTTAGACCATTCTTCTTTGGCATTCTTCCCCACCGGCACCGCCTCCTCCTGCTTGACTGACTGCAGGTAGCCAGAATTCAGGTTTTTTTTTTTTAACACTATGCTGTGTATAAAAAATGTAGCTCTAACCTTTATCAAAATATATCAGAAGAGGAATTAGCGCAGAATATTGCACCTGTAAACAAGAGGTGGACGTTCACTTACGCTCCTCCATCTTATTTTAAGAAATTTAGTCCTATTTCTATCTATTTCTTGAAAGGCTGGATGTTAATATGGCATCTATATGGCTTCTCACCGAGGTCGCCCAAACTCCTTTCAGGTAGGTCTATCAGGTCTTCATTTCATAAGTTTGGGAGTAATCATAGTGGACATAAGACTTGTCACCAAGAGACAGAGATACAATATTATATGAAACATGTAAAGTGCATTTGTAGTAATCTGGGCAAAAACATTTCTTGGGTTTGTGTCGAGAGGTCAATAATACAGTTGTAGGTGGCATTTTTGCTCCTCTATGCGGTGACTATTCCCTAGATGTGGACGTTGCTGTCTCCCAGGTTGGAGATTGCTCACTGAGCTCCATCACGTAATAGCACTAATGAGTTATATGCGGCTTTCTCAATCAGCCACAGTTGTGTAAGATCGGTGATGTGCTCGGAGAGGCCCATGCTCGTTAGATTGCAGTAATGACATGACTTCCAGCGTTGGACTGGCCCACCAGAGAACCGGAGAATCCTCCGGTGGGCCCTGGCTTCTCCTTCAGGAGAGTTCATAGTGCAAATGTTGCAGCTGCTATGGGGCTCTTCAGTGGGGGAGAAAGGTGGGCCCTCAGAATCAAATCCTCTGGTGGGCCCAATGTTCTTCAGTCTGACACTGATGGCTTCTGTTACGCTACAGGAGATGTGAGCAAGAGTGGACCCACTGGACCGTGACGTCGAACCCTCCCTGAGCGAGCGCACCAGGTGGACCGACCCCTATACAGGGATCGTTTGGGAGCAGGCTCAAGAAGTTCAAACGTCACGGCAGCCAGGACCAGGGGTCGGCTCAAGAGGATGAGCTGCAGGGAAGCGGTGGAGGACCGGCGAGATTTCCGGGACAACCAGGGTCCGGGAGCAGAGACAGCGGAGCAGGCGGACAAGGGAGAGAGAGCAGGACCTGGGCGGAGGCAGGAGTACACCGTACTGCAAAAGAAAGACACAGAAAGGGTTAGCAGGGAAGCAGGCAGGCAAGGCACAGGAGCAGGGAGGGCGCGGGCTGGAGCAGACAGCGAGCAGCAGCGCGCACGGCCTAGACTAAGCGAGGAAACTCGACAGTCAGGCGCCTCCCCTAAGGGAGGGCGGCCTGAAGTACCTGCGGGTGGCCACCGATTGGCCAGGTGATGAAACCGGGTCAGGGCAGGGTGATAGACGTCCGTGCTGAAGGGACGCGCGGTCTGACCCCCCCGGCGCGTGCACGGAGGCAACGTGCGCGCGGCAGAAGGCAGAGGAGGAGCGCGCCGGGAAGCCGCCCGTCGGAAGGGGGGAAGATTGGAGGCGCGCGCCGGAGCTGGCAGGCAAGAGGGACCCGGAGCGGAAGCAGACGGCGCTGCGGGACCAGCGGTAAGTATGGAGGGGATGGGAGCAGCGGTGCTGACAGTACCCCCTCTCTTACATCCCCCTCTACTGTGTCTGGCAAAAAACCTCTTAAGGATGTGTGGAGCATTGACGTTTTCCCTCGGCTCCCAAGATCTCTCCTCGGGACCAAAACCTTTCCAATCGATGAGAAAAAACGTTTTATCCCTTACCCTTTTAGAGGCCAAAATGTCTCTTACCTCAAAAACATTATCAGCGCTGACTGGTGGGGGAGAGGGTTTCGGAAGCGGGTGGAAACGATTCAGGACAACTGGCTTAAGGAGAGAGACATGGAAGGTGTTGGGGACTCGGAGCGAGGCAGGCAACTCCAACCGGTAGGACACGTTGTTGATACGTTTGAGAATCTTAAAAGGCCCAATGTAGCGAGGTCCCAGCTTGTACGAGGGGAGCTTCAACCTAATATACTTGGCAGAGAGCCAAACTTGTTGTCCCGGCAGATAAGTAGGAGAGTCCAAGCGTCTCTTGTCCGCATGTCTCTTCATGCGCTCTCCGGATCTCTTGAGAGCTTCTTTAGTCTCGGACCAGACCTTGGAGAATTCCATGGCCAAGGAATCTGCTGCCGGCACCCCGGAGGTAGTGGCAATCGGTAACGGGATCCCAGGATGCATCCCAAACACTACAAAAAATGGAGACTTGGCCGAGGACTCGCTGGAATGATTATTGTAGGAAAATTCTGCCCAGGGGAGGAGATGGACCCAGTTATCTTGGTGGGCATTAGAGAATAGACGTAGATATGACGCTAGTACCTGATTGACGCGTTCCACTTGCCCGTTGGACTGAGGGTGGTATGCGGAAGAAAAGTCTAATTTGACCTCCAGAAGTTGACATAGGGCTCTCCAAAACCGAGAAGTGAATTGTACCCCACGATCAGAAACAATATGCTGCGGGAAACCGTGAAGGCGGAAGATCTGCTGGATAAAAATCTTCGCCAATTCAGGAGCCGAGGGTAGTGCTGGCAGAGGAATAAAATGGGCCATCTTAGAGAAGCGATCGACTGCTACCAGGATAGTCGTACATCCGGACGAGTTGGGCAAATCGGTGACGAAATCCAAGGCTATATGCTGCCATGGAACCGAAGGGACGGGCAGCGGCAGCAGAAGACCGGAGGGTGGCCGTCTGGGAACTTTGACCTTGGCACAGGACGAGCAAGATGCCGTGAAGTCAATCACATCCTGGCGAAGTGTAGGCCACCAATAGAAACGAGTAATGAGATCCAGCGTTTTCTTGACTCCCACATGCCCCGAAAGTTTAGAGGAATGACCCCAGCGCAGCACCTCTCTCCTATCTGCCTCAGAGACGTAGGTCTTGCCTGGAGGAGGAGTGATGAGATTCACTGGAGCCACTGTGATGATCTTGGCCGGATCGATGATATGAGCCGGTTCCTCCACCAGATCTGGAGATTGCAGAGACCGGGACAATGCGTCAGCCTTGACGTTTTTAGGTCCGGGGCGAAAACGTATCTCGAAATCGAACCGTCCAAAAAAGAGAGACCATCTGGCTTGCCGGGGGTTCAGTCTGTGGGCTGTCTGGAGGTACGCTAGATTTTTGTGATCGGTAAAGATGGTAAATGGGTGGACCGACCCCTCCAGAAGATAGCGCCACTCCTCCATTGCCAATTTTATGGCTAACAACTCGCGGTCCCCGATGGAGTAATTACATTCGGCGGGAGAGAACGCCTTTGAGAAGAACCCACAGGTAGCCAGTCGCCCGGACGAGGATCTTTGAGAGAGAACAGCACCAGCTCCTGTGGATGAGGCATCTACTTCCAAAATGAAGGGTTTGTTAACTTGGGGACGGTGGAGCACAGGTGCTGTCGCAAAGGCCTGTTTCAAACTGGAAAAAGCCTCTTCAGCCTCTGGTGGCCAGAGCGAGGGATCGGTACCCCTGCGAGTTAGACTGGAAAGGGGTTTGATGAGAGATGAAAAATGTGGCACAAATTGACGATAATAATTGGCGAAGCCGAGGAACCGTTGAATTGCCTTGGTACCCACCGGGCGAGGCCATTGGAGAATTGCCGACAATTTCTCAGGATCCATCTCTAGCCCAGAATCCGACACCACGTAACCTAAGAAGGGCAATGAAGATTGCTCAAAGAGACACTTCTCAAGCTTCGCGTAGAGATGATTCTCCCACAGACGCTGTAGTACCTGACGAACACTCCTTCTGTGCGATGCCAGATCCGGGGAAAAAATAAGGATGTCATCTAGGTACACTACCACGCAGGAGTACAGCAGGTCTCGGAAGATGTCATTAACGAATTCCTGAAACACCGCGGGAGCATTGCAGAGGCCGAAGGGCATGACAAGATATTCATAGTGCCCGTCCCGGGTGTTAAAGGCCGTTTTCCACTCGTCGCCGGAGCGGATGCGAACGAGGTTATAGGCTCCGCGCAGGTCCAGCTTAGAAAAGATGCGGGCTCCACGTAAACGGTCGAAGAGTTCAGGAATAAGCGGCAAGGGATACTTATTCTTGATCGTAATGTTGTTTAATCCCCGGAAATCAATACAAGGACGAAGTGAACCGTCCTTCTTCTTCACAAAGAAAAACCCGGCACCAGCAGGCGAAGAGGACTTTCGGATGAACCCTCTGGCTAAATTATCCCGGATGTATTCGGACATGGCCGCGGTTTCAGCTGGAGACAGGGGATAAATTCGCCCTCTGGGCGGTGTGGTTCCGGGTTGTAGGTCGATAGGACAATCGTACGGCCGATGTGGGGGTAGGGTCTCTGCCTCTTTCTTGTCAAACACATCCGAAAACGACCAGTATACAGCAGGTAAGCCCTCAGGGCCCGAGGAGACTGGAGAAGGAATAGCCGGAAGAACGGATCCTAGACACCTCTCTTGGCAAGGATGCCCCTAGCGGAGGACCTCCCCAGAACGCCAATCCAACACGGGTTCATGTGTCCTAAGCCAGGGAAGCCCAAGTAGCAGAGCGTGGGACAGGTTGGGTAGAACGTAGAATGCGATCAGCTCCTGGTGCAAGGCCCCGACTTGCAGACGGACCTCCTCCGTAACCTGGGACACCGATACCTGCAGAGGTCTCCCATCCACAGAGGCGATAACACGTGGAGTCTTTAGGGTAATTACGGGAATCCGGTACTTCCTCGCCTCTCTTAACCGGATGAAATTTCCCGCCGCGCCCGAGTCCACATAGGCCACCTCCGAAGCACGTTTCTGACCAAAAACCAGCTGCACTGAAAAAGTAAGAGGATGAGAGGAGTGGGACACACCTAGGGCGGCCTCTCTTACCTGACCTAGGTGGAGGAGTTTCCCGGTCTCTCAGGACAAGATCGTAGAAAGTGAGACGCGCTGCCACAATACAGGCACAATCCCTCCGTCAGTCTCTCCCTCCGGCGCTGTTCCGCCAACTTGACCCGATCTACTTGCATCGGTTCTGGCGCCGAACTGGAAGATGGCCCAAGTGGACGTGGAATAGAGGGCCTATGGAGAGAAGAAGAAGATCTCAGCGGTCTCCTCTCCCTAGCGGCCTCGCGGTTGCGCTCCTGGAACCGGAGGTCGATCCGGGTGGCCAAGGAAATGAGATCCTCTAAGTTAGGCGGGGTATCTCGTCCCGCCAGTTCGTCCTTAATCCTGCCCGAGAGACCATGCCAGAAGGCCCCAACCAAAGCCTCATTATTCCACTCCAACTCAGAGGCCAAGGTACGGAATCGGATGGCGTATTGTCCGACCGTGAGCGAACCCTGAGTGAGGCAGAAAAGGGACTCAGTTGCGGAAGCCAACCGGCCGGGCTCGTCAAAAACTTTACAGAAAGTGTCCGTGAAGGTCTGGAGGTTACAAACTATAGGGTCATCCCGTTCCCACAGGGGATTCACCCAGGAGAGGGCCTCTCCCTCCAAATGGGACACAATGAAGGCTACTTTTGCCCGGTCAGTGGGATACTGCTGAGGCAGAAGTTCAAAGTGCAACCGGCACTGATTCAAAAAACCCCTGCATAATTTTGGGTCGCCGCCATACCGTGGCGGTTTACCAAGCCTAGGGGATGGGGCATGTACAGGATCTGGAGTACGAGACGAGTCTCGTGCGGCTGCGGACTGGAGGGAGAGCAGCCGATCGTCGACCGAAGCCATATAGGAGAGGATATGAGCCTGGGTATCTCGTTGTTAACCCAGCTCCTGCTGAAGGCTGGCCAATTGGGAGGCGTTGCTGGGATCTGTGGCCTGTAGGGCCGACAGGCGGGAGTCCATGGTCTTCATAAAAGACATTATGCGGGTTTGGTTCTCCCGTAAGAATACTAGCTCTTTCTGGGCAGCGGTCCCGGCGGGGTCCATGGCCTGACTGTTCTGTTACGCTACAGGAGATGTGAGCAAGAGTGGACCCACTGGACCGTGACGTCGAACCCTCCCTGAGCGAGCGCACCAGGTGGACCGACCCCTATACAGGGATCGTTTGGGAGCAGGCTCAAGAAGTTCAAACGTCACGGCAGCCAGGACCAGGGGTCGGCTCAAGAGGATGAGCTGCAGGGAAGCGGTGGAGGACCGGCGAGATTTCCGGGACAACCAGGGTCCGGGAGCAGAGACAGCGGAGCAGGCGGACAAGGGAGAGAGAGCAGGACCTGGGCGGAGGCAGGAGTACACCGTACTGCAAAAGAAAGACACAGGAAGGGTTAGCAGGGAAGCAGGCAGGCAAGGCACAGGAGCAGGGAGGGCGCGGGCTGGAGCAGACAGCGAGCAGCAGCGCGCACGGCCTAGACTAAGCGAGGAAACTCGACAGTCAGGCACCTCCCCTAAGGGAGGGCGGCCTGAAGTACCTGTGGGTGGCCACCGATTGGCCAGGTGATGAAACCGGGTCAGGGCAGGGTGATAGACGTCCGTGCTGAAGGGACGCGCGGTCTGACCCCCCGGCGGGTGCACGGAGGCAACGTGCGCGCGGCAGAAGGCAGAGGAGGAGCGCGCCGGGAAGCCGCCCGTCGGAAGGGGGGAAGATTGGAGGCGCGCGCCGGAGCTGGCAGGCAAGAGGGACCCGGAGCGGAAGCAGACGGCGCTGCGGGACCAGCGGTAAGTATGGAGGCGATGGGAGCAGCGGTGCTGACAGCTTCTGTAGGTTTCCTGCAGTATTTTCTTCACGATGTCTCAGATTCTGCTTGTTTGAGGGCATTTTATTCCTCTCTACATCATTTGCGATATAACATCCAACCTAGTTACATTTCATAGTTATGAAATCACAAATTTGTATCTGTTTTATGCGTCCAGTACTTCAGCTGTATTTTATACCTTGTATTAGATGACGGAGATCCTTCACAGCCGGGAGGGACCCGGGTTACACTTTCGGGGTAATGTTCCTGCACATCTATAACAGAGGCAGTCTTTTGGATTTTTAGGGTGTGTGTGTCGGGGTAGCTATTTAGGGAGGGCTAAATTAACCCTTCACGGTTGACCCAGTGATTTCCAAATTATTCCAGTGTTGCTAGCAACTCAAATGACCACACGGAAACTGGGGTCTCTGTACAGGAGGATTAGGGCAGATCACTAAGCCCCTTTATTTTAGTCATATCTTTTATAATCTTTTGCTTAATTATGCAAGGTTCTCAAGTACCAATAGCATCATTTCACTTTATAAGCCAATAATATTGCAAGAAAACCGGAAACTACATATATGTCCGTCATAGAAAGTAGTATAGTGGCATATTCTTCAGAGTTTTACACTCCCGCCTCCCTTATCTTTGCACCTGATGAGAACAGTCTGGTTTCATGACAGCCCTTGCCAATTACAAAAATTTATCTTACAGCAACAAAAATGAAGAAACGAAACCTTCAGAGAATGGACAAAACGAAACTTCAGCTCTGATTTTAGTATTAACCCTTCACATGTGCACACGCTGCGGAATGCTCTGCAGATTTGTCCGCACGGATTTAGTAAAATCCGCAGGTAAATCCGCAGGTCAGAAGACCTGCGGTTTATCTGCGGATTGCTCTGCGGTTTTACCCTGCGGTTTATCATCTCTACAATGGAGGAGATGGCAAACCGCAGCGGAATCCACAGAAAAGAATGACATGTCATTTCTTTCTGCGGATTGAAAACCGCAGCAAAACCGCGCGGATAAATCCGCACCGTCTGCACTGCGGTTTTCGTTTTCCATAGGTTATAATGTTACAGTACACTGCAGCAGAAACTGCTGCGGTTCCGCAGGGCCAAAACCGCTGCGGATCCGCAGCAGAATCCGCAGCGTGTGCACACACCCTAAGGCTATGTGCCCACGTTGCGTGTAAAAACGCACACAGAAAACCGACTCCTTCCCAGAAATCGCGCGTTTTTTTCCAGTTTTTTTATGATCGCGATTTTCGCGTGCGATATTCAAGCACTTTCCAAGCGATTTAAAGCATCGCTTGGAAAGTGATTGACAGGTTGGTCACACTCGTCAAACATAGTGTTTGACAAGTGTGACCAGGTTTTTACTATTGAGGCCGCCTATGCGGCATCAATAGTAAAAGATAGGATGTTAAAAATGCTAAAAAAAATAAAAAAATTGGGTATATTTACCTTCCGGCGTCCCGCGCTGCCATCCCGGGCCTCAGCGTTCCCAGTAATGCCTTGCGAGACCTGTGAGACGTAGTCTCACGTTGCTATAGCGATCTCGCGAGACCACGTCATCACAGGACCTTGCCGCAAGGCATTACTGGGAACGCTTAGGCCGGGAATGCAGCGCGGGACATCGGAAGGTAAATATACCCCGATTTCTTAATTTTTTATTGTTTTTTTTACAGGGGTATGGTACCCAGGGCCTGGAGGACAGTCTCCTCTCCTCCACACCGTGGGTACCAACCGCACATTAGACGCTTAACTTCCCGCATGGTGGGCATAGCCACATGCGGGAAGTAAGCGGTTCTCATGCATTCCTATGGGTGCGGAATCGCGGCAATTCTTTGCGATTCCGCACAAAAGAATGATCATGCTGCGATTTTTTCCGCGATGCGATTCCGCCGCGGATAAAAGCGCAGCATTAGCACAGCATGTGCGGAATGCCATAGGAATGCATGGGGGGGCGTTCTGTACACGATTTTTAAACGATTTCGCAGCGTTTTCGCGCCGAAAATCGCGGCAAAAACGCTTAAAAATCGCTACGTGGGCACACAGCCTTAGGCTATGTTCACATATATATATTTTCAAAAACAATGTTTTTTTTTTTTCATTCTGCAGTGCTTCAGGAAAAGTCTTTTTTGGATAGTTTTTTGGAATAGTTTTTCATCCCCTGAAGCCGTTTTCAGAAGTTTTTTTCTTAAAGTTGTTTTTTTTTTTTTTTTCCAGCCATTTAAATGAACAGTTCTTATTTTGGAATAGATTCTACCAGAATCCACTTCAAAAAAGTGACATGCAAATGTTTTTTTTTTTCTCACTAGGCATTTTTCGAAACTTTCTTAGGAAAAAATAATGCTTATAAAACAGAATTTCCTGTGGAAATGAATAGGAAGAGTTTTCCAAATGTTTTGGAAGCAGTATTTAAAGTCAATTTGAAGCGGATCTGCTTAAAAAAAACCCTCAAAAAGCCTAGTGTGTACATAGGTTTACTGTATACCCAGAGATTTGCATTTTTCATTATTTGGGGGATTACCCCTGTGACAGAGGTTACAGTGATAACCTCAGTATGGAAGTATGGCTATATGTCAGATTTGCTTAATTTATTGACTTTTGGATTCAAGGGCAGCACTTGTCTCTTCTCCAGTGAAGACAGTGCAGAGGAATGGCATACTTCCTATGGATGGATACATAATTAGCTCTCCTCTCCTGCGTTTTCTGGAGTTCCTTTCCCCCATCAGTACAGTAAAGACCACCAGTGGTTAATGGAAACGTACAGGCTAGGCAATGTTTCATGGGAAACAGGAATACAAATGAGCTAACCTCAAGAAGGATAGAGAGGAGAGACCAGATTTTAACCCCAGGGTTAACGTTTTAAATAACTAAGACTATTCTGACTCTATCACTAGCCTGCTGGCATGGGGCTTTTGAGACACCGTTTTTATGGATGTCTCTATGTACTAGTACTCACACCAAGTGATTCCATCAGATAGCTTAACTCGACTGCAGAGGCACGTATGGAGATTCCAGAAGAAGGTTTATTCAGAAGAAGGTTTATTTGCAACCTGAATTCTTGTATTTTGCACAATTGCAGTCAGTAAAAAGACCGCCGATGGTGAATGGAATCTTACAGGCTAGGCAATGTTTCCTGGGAAACAAGTATGCAAATGAGCTCTCCTCGAGAAGGATGGAGAGGAGAGACTGGGTTTAAAAGTTTTAAATAGCGAAGACTATTCTGACTCCATAACTAAGCTGCTAGTATGAGGCTTTTGAGACACCTTTTCTATTGATGTCCCTATGTACAAGTACTCGCACAAAGTGATTTTATCAGATGGCGTAACTCGATTCCAGAGGCACATATGAAGATTCCAGAAGAAAGTCTATTTTCAAGCTGAATTCTTGTATTATGCACAATTACAGTAGGTAAAAAGACAATTCTCAACCAGGGCTGTGTAGAGATGATGCTAACAAGATGGGGAAGAAGGGAAGGGGTTAGTGACATCAGAGCTTGGGAGACAGGGAGAGAGATGGGACAAACCTCTGAAAGTCAAACCTGATTACACATCACTGAAACAGTAACAATACAAGACAATGCCATACTGTATGATACCTAAGTTGTGAGACATGACAAAGACATCTTTGGTTGTGTTTCGATGTGTCATTTTTATGCTGTCTGCTCATGCAGTTTAGAAGCCAAAGCTTAAATAGGAGTTGTTGAAAAAAAAAAATATGTTTCCTATATAATTGCCCTACCTTTACAATCCACTCCTGACATTGACTTTAAAAATTACAAGAAAAAACTGCACATGCAGAAAACAAAGCGCACCACCCTGCAATCCACTGAAGCTTCTTCTAGCCACATAGTTTCCAGCTATGTTATTTAGAGGCTGCTCCAATATGGCAGAGTGATATTTGGTGTTACCTGGTGGTGCTGGTCTCTGGTTTAATATGATTCTCCTATGCTATAACATGGGAAAATAGCCAAGTGGGGTCTTTATGAGTCAGCCCTACAGATTTGGAGCTCCTGCAAGGAAGACTTGGCAAATAATGCCAATTATAGATGTGCCATGCCTATAGGCTCCTACCCCCTAAAAAAGACTGAATGCTGTCAGAATTCAGCAAAGTATCACTTTAAGGGTGTGCACATTTATGCAACCACATTATTATAGTTCTCTATTTTTCTTTTTCCAACCGATCCACAGTATTCACAGAAGACATTAGAATTGGCAGAATCTAATTGATTCCAGTCCATCGTCCACGTCAGTTGCCTATTGCCGCCAGATGGGAGCAGGAGAACCACCTCATACCTGACGGCATCCACAGCCCGGCGTGATGCACATGTGGCGCAGTGCCGGAAGAGGTGTGAATGCTGTCAGGTTAGAGAAGGTTTTCCCGCTCCCGTACAGATACCATAGATCACTTTCTTGACCGATGGACTAGGACGTGCAAGTTGATGCTTACCAACTCTTGTAGACATGTATCACTGCAATCTTCTGACACTCGTGAGCAGGTAGACCGTACAGAACTCCACCCCAAGCTACTTCAGTTACTCCTATCTGATATCTTCAGGTCAGCCGGGCAGTGTCACCATGTCGGTCACAGGTACATACGGTGACGGTAAATCCCGATAGATTGGATCCTGTAGAAGATGTGCTACAACGTTGCCTGTATTGTCTGTTCTGGCTATGAAGCAAACCTCTCCGTGAGGAAGCTGACACCGCTCCGTAACTGCAAACCGGCGTTTCCTCCTAATTAATGAAGCAGCTACAATAGTCATCGCTGCCACGGATGATTATGCGCTGGCATTCTACAGCCAGTTTATTGCCCAGCGCGTTGGCATGTCCGATATTGTGAATAGCATCTCTGCACCAAGAGGTGTAGAAGCCAAACTGTGCACAGAAATAGTTGGCTACATGTATTATTAAATGGGTGTTCCTGGCATCACTAATTGGTACTATATTATTTATATCATATACAGTAAGTGGTGGTTTCATTCACTTGTCCCACATGATAGACTTAAATGTATTCTGCCTATTGTCAAGTCTTTTTTATTCTGTATTTATTGTTCACGCTGACAAGTATAATCAGGTCTGGACACTTTGGGGTAAGTTTAAAGGGGACGGGTCACTTTATTAATTTCCTTTTATTTTAGAGGGATTTTCAGAAGTTTGCTTCACGTCGAGCACAATGATATCAGAAATATAAGAAGTAAAAAATGACCTATTAGATTCTATGGGACAGTGTGGTCATGATCGGTAACATTATTGTGCAGGAGGAGGGAAGAGGAAGGAGGCGCTGTGCCAAGAACATCACCTGTGGTCACTGATTTTTTTTTTTTTTTTTTTAACTCCAAGCACGTGTTATCAGAGTTTTCACTGAGGCATACACTTCTTCCCTCTGTATCATGCTGACCAATCATAAGCTGGTAGCAACACAGTGGAAAAAGAAGAATACGATCCTACAATAATCCAAAGCTGGTTTCTCAGTGTGTGAAATGTAATGATACAGCTGTGATCGCTTGGACTGACCTCCTGCATTGTTCGAGAGCACAGATGACTAACACCTTTTAGATTATCTCCCTGCAGCTGAGTTTAGCTGTGTCATATTACAAACCCTTTTATTGGCTTCCTCCTCTCGTAGCACTGTCTACTCTGCTGTACTGCCCCTTCCACACATTGCCTGTCTGGAGATCAGTGTCAGTATCACACTTATGTATGTTGTGGTCATTTTGTGATTGCTCTGCAGTGAGAGCTGAACAGGCTTTCATGTCTTCTCAGACAGGAGTAGTCCAAATCAGTCAGGCTACTACTGTGTGAGATGTAATGACACCCTGATCTCACTGCACAGAGATTACAAGTTTCTTGAGCACAGCAGACATACGTGGGATTGCTGATATTTTACAGACAGTGTAGGGGAAGGCAGCACAGCAGAGCTGAAAATGCTGTGAAAGGAGAACTAATGCTGCACCTTCCACCACACAAACCTTATCTGATTGGTGTTAGTCATCTGTGCTTTCTAATCATGTAGGAGGTTAGACCAGGACACCAGGGCTGTATACTTAAATTTGACACACTGAGAAATCTGCTCTAAGCTACAGTGGGGGCGTGTTCTTCTTTCCTTTGTGTTGCTGCTTGCTTTTGATTAGTCTACCTCCTACAGGGAGAAAAAGTACACGCCCCCAGTAACAACTGTCTGATACTTAAAAAAGATAACCTATTAAGTGCCAAATACTTTGATTGCTAATATCGCTTTAAAACTCAGATGAAATTGTACAATGGCACAGATTTAGGAAATAAGCTATGAGGACTGTCCAGGATTATGAAAAGCAAAGCTGTTATCATTCAAAAACAGTGGCATGTACTACCAGACAGAACTAATGTAAAGTTTTTGGTACTGTTTTAAGAAAAAAACATCCATAGTTATCTAATTATTGATAGTCCCTTTAGAGAGGTTTCCCTTAATAGATTAGCAAACAGCAACTACTTAGATTGCTCCTTTAACCACTTAAAGGGGTTGTATTTTTGTTGTTTTTTTATCCTTTTGTTTCCTGTGCAAAAAAACATCTGCACTTATCCCCCATCGCTCCAGTGGCACCTCTGGTCTTTTAAATGTGGCTGCATCAGTGATATCAACATCACCACTTCAGTCAATCATTTGGGCTGAACTAACTAGTGCCATCTACATCAATATCACATCAGTGACTGGCTGCAGCTGTCATGATGTCTCTGTTGCAGCCACCGTTTGTGCAGAGAAAATCAGCAAGATAATAAAAGAACTTAAATAGAAAAATCTCTTAGCACATTTTTGACATAAGCATAATGTAGATACCCTGATTCCAGGAATGTGTCACTTACTGGACTGCTTGCTGTAGTTTCAATAAAATCACAGTTTTATCAGTAGGAGATTATCACTAGAGGAGTAGTAAACCTGCTGTCAGGTAGTCCTCCATCTTCATGAGCTCTGTATAACCCCGCCCATACCTGTGATTGGCAGCTTTCTGCTTATGCACAGTGTAAATGGAAAGCTGCCAGTCAGTGGTGTGGGTGGGGTTACACAGAGCTCATCAGTGTGTCATGTCCTCTTGGGAGGTCTGAGGTTAGATAATAGTATTGGGAATTATAGATCTCCCTTTTATCCTGTGTGTTTTGTTCCTCATATTAAATAGACTGCGTTTCCTTTGGTGTTGAAGAGGTTAACGACTCTTTGACTGCTGGTTGGAAACATGCTGCTCCATCTCACAGCTGTTCCTGACCTGCTCATTTTCTCTCTCTATGAAACCTGGCCAGACCTTCTCATCCATGGCTGTGAAAGTTTACTTCCTGGCTTGCTGAAGTTGGAGTTTGTAGTTGCTTCTGGAGATTTTTGTCTGCTGGTTTTGGGTGTATGTTTTCTCCATTATCCTATTCCCATTTAGTTAGTACCTGCCTATCCTTCCCTTTATTTCTCTCTACCCTTGATGAGTGTTTTTGTATGTAAGTTTCTTTTTGTTATCCCTGTGTGTCTTATGTGTTCCAGGCCTCCTGGGGAGGGTGAGGGGACAGCATATCAGGAGCATAGTAGGTTAGAGACTCAGGCCTCTCCACCATTAAGTGTACCCCCGGGACAAGGATAGTTGGGGCTCTTGTTCCAGTGACAGTTTGAGGCCCCCCTTCCTTTCCGAAGACCGTCACAGTGTGACAGATCTCTAATACCAGGGTTTCATGCTGCTCTCAGATGGGGTAACAAAAACCTGGTGACAGATACCTGTTATGTGGTTGAAGACGCAATCTTATTGCTTGTTGTCTAGGCCCCTGCATCTCTTTATAGTTACCCTGATTTGTTCCAGTGTTACATGAGGCCTCGCTGAAGAAAGCCGTGACCGTTACTGCAATAGATGTGCCAGAGTCCTAATAATTGGGCTGCACAGACTGCAATATTGTAGCGGCGGGTGCAGGCGGCTACCGGTCCTCCTATGAATGACGCCTCTTCCCGGCTCTCTCCGGTTGCTTAGGTGTAGTTCACAATGTATGTTCTCATTATTTTCCTTCGCTCTGCTCTTTTTCTCTCCAGGCCGCTGGGAGGAGTACGGGGATTACAGCGTGTCTGTGCGCCTTCAGCTCTCCCCTTACGTGATTTTGCCATCATTCCCGGCAGCACATTAAAGGGGGGGGAGTGTTAGAGGCATAAAATCACGATTATCGAGAAAGTTTACGCGCGGGTCTTTCTCTCCATTGCGATGGACTGGTTTATGGGCGCGTTGGAAATGAATGAGTTTGATTAGGATGATTATGGCGGCTGGTAGCTATTAGCCGTGGCACAAATACTGCAGGCTGTGTCATGTCAATGCAGAGAATCGCATCTGACGGGGCTGGAATCACTGACTTTTTTTTTCCCCCCTCCATGTGTTCTTAAAATAGATGATCGTCCTTTCATTAGATTGCGGTTGCATAAAAGAACAACGTTGGGGAATGGGAGGGATGCTGCTCATTATAATTGAACAGGGGGAAGAAGACATTAAAAGTGTAATTTGCTGAATCTCCCATTATCTTGCGCAGGCTATAGCCGTTTACACACCAGGGAGAACGCCGCGCCGCTCCCTGCCTGCAGCCATGGTGGAGCATTAGGGGAGCGCACAACACAAATGAGAATTATTTGATAAAATGGCTTCTCCATACTGTGCCCGGATCGTCTCCCAGCTATAGAAATCCGCCATAAAGAGTCGGCACACTGGGATCCGGCTACAAGCCAGGAAATTACCCCGGTTCAAAAAAAAGAAAAATTCTGTTTCTGGTTCCCAGAGTCCGAACAGTAAAGCTCAGGCCGGCACATTACGGGCGCCAGCGGCTGATTCTGCCCTGGTTACTAGGACTGCCCTGAAAATGTGTATTACAGAAACCCAGTGCCAATCTCAGGGCAGCGGGATCAGCGGCGACAGTAATGCCTTTCTTAACCCATTGCTGGTCTCCTGGCAGGCGCGCGCTTCAGCGATTTTATGCTGACTGAGCGCAGAGTGGCACAGGCAGCGCTGCAGGGTTGGAGCTTTCCAGCACTGTGAGGGTTAACAGGTGCAAGGTATTCTGAATGGGGCCGAAGACGGGGGATTTTTTTTAATATCTCTATGTTTAAGGTTTATCACTTCATTAAGATGGATGCATATGTGATAGATGGATAGATAATATATATGAGATAGATAGATAATATATATTGGATGGATGGATAGATGGTCATCATTATTCTCATTTGCACAAGGAAAGACTAGAAGCAATGGGATGAAACTGAATGGGAGGAGACATTAGATATTAGAAAAAACTTTTTGACAGTGAGGGTGATTAATGAGTGGAACAAGCTGCAACAAGAAATGGTGAGTTCTCCTTCAATGGAAGTCTTCAAACAGAGGCTGGACAGACATCTGACTGGGATAATTTAGTGACTCCTGCATTAAGCAGGGGGTTGGACCAGTTGGCCCAGGAGGTCCCTTCCAACTCTGACATTCTATGATAGATGGATAGATGATAGAAGGATGGATGGATAGATGATAGAAGGATGGATGGATAGAAGGATGGATGGATAGAAGGATAGATGGATGGATGGATAGATGATAGAAGGATGGATGGATAGATGATAGAAGGAAAGATAGAAAGAAGGATAGAAGGATGGATGGATAGAAGGATGGATGGATAGAAGGATGGATGGATGGATAGAAGTATGGATGGATAGATGATAGAAGGATGGATGGATGGATAGATTATAGAAGGAAAGATAGAAAGAAGGATAGGTGGATAGAAGGATGGATGGATAGGATGGATGGATAGAAGGATGGATGGATAGAAGGATGGATGGATAGAAGAATAGGTGGATAGAAGGATGGATGATAGAAGGAAAGATAGATAGAAGGATGGATGGATGATGGAAGGATGGATAGAAGGATAGATGGATGGATAGAAGGATAGATGGATGGATAGAAGGATGGATGGATAGAAGAATAGGTGGATAGAAGGATGGATGATAGAAGGAAAGATAGATAGAAGGATGGATGGATGATGGAAGGATGGATAGAAGGATAGATGGATGGATAGAAGGATAGATGGATGGATAGAAGGATAGATGGATGATGGAAGGATGGATAGAAGGATAGATGGATGATGGAAGGATGGATGGATGATGGAAGGATGGATAGAAGGATGGATAATAAATAGAAGGCTGGATGGAAGGGAAAGAAAATGGAAAAGAGGAATGAATGTGAGATGGAAAGCCTGGAGAAGATAAGAGATACATAAGTAATCACAGGCTGGATGATAGATTTGAGTCTGATGTAAAGGAGAAGGAATAGAAAATTGATAAAGATGAGAGAAATAGCTGGAAGACTACATCGCTGTAATACAGAGAGACCGGGGCTAGAGACCCGGAGAACGTACGGATGGATGCTGGCTGTAAGCCCGGTGCCGGTGTGGAGCCCCCGTCCCGGAGCAGGTGACCCCTCTGTCTCCTCCGGGCAGCCCCCCTGACTTCCGGCGCCCATTGGCCGCAGCGCTGTGAGGGGCGGTGGTGGTGGGCGGTGGTGCCGCCGCCGCTGCTCGTCCTCCCCGCTCTCACATATCTGTGCTGGACGCCGCGTCCTCCTCTTCCTCTGACTTGGGAGCTGTTCTTCCTGGCAGCCAGATGTGCTGATCCCCCGCCGCCGGCGTCCCAGGCTGCGGGGAGGACTATGAGCGGAGGACGCGCCGGCTTCACACTGGTGCCGGGGAAGCCGCTCCTGCTCCGCGCTGCTGCCGGCCCGTGCGGCCTGAGTCCGGGGAATAATGCCGCTCCGGTGCTCGCTGCAGCCCCGCTGTCGGTGCCCGGGGGAGCCGGCGGAGCCCGCCGGGCATGTCCGCTCTGGGCGCCGTCTGTAGCCGCTTTGTAGCCGGGCGGCGACTCTCCGGGGGAAGATGCAGTTTGACACTCTCCGCCAGTTCTGCAACACCGTCCTGTCTCATTTCCACGAGGCTTTCCCCGCTCCCCCCAACATCCTCCAGACGCCCCCCAACATCCTCCAGAGCGACCTGTTCGGCCAGACCCTCCACAGCTCCAGGTATGTGACTCCGGTGGGCAATGTCTGGCTGTGCTGCCCCCCTGCATAGCCCGATAGCGCCAACATACGCCGCCGCGTCGTACAAACACTGCGGACACTCATTTTACCTTTCAATATGTTTTTCTTATTATTACTATTGAGGTGGTGGTGGGGGGTGGAGCACATATGACCTCCCCCACCCCATAGCACAGGGAGACTATAGAAACTATAAGGTATGAGGAGATAACGATCCCAAACACACATCTGGCTCTGCTGCATCCGTATGTAATGGTCCCACTTGTGCGCACTGATAGGAATCCCTTCCAATGGGGGCGACGAGAGGATGAACAGAGGGGGGGACGCAGCTATTGGCCCCGCAGATTGATGGAGCGGGTGGGATTTGGTGCATTCGATAACGCCGTGTTCACACCATGTAGTTGTTATTTACTGCGCCGGAGTGATTGATGACCTGGAGTGAAGGCCGCCCCTAGGTCGCCCCCATTAGTGAGCAGCGGTCCGGGATCGCCTGCAGCTGTGGGGATGCTGCGTACGGCGGGCAGAGATGCTGGACAGCTCCTGCTGTGGGGAGACGCAGCAATGTCCTCCGCCGCTGATCAGCCCCTATACAGGCTGCCATCACTCACCAGCTGCACGGATTCTGGTTTATTTCCCCTGGAAGCAATTTGCTTTCATTAAATTCCCAATACAGATAGATGTTCCCCCAGCAGAATGTGGCAGCATAAAGGTATATGTATGTGCAGGGGTGTGCAAGAGCAATATAGGGGCCCATTGCAGTCCCATAACTCATGCCCATGCACAACTCCACCTGCTTTGCAGCCCCCCAACCTCCGGGGCCCTGGTATGTTGTGTATGGGAGAGAACCAATGTATAGATATCTGCACAGTCCATGACGGAGCATCGTATAGAGTCCTAAGTATTGCAGGGGCTTTTATACTTTTATAGTAAGTGAGACCCTCAACCTATAGTAACGAGACCCTCAACCTTGTTACGATTTCCTAGCTAAAAGGGTTAATTGTGAATTCTCACCTGTCGGCCGAGTACCCATTCACCAATTCCATGGACCCCACCACCACCAATAGACATGCATGCTCGGCTCTGACACGTGTGCCCAAAGGGGACGGTGTAGTGAGCCGTTGTCGGACACCTGTCATGGCGGCAGCTTATCTCTTGTGGGAATAAAAGGATGTGTTGAAATGTAACATGTCCGATCCCTTCTTCCCCCCAATATCATCTGTCATGAAGGACACCCAATCTGATGGGTATATGGGCCACAAGACAATGAAGGGGTTAACCATTGCATTCCCTGGTGATCTAGGGTTAACTGTTAAACCTCTGGTCTTTGAGCTCTGTAGATGGGTGATTTTTTATTTGCCCTGGTGGGCTAGGGGAGTAAATGGTTAATCGGGGCTCCTACGTTAGAGCGCCTCCACTTGAAGCTGATTGATCGCTGTCTTTTGCTCTAGATTTCACACACACATATATATATATATATATATTTTATAACCATATTATATGTTTTTTATAATAATCAAAAACCTTTTAGGATCCCAGTAAAGGGTGGTGATGTGGAAATGATGGCGGCGGGCCTGCAGAGCGGGGATGTGATGGTGAAGGTTACCTCTGCGCCCACGCTCGCCTGCTTTATTACCTGTCTGCTCCTTCTCAGTGTGGGACCTGCACATCTATCCGCCCTATCACTATGCCGCCCGTTGTATGGCAGCGAATCCTACACTATCGCCATAGATCGCTGCTGCTCCACAACTGCTCGCATTCCTTACATGGTCCTAAGATCTCCTGACTGTGTTTTCTTAAGCACATTGATTGTGAAATTTTTTTTTTTTTGCCTTAAAGTGTCTGTTCCACCAGGGGATTGTAAGATGGAGATGGATATCCTATAATGTGGGGAGTAACACGTCGCACCGAACGGGATCTAAATCTACCAAGGCGCTGGGGACAAATAAAGAGACGGAGCTTGTGCAAAGGATCCGCTCTTACGCAGAGTCTTGGCTCAGCTTTTCTACACATGGGGGCACACATAGGACCCTGTGCAGTGCAGAGTGGCTTTTTGGTGCCAGCCCCCATTAACCAGCGCCCATACCCCATCAGTCCCCTCTAGCTATGCCCCGGTATTGAGCAGGGGTGGGCAGTTAATTTCCGAAGGGGCCACATGAGGCCCTGACTGTTGTGGAGGCCAAACCAATAGGCTGAAACTAATTCTGCGTAATATTAATTTATAATTATTATTTTATATGAATGTTAATTGTATCACTTAATATAGAGCAGAAATAAGTATGCCGACACCCCCTGTATGTACAGTATGAGCCCCTATATACAGTATGAGCCCTCACAAAGCCCATATATAGTAGGAGACCCCACATAGCCCCCTACATACAGTATAAGACCCACATAGCCCCCTACATGCAATATAAGCCCCCACATAGCTCCCTACATACAGTATAAGCCCCGCAAAGCCCCCTATGTACAGTATCAGCCCCACACAGCCCCCTATATACAGTATGAGCCCCTTACATACAGTATAAGCCCCCACATAGCCCCCTATATACAATATGAGCTCCAACACAGCCTCCTTACATACAGTTTGAGCCCCCACACAGCCCCCCTATATGCAGTATACAGTATGAGACCCCACATATTCCCCCTAAATACAGTATAAACCCCCACATAGCCATCTATATACAGTATGACCCCCGGCACAGCCCCCTGACATACATTATGATCCGCTCAGTACCCCTATATACAGTACTAGCTGAAGAGCCCGGCGCTGCCCGGGCATAGTAACTAACTGTTATAATTATCCTCCATCCCATAGTCCCGTGCCCATATACCCATCATACATATCCACGATCCCATAGGCCTGTGCCCATATACCCATCATACATATCCTCCATCCCATAGTCCCATGCCCATATACCCATCACACATCCTCCATCCCATAGTCGAGTGCCCATATACCCATCACACATCCTTCATCCCATAGTCCCGTGCCCATATACTCATCACACATCCTCCATCCCATAGTCCCGTGCCCATATACCCATCATACATATCCTCCATCCCATAGTCCCGTGCCCATATACCCATCACACATCCTCCATCCCATAGTCCCGTGCCCATATACCCATCATACATATCCTCCATCCCATAGTCCCGTGCCCATATACTCATCACACATCCTCCATCCCATAGTCCCGTGCCCATATACCCATCACACATCCTCCATCCCATAGTCCTGTGCCCATATACCCATCATACATATCCTCCATCCCATAGTCCCGTGCCCATATACCCATCACACATCCTCCATCCCATAGTCCCGTGCCCATATACCCATCATACATATCCTCCATCCCATAGTCCCGTGCCCATATACCCAGCATACATATCCTCCATCCCATAGTCCCGTGCCCATATACCCATCATACATATCCTCCATCCCATAGTCCCGTGCCCATATACTCATCACACATCCTCCATCCCATAGTCCCGTGCCCATATACCCATCACACATCCTCCATCCCATAGTCCTGTGCCCATATACCCATCATACATATCCTCCATCCCATAGTCCCGTGCCCTTATACCCATCACACATCCTCCATCCCATAGTCCCATGCCCATATACCCATCATACATATCCTCCATCCCATAGTCCCGTGCCCATATACCCATCACACATCCTCCATCCCATAGTCCCATGCCCATATACCCATCACACATCCTCCATCCCATAGTCCAGTTCCCATATACCCATCATACATCCTCCATCCCATAGTCAACCATTATGACATCATAATGAGCGGCGGGGCTTGCAACCTATGATGACATCAGCGTCGCCATGGCAACCATTGTGACATCATAATGAGGGGCGGGGCTTGATACACGCTTTTTCCCCATTATGTAGATAGAGGCAAAATTGTTTGGTGAATTGGGACGCGCGGGGTTAAAATTTCGCCTCACAACATAGCCTAGGATGCTCTTGGGGTCCAGACGTGTGACTGTGCCAAATTTTGTGGCTGTAGCTGCGACGGTGCGGATGCCAATCCCGGACATACACACACTTGAGCTTTATATATTAGATAAGCCCCCACACAGTACCCTATATACAATATGAGCCCCCCTACATACAGTATAAGCCCCCACACCGCCCCCTATATACATCATGAGCCCTAACAGCCCCCTTTATTTAGTTTGAGACCCCACATATTCCCCCTTAATACGGTATAAATCCCCACATAGCCATCTATATATAGTATGACCGCCGACACAGCCCCCTGACATACATTATGACCCCTACAAGTACTCCTATATACATTATGATCCCCCACACAGTAGCCCTATATACAGTATAAGCCCCCACACAGTAGCCCTATATACAGTATAAGCCCCCACACAGTAGCCCTATATACAGTATAAGCCCCCACACAGTAGCCCTATATACATTATGATCCCCCACACAGTACCCCTATATACAGTATAAGCCCCCACACAGTAGCCCTATATACAGTATAAGCCCCCACACAGTACCCCTATATACAGTATAAGCCCCCACACAGTACCCTTATATACAGTGCGAGCCCCAAATAAACCCCTATATACAGTGAGACTCCAAAGCATCGTATACCTCTCTCCTGTTCCTGGTCTCCGGTGCACTGACTCTCCGCACAGCAGGCGCGATGTAGTGATGGCATAGCGTCTGCTGTCTCAGTTGCACACACTGTTTGGTGGAAGTGATATAGCGGTGATATCTCAACAGGGGACGCGGGTGGGAAAGGACATGGTGTGGCCAGTGGGGCATTGCTTTTAGCCCTTTGGGTCTCTCTGTTCGTGACCTGGATTTGAACAGCAAGAGGGCCAGAGGTAGGTGACATTTGTCCAGGTCTGCTGCCCGGCGTCCCACTGTGATGGACTCCGATAGAGATGGTTTTGCTCCTGGTCTGTGTCCTCCTGCCTAGTAAAGAAAACTAGCTGCAATTAGACCTATAGGGCCCATTAGAGCCGGCACCCATCAGATCATCCCAAAATCCTATACGAGGACAAAGAATGATAAAAAGGGAACGTTTTGTATCCCAGGGGATCATATAAATTGTGTTCAATCATACATGGGACAACCTGAATATAAAATATATGACATATTTCTTTTATATTATTACATGAATTATTCTGGAGATGATCCCAGTAGCTAATAACAACCATATTTATATATAACAGTGAAAAAAGTGTATATCACAGAGAGCGAACCTCGCTCCTTATCTCCCAATTAAGCCTCCTTACAAATCCGTACCGATCATACGCCGAGGAGGAGGATGGAGCAAACGCCGAGTGCCTAATACTGAATACGCAGCTTCCTGTGGATATAACTGTGCTGATTCCTTCATATTCACTTGTCCTTACCACTGATTACCCCTGCTGGCCATAACTTACACATAGTTCATATGGAAATCCACATTACGGAGGATGAAAAAGAAAATACAAACAAAAGAACATCTTGTTACTACGGAATGTATCTGTCCTAGTTACAGATTTATCCACAGTCATACAGCAGGAAGGATCATTTATACCCCCCTCCTTAAAGAGGCCTTGACATCAGGTCAAAAGTGGAACATTTTTGCATTCATTTTATTCCCATTACTTCCCCAGAATATGCCTTTTTTTTTCTTTTAAATCCGCCATATGGTTCCAGAGATATGGGCCTTTTTTATTTAGTGCACATTTTTATGGTCTTTTATCAAGAGGATGTGACTCAAAATTCTATGAGGGGGCGTGGCTAATGGCATTCTATGTGGGGCGTGGCTAATATAAATGGCGCTATATAAATGCATAATAATAGCATTCTATATGGGGCGTGGCTGATAGAATTCTATGTGGGGGGCATGGCTGATAGAATTCTATGTGGGAGCGTGGCTAATAGAATTCTATGCGGGCGTGGATTTTGTCTGCACTGTATTATTACCTTGTGAACAATGCTCCCTGGTAAAGACTATGCAAGGTGGCACTAAATGAGAAGGCCCATATCTCTGGAACTCTATGGTCTATGGTGGATTTAAAAAAGAATATATATATCCCAGAATACTCAAGGAAGTAGCAGTAATAAAATGGGAGACTGTCCATTTCTAATCTAGTGACAGGTCCTCTTTAAATTGGTCTTCAAAATGGGTAAATCACACTATAAAGGAAATCTGTCGCCGGGTTTCTAATCTGAGAGCAGCATGATGTAGAGAAGAGACCCTGATTTCCATTCTAGGTGTTTTATCAGCAAGAGATTATCACTAGGGGACTAGTAAACTTGCTGCCATATTCATAAGCGCTATATAACCCCACCTCCCGCCACTGCTTGGCAGTTTTCTGCCTATGCACTGTGTAAACAGAAGCTGCCAATCAGTGATGTGGGTGGGGTTATAGAGAGCTCATTGAATGGGTCTGTAAGGTATTTATCAGAATTTGCATATGATCAGTTGGTGCCTTCGAGTTTTGTCTATCAGTTACAAGGCAAAATTATGAAACAACATTTCAAATAGTTGTTTAATGGATCTTTTTGTGTATGCTACTCAATGGTTACAGACTAATAACAAAGCTTGTGCTGTCAGATTCTACAGTCAGGTTACAAAGCTAGAAACATTCTGGTTCTGGTTTCGCCCTCACAGGCTCCATCATAGGTGTCCTTGAGAATGCTCATCAAGGTCAGATCGGTGATGGTCCAACACCCACCCTCACACCAATCACCTGCTATTAGATCTGGTGTCAGCGTGATGTAAATAAACAGCACACCCCTGGTCAAGGTGTAGAGTCGGCTGCTGAGCCCTGCAGAGAAGCTCCCGCTGAAGAGCCTACCTGCAGTTCTCAGCAGGGGCCGCTATACAATAAGCAGGGCTGTGCCGATCATCTCCATTCACTGTTTATATCCAACAGCCACTGAAGCCAATAACAGCTGATTGGTGAGGATGCCAAGTGTCTGACCACCGCCTGTCTATCGGACTGCAATAGGTCATCAGTATTATTTGCTCACACAACCCCTTTAAAGTTACACCTCTAATGGGGTCAGTGAAGTTGAAACTAGAACCAGAACATTCCAGTCTGTATAGTCTAACTGTCTGACTAGGACCATGGAGAAACTGCAGTTGACTTGAGAGCTGTATATACAAATCAATAGGTTTTTTTTTCCTTTTTAAAGAGAATCTGTCACCCCTTTTTTTGGCTCTGCCATCAACTAAACTACAGCATTCTGTAATGCTTTACATAAGCCCACGATATAACCTGAAAGAGAAGAAAAACGAGTTATATTATATGCACCCAGGGGCGGTCTGGGTCCGGTTTTGGTCCGATGAGTGTCGCAGTCCGGTCCGGCGCCTCCCATCTTCTAACGATGACGTCATCTTCTTTGCTTTCCGTCGCGGCTCCTACGCTGGCGCACTGTTCTGCCCTGTTGAGGGTAGAGCAGAGTACTGCAGTGCGCAGGCGCCGGGAAAGGTCAGAGAGGTCCGGCGCCGGGAAAGGTCAGAGAATACCTCTGTATTCGCCAGGCTCCGGGTGTGATTCCTACCTCTGCATTCCCACGGCTACCTCCGTGTTCCCCATGGCTTCCTCTGCGTTCCCCACGGCTTCCTCCGCGTTCCCCACGGCTTCCTCCGCGTTCCCCACGGCTTCCTCCGCGTTCCCCACGGCTACCTCTGCGTTCCCCACGGCTTCCTCTGCGTTCCCCACGGCTTCCTCTGCGTTCCCCACGGCTTCCTCTGCGTTCCCCACGGCTTCCTCTGCGTTCCCCACGGCTACCTCCGCGTTCCCCACGGCTTCCTCCGCATTCCCCACGGCTACCTCCGCGTTCCCCACGGCTTCCTCTGCGTTCCCCACGGCTACCTCCGCGTTCCCCACGGCTTCCTCTGCGTTCCCCACGGCTTCCTCCGCGTTCCCCACGGCTTCCTCCGCGTTCCCCACGGCTTCCTCCGCGTTCCCCACGGCTACCTCTGCGTTCCCCACGGCTTCCTCTGCGTTCCCCACGGCTTCCTCTGCGTTCCCCACGGCTTCCTCTGCGTTCCCCACGGCTTCCTCTGCGTTCCCCACGGCTACCTCCGCGTTCCCCACGGCTTCCTCCGCATTCCCCACGGCTACCTCCGCGTTCCCCACGGCTTCCTCTGCGTTCCCCACGGCTACCTCCGCGTTCCCCACGGCTTCCTCTGCGTTCCCCACGGCTTCCTCTGCGTTCCCCACGGCTTCCTCTGCGTTCCCCACGGCTACCTCCGCGTTCCCCACGGCTTCCTCCGCATTCCCCACGGCTACCTCCGCGTTCCCCACGGCTTCCTCTGCGTTCCCCACGGCTTCCTCTGCGTTCCCCACGGCTTCCTCTGCGTTCCCCACGGCTTCCTCTGCGTTCCCCACGGCTTCCTCCGCGTTCCCCACGGCTACCTCTGCATTCCCCAGGGCTACACCTTGACCCCATTACAGAACAGGACTATGATGTCTTAAAAAAAAACAAAACCTCGATGACTTGTGCTGAATAAGTGTATTACTTTTTATGATGTGGATGCGAAAACTAATTTAATACTTCCAAAACTACCGTTTGCCCTAGTAATCCGGTTTTATGGTTTGGCTTGCAGCTACTATTGGAACTCGTTTATATCCTGCATGCTAGACTGCTTTTTCGCCATCTTATGGCACAGTATTTCGCACGATGAGTGCAAAATTGTGCAAGTCCTAAGGGAAGCTATTTATCTACGATCACCAGGAGACATGACTTTTCTTCATATTCATCCGTATCTCACATTGATTTTATTTTACCCATTTCTGAAGTTGTAAATGACTTAAAAGCCTTCAGCTCAGATTGTGTGTTTATGGACGGAATGACCGTCTGTTTATCTGTCTGACAGTATATCTATCTGGAAAATCGCTCTGCCAACCTCTTACAAGAACTGAGGACTTGGGCCGCTTGGAACCCAATGACTGGCGAGGACTGTCCTGTCCCTTGTTGATTGCCTTGGGCTTATTTCCTATGTCAGTGCCTCATCTATACGAATTAACATGGGATAAATTTCATCATGAGGTATATTGCTGTCATTTGTGGGTGGGTGTCGTAACAATGTGAGAGATGTGAGCCCTGACAAGGTGCCCATAAGTGGTAGTTGGAAGGTTGGTTGCTGGTGATAAGGTTGGTTCTGAAGGCAGCAAGGGATCAGTGCCATAACTGCATCCAAGTTCCCTACTAGACATTCAGCAAAGAGTGTCTGCGTTATAGCTAGCTAGAAGTAGGGGTGAGTAGTAAATAGGTTGCCTACAAAAGCTACAAAGGTGCATTGCTGATAGGTGACCGATAGAGAGGGCCTGTGACAAGCACCGTGACTGTGCTCTCCTGTACTGAGATGGACATGGAGTCTGGGCCAGAATAAATTGCCCGAGGTACATAGTTACGTAGGTTGAAAAAAGGTCCATCAAGTTCAACCTTTCTTCACCAATTGTGCATTTCGTCACTAATTTAACGATAACCCGCAATGTTATTAGTGACATAGGTTTTACCAAGCTTTCTGTCACGTGAATTATGTGTAGACACCTTTTGGGTCTTGCTAGACAAAGTGGCATGGCTGTTATATGATCAAAGAATCAAAGGTGTTGTTTAACAGAAAAAGGAGTAACTAAAAATGTGGCACATTGTGTCCAAATTTCGGAAAAAATAAAATCAGCGTGGTATAAAATGAAAGGGGATCTGTCAGTAGGATCAACCCTCCTCTATATGGGCATGTAGGTCAGAGGAGGCTAAATAAAATGGTACCTTGATATCTGCGATCCGATGTATTATTCCAGAGAAATCCACATTTCTCCCGATATGTAAATGTGCTCTTAAGATCTATGGGCCGGACGTAGATCTCCCCGACAATCTGAGCTTATTTTAATTGAATGAGGGGGCGTTACCAGTGTGAGACATGTAGATGAGGAGAGCAGACTGTCAGTCATTAAATGTCTCGCACTTCATTTATAATAAGCCCCTGAGGCGGATTCTCAGGGAGATCTATGTCCGGCCCATAGATCTTAACAGCTCATTTGCATATTAAGAAAAACATGGATTCCTCTGGACTAAGACATTGGATTGCAGATATCAAGGTACTCCTTTATTCAGCTTCCTATGACCTACATGCCCTTATAGACGGCTTAGGAGGGTTGATCCTACCGACAGATCACCTTTAACCAAAAATCACAATTTCTTGCATAAGCACTATAATTTACATCAGGATTTGACGTGAATTTTATTCTGATGGGCGACTCTTGACGCTAAACTAGACCCATTTTTTTTCTTAAACTGCCTCATTGTTCAATGTATGACTTAGTATGCAATGAGCTCCCCCTAGTGGTGGTTATAAGCAGAGACATTTTTAACATTTGCACAGATCAGGAGATCAGCTGTCAGTATGAAACAATCCAGACTGTAATCCCCCATAATGTTATATGGGGCCGTTTCTAGGTGAAGGACAGTGCTACAAAGACTAATGTTTAGTAATGTCTTTCCATTAGAGTCACTCTAATAAACACCATTAATGCTATAGTTGTTGTCTATGGATTCGATAATATATCTGGCTGGTCTGGGACATTACCCCTAATTAACGTTCCATGTAACTGACAATAGAAATCTGTAAACAGATGGAAAAGTGCAGAATTTCTGGGAATCCTGGACGGAGTAAATAAGAACGTGTGTATGCGCTAATAATGCTTTTCCTTGATTATTGTAATTTCCCACTTCCCACACAGATTTGCAGAATCTCACTTAACTCTTTGTTTGACAACCACCATTATCTGCTGCTAATGATTTTTTTCCCTTGTGCTGAGAAGATAAGGCGGACACTGGCGATGTGTGTTATCTATCTCCCTGCCTGAGCAGTATATTATAATTGGAATTCATTGATTAGGGAAAATGGCCTCTCTGTTTTGGCTTTTCTGTGGGGCTGACATAAACAGTCCCATTATCCCATACCATGCACTTCCATGATGGTTAAAGAGGGCCATGAATTTATTAGATTTTTTTTTTTACAGGTGGGGGTGCAGTGAATCCAATATATTAAAATTAATCTACGGTAAATAATCTACAAATAATATGATTAAAAATATTTTTAATTATGTATCCAGCGCATTATATATCTCCGAATTATTGGCAAACACAGGAATGAGAATTTTACCCATCGGTGATGTTCTTGGCAGACAATGTTTCTCCTTGCGGCGATCCAGGCAATGGTCACTGGGAAAGAGTATGCAAATTAGCTCAGCTGTAGAAAGAAGAAAATTGTCTCTCTAGTGCCACCTATAGGTGGCTACCCTGTAAATGAACGCCTGACCCATTAACGGGCCTTGAAGCATGACCACCCGTCTGTAGACAGCCGTCATGGGTGACGCAGCTTTTACAGAGTAGGGAGATGGAAATAAACAAAAAAGAATCCTTGGCAGAACCAATTATTAATTAATTAGGGCCACATTTTTTTTATCAATAACTATAGAGTATATTCTCTAAATTCTCTAAATAGTAACATACAGGGAGGGGTATCCTTGACTGCCTACAGACCATATGGCGGTGCATGGAGGAAGTTGAGACCTTTCATGAAGATGAGCCAGTTCTCGGGACATGTACATTTTAATTCCTGGCTTGGTCAGACGGCCGTATAAATCAGAGCGCGATTGGAACGCAATGCCGGACTGGCCGGCGGCTCTCCCCACCCGAGCCCGACAGCTGCGTAGAAATATATGGGGCTGTCACACTTGCGTCGGAAGACCCGCCGGCCAGTCTGAGCATTGCTTTCCGATCTTGCTCAGATTTATACGACTGTCTGACCGCGCCCAAAGGTCAGAGTCACACTAGCGTATGCCATTAGATTAAATATTCTAATGACCCTTGGCTCCAACGAGCGAGAGCCGAGTGTCAGTGCGCCGTGCTCCGATCCATCTCCTCTATTGCAGGACTCGAACTGCACTCGGGTGACATC
Organism: Dendrobates tinctorius; assembly: GCF_039654945.1. NCBI lineage: Eukaryota > Metazoa > Chordata > Amphibia > Anura > Dendrobatidae > Dendrobates > Dendrobates tinctorius. Next base: position 3,780,130 of record NW_027361784.1, read on the forward strand.
CGAGTGCAGTGTAATGTTTCAAACGCACCCATAGACTTGTATGGGAGAGTGTGATCCGATTCTCACAGCATACTGGGATTTTTTTCCCATGCCAAGTCTTGGCTGATTTTTTAAAAATCTGATTGCACTCACTCAATTTATTCCCGTGTGAGCGAGCCTGAATTGTGGTGAGATCCTATACCAATTCTCTAAATATTGCAACTACTCCCCTGTCATGGCAGCTTTTCTTTTGCGTAGTTAATTGCAACTGTCTCTAATCCCAATTTGTTCACTCATTATGAAGATTACAGTATAACACTAAATAGCACATTAAATGTTCATCTCTGGTGACTTTTTTTTAGTGCCAAAATAATACATTTTTTTATAATTGAGTTTCATTAACTGATTTTTCATTTGGCACCATTTGGCTTTTCCGGGCTCTTCATGTTATTGCTTATTCAACATTCATTCATTCGGTCTGTGGTCATAAATCAGCTCTTAGGAGCTCAGAAAAAAAGACAAAGAAGAGTTATAAACCCTCCCATCATTTATTCAGAATGAGCTCACTGACAGATTCTCAGTTAACTCATTCTGCAGCTAGCAAATGAAAAGCACCACAACACAGGATACAGAAAGCAAACTGTGCAATTTTTTTTTTTAATGAAGCGAAAATTAAGTATAAAATAAATAAAATTAATAAAATCTCCCTTTTTAGAGGGTTTGTCTTGCCCTGACCCAAGTGATTTAGAAAGGAAGCGATCAGCTGATCACTGGGGTCCAGTTGTATAACTGTCAATGATTTGCCGCCAGCTTTCCTATCACCAAGGTCACAATGCAGAAGTCCTAATAGTGACGCCATACTATAAACACCCTAATGACATGGACGGAGCTGGCGATATCTGGGCTGCAGGCTCGGAGCGGCACATAGCACAATACTCTGCATCCTCCCCAGGATCTGCTCCATAAGCATTTGCAACTAATCACGTTGCATTATTGTTGCTATAATATTCCATAAAATGAGAATGCTTTCCTGTCTGATGTGATTACGCTCCTGCGGTCCTGGAAGCTTAATCTGTATAGAATTTATAATAAGATCTTATTAAGCTCTAGACATTGGAAATGCCTGCCTTACAGTAACTACAATGATGCTCCTCGCCAGCAGCTACTGCGAGACTACAATTACACTTTTTTTTCCCCCCTCCTCTCTGAAATGCAGAGTAGGACTGTTTGACGTCCAGGGTACAGAAGTAAGACAGATTCCTTCTGTTAGGCACCAAGAAATCTAATTTATACACCTCCGTCTTCTGGCTATCTGAGATACATGAGCCAGTCATCGCTCCAGTCTGGTGAGCAGATTGTGGCAGCATTGTAATCACTGTGTCATAGACCTTAAAGGGATTGTCCAGGATTGGGGTCCTAGTCTGCAGACTTGCGAATCCTCACAGTCAGGATTCTACGGTGCTGGGAGTTGGCAGGCGCATGACTGCAAATATGCGATCGGTCACATGCCAACTAGACGTGTGCAGCCACTCTCAATACAAGAGAGTTGAGCAAGGCCGTATTAGTCTAGTCGGATTGTGGCCGGAAGGATGCAAAACGCATACTTAAGGTCAAATGACCCATCTGAGAATCCTGACAGTGCACACTGTGAGGATTCACAAGTCTGCAGTCACACAGAGTGACTGCAGACTTGAGCCCCAAGCCTGGACAACCCCTTTAAAGCATACCTGTAGTTTCAGGTAACTTTTCAGACTAAATTGTCTTGTATGTACATGAGGAACAACAGTATTTCTGAATTGTAGCCTTCATTTTTTTTTCACCAGTTTTCCCTCTGAAGTTTCTATATCTAGCGTTTAGTTGTCTCTCAGCTAGTGGGTTGAGACTAACTGCTATGGCTCCCATACCTAGCACACAGAGAAATGCGGCAAAACTGCTCGCCTGTATCTATATAGGATATATTCAGCCGCAGCATGAAGGACACTATACAGCAGTATTGAGCAGTGTAGCTGTGAATCCAGCTCTGGAATAATCTAAAACACTTCCTCAAAAAAAAAAAAAAAAAAAGCTTTCACTCTACACCTCTCTGCACATTTCCTTTCCATACACTTGAATAGAGAGTTGGAATCTGAACCATCAGTATCTCATGTTGAGCAAGAAGGAGTTGGGGTGTTTTTCAGTGTGAACAAGGAGAAGAGAAAGTGGCTCATAAGTGGAAAAATAGCGCCAATGTAGAACTGATTCCGCAATTTTTTTTTTAATAAAAAAAACCTTATTGCATCTTCGTCAGTCCTTCTGTCCGAATTCCAAATGACACTTGTTGTAAAGAGGGGAAGATTTGCAACAATTTTAGGGATAAATTAGGGTAAACATGTCACGCCGTGGTTGGCCGTTTCCCCTACTGCTAGACTCTAGGATTTTTCTCACCATTTTTCAAAAGGAGAGAAAAGAAGTATCAGATGTGTACAGAGCAATGGCATGCTCTTTTTTTCCACATCATAAGAAAACAATTTTCCCCCTATTTTACTAGGTACTGACCTAATTTTAAGGGGTATAATATTTGAGCATTGACGGTCTGTCCCCCATGGATCACGAGAATGAATAGAGAATACTACTTATCTTACCATGTGAGCAAGGGCCCACCAGTCACCACCTCCAGGGCCCCACTTTTCAACGACATATTCAAATGTGACATTATCCTCAATCACAAATTTATAGAGCAATGAATGAACTGGATAAACTGTTAATGAATAAAATGCCTCCTTTGTCTGTACATAGTGATTCAAGTATATAGCGGTGAGTACTGCTCAAATAAAAGGGTGGTGGCCGCGCCTACATGGGGGCCCACCGGAGGATTCTCCTGTTCTCCTGGAGGCCAGTCCAAGTCTGCATGTGAGCATTACTTTGCTGTTATGGCTTTGTATCACGACTTGGTTGTTGATCAGATGAGCCTTCATCTTATATCGTAGCCTAAAAGGTAAAGGCGTCGTGCATTTTAATTGGTCGAATTGATAAAGCAAAGAATGCCGGAAAGTGTCGTTCAGTAGTGACATCAGTAAGGCAGGAAGTAGCCAACTTCTCATCATCGTACATTGTATACGACAGAAACCAACCTGCAACTAAATAATGGGAATATGTATACGGTATATACAACCTGCACAGTTTTGTGATCAAATCTCTGATAATTCACTTTGTGAATCAGAATTGTCACGTCCTGTCGGAAGTACAAAGTTATTTTCTTACAAAAACGTCTACCGATGCTCTGTACTCTAATCCAAAAACCTTGGAGATTGATCATTCGGTCATGCAGAAATTAGTGATTTCAGGTCACACCGCCGTTCAGAGAAGAAAATAACCCGATCAATGACTAATAGATGGGTGGTCCCACCTGTCGAGACCCCTAGACTGCAAAGAAGCCGGCAATGGAGAGGTAGTTGTGTAGTTATTGGGATAGTCTCTCGTAGACTTCAATGGAATGAGCTGTCGCTGTGCCCTCCGTATTGACTTGAATGGTAAAAGCTATCACTAACGGGGGTCAGAGTTCGTTCTTTTGATGTGTGAGAATCCCCACCTTTCATTAATTCATCACATATTCTGTATTTACTGTACCCCTATGGTCAGTGTCGGACTGGGATGCCAATCGCCCACCAGTAACCAATTCCATTGCCCCACTTGTTCAGCTACATGCAAATGTGACATTATCCTCAACTATCAATTTACATAACAATGAGCTGGGTAGATTGGTAAATGAATAAGATGCCGCCTCTGTCTGTACATAGTGATTCATGTATATTGTGCCGGGTGGTGCTCATATCAGAGGGTGGTGTTTCACTCCTGTACAGCGGCCCACCGGTGGATTCTCCTGCTCTCCTGAGGGCCAGTCCAAGCCTGCCTATAGTAGAGGCTGCCCCCTGGCCAGCAGACTCAGCTATTAGCTTCAGATCGCCTTTTATTTCGGATGACCTGGTACTCCTGGACCATTGGACGCTCGCTACCCATTTCCGTCATTGGGATCCAAGCAGCAGAACTCCCGCTGATCAGCTCATCGTCGAGGGGACCCTTTTAACAAAAATGGATAGTCCATAGTGAACAATTCCTTTAATCCTCTTACGCCCTAGCTTCACAATATGAGGTCTTCTACTACTAGTGTAAACCATGAGGGATTACTGGCCACTTTCCTAAAGTCTTTTTAAGCCATTTGTGGAGCATTTGAATAATTATTGATCGTGGAATCAATTATAACACGTTCTGAGAGATGATTTGGGGTGAAGCGCGTCCAGATCGCTGCTTATACAATTGTAGCAGAGTGCAGAGTTTACAGGATTGACGGAGCTTCTTCAGTGTCTGAGCTTCTTCAGGAAGTCTTAAAGTGCCATACAGTGAGTGCTGTATAGAGCAATACGTCCTAAGAGCGGAAGCGGGAGCGGATGGCGGCACAGCATACACACTGCTCCCACTGGGACTGGATTCTACCACTACAGTTACCAACATTTCAGTCTTATTTTTTCTTTGGCTTTAGCACGGCGTGCCTCACCGTGGGGCTGAGTTCATCTGGGCAATGTTTCACCTGGGTGGGATTTCTGAGAATGACATATTGTTTTTGCTAAATATTCCCCATGTACTGCCCTAATTTTAAGACCTTCCAGCGAGGACAATACTGTAATTATTTAGCGCAACATTCATATCAGACTCTATTTGCAGTTAAAGTTGTGCTTTTTACAAAATCAGTGTAATCCCTTTAAATTTTGGTCAAACCAAAATGTAGACCCCAGACTAGACCATAATGTACAAGTGCCAATTATTTAGACCGCAGACTATACCCTAATGGTCAGATGCCAATTATTTAGTCTCCATACTAGACCCTAATGGTCAGATGCCAATTATTTAGACCCTAATGGAAAGACAACAATTATTTAGACCCCAGACTAGACTCTAGTGTTCTGTTGCCAATTATTTAGTCCCCGGATTAGACCCTTTTAATTACTCACGCGCCTATTTAGCAGACAAAGCTCTTTTTTCTTTATTTTTTACACAAAATCCGTACGGTGGCGCAAATCCCAAAGACAAGGACAACTGATAAAATAGGGGAGGACTTTGTGTCAGGGGCTGGCAGTCAATTTGGATAATAAGCCATCAATGTTAGACCGGTGGGGGTCTGACTGCGGGCAACCCCATGATCAGTTGTTTCTTCGGTGCTTACATTGCTGCACGCTGGTTCCTACTCACCTTTTATAGCAGCCATTTAAGATATTTCATCGTTGGATCATTGAAGTGAATGGAACAATACTGAAATCTCCTGAAAACCACGATCTTTAAATAGCTAATCACAGGGGTTATTGATAGTTTTAATCCCACTTATCTAATAATAATGGCTCATCCATCTATTTTTAAAGGATAGGTACCTCCAGGGGCATTGCTGGGTCTTAAAGGGACTTTTTCACCAGATTCTTGCTGCCACATCTGATAGCAGTATGATATACTGTAGGGACAGAGACCCTGTTTCTAATGGTAGATCACTTACTGGTTGCTGCAGTTCTGATTAAAAGCTGTTCTATCTGCTGCAGTTCTCTGAATACTGAGTTGTATACAGGGCTGTGGAGTCGGAGTCGTGGAGTCGGAGTTGGTGCTCATTTTGGTGGAGTCGGAGTTGGAGTCGGTATAAAATGGACCGACTCCGACTCCTAAAATATATAATAAATTGGGTACAGTAATTCAATGCAGGATGTGCTGAATATTTTTTCATAGGAGTTTGGGAAAGTTATGAAATGTCCTATAAATGGCTGTTATATTCCTGATCTAAGGCTACATTCACACACAGCGTTTTTCCTGTGTTTTTTGAGGATACGTTTTTCAGCTGCAAAAGCTGATCATCTTTTTAAAAAACCGCATCACCTGAAAGGTTTTTGAGCTCATAGATAATGTTTTCAATAGCAAAAGCAGATTAGAAATCTGCTCTATCTATCCATTTATCCATATCTGTCTATCCATATCGTATCTGTACCAAAAATAATGAAAACCGGGTAGTACACCAATATATATTCTGTTCTATCTAAATATCTTGATTATTGGATCATAAAAATGATTAAATGTCTGAGGTTCACTTTGTACTACAATAAATTTTTCACTTAAATATAAGCAATATGTGTGGGAGTCGGAGTTGGAGTTGGAGTCTGAGTCGGTGTAAGGGAAATTGAGGAGTCGGAGTCGGAGTCGCAGGTTTGGCTTACCGACTCCACAGCCCTGGTTGTATATAATCCCACCCACAACACTGATTGGCTGCATTGGCAGCTTTCTGCCTATCAGTACTGGGGGACATGGTTGGACTACAAGGCAGCAGGTTTTCTAGTCCTCTAGTGATAATCTCCTGGTGATAAAACACTGATTTTCTAAAAACTACAGCAAGCAGCCCAGTAAGTGACACATCGCTAGAATGTGTTTCGCTACATGATGCTGGAAAGTATCAGAAATTTGGTGGCAGATTCCTTTTAAAAGATCAGGAGGCCAAGCCTCAAGGCAAATGTTTCTCCATAAGCCCAATCTCCCCACCCACCACTTAAAATATCAGTGGAATATATGATACCCCTGTTGTTGCTATACCAGGACTAAATTATTACCTATATATTAAAAGACAATCTACAGAGACTAAAAATCACCACCATACAAGGCCCAATTAATACAGATACACAATGACCAGTACCACTACATAGTGACCATAAAATCTGCACCTCTACAGAACACGCAATGTACGCAGACTGATATTACCAACAATTCCGCCATAAGCCTACATCTACATAATGATCAATTATATAGCCAAACTGTTACTAAATCAGAAACCTCTAAAAAGAGCTCACACCATGACCATATAGTGTTAGATATTAGTCTAACGAACGTTTTAAGAGATTACAGTACGGTTGTATACGGTATATTGTAAGCAATAGAATAACCCCTCCCCCCAAAAAAAAAGGGCTACAGAGACAGTGTGCCAGATAGATACTGACCCTATAAATAATTATGCACCATAGACGGTAACAATGACATTGCTGTGCTACCTAAAAGGTAATAAGGCCCCCTTTCACCCCCCCGGACAGTAATAATGACCCATATGCTCCTTTGAAGCTTATAATGACCCCTTCAAGTAATATTGACCTTTTAATGTCCCCATAAAACAAAAAAGCCCCCAAGCGCCCCTTTAAAAAGTAATAATGCCCCAAGTGACACCAGTAATTTTCCAAGTCCCCTTTAAAAACGAATAGGGTCCCCTGAGTGACCCTTTCAGAACTAATAATGCCCCTGAGTTCCATTAAATATACTATAAAAAGGCAAAGCTTATACTCCACTAATCCTGAGCCTCCTTTAGCAGCCCATGGGCCTACCGGCGGAGAGTAATAAGGCAGGGAGCTTATGCGCCTTGCTTCACCACCCATTGAAATGTATCTACGTCATGTTGACGTTGACAAAGTTCAAAGTGGCCCTTGCCGGAAAATTAGGGAACTCTTATCTACATGACGAGATGGCGCACAAGGTCGGACGCCCAAGTGCCGCTCCATTTATTCCTTATGGGGCTGCTGAAAAAAGTGAGTGCAGCGCTCGGCATCCCCATAGGGAATGAATAGAGCTGCGACGGTCCGACATGTGTAATACGCATAAAAGTTCCCCCAGCTGCTGATCGATGCGCGTACCGTACCAGGGCTCGGACGATCACTGATCAGCAAGTGATCACCTATCCTGTGCATATGGGATAACTTGTTTTAAGCGGACATCCCCTTTAATGGTAATATATATTTACTGGGTTATGAGATGGAGACTAATGGATGGAAAGAGTCATATTTAAAGGGGTTGTCCAGGGTTGCAGTTCAAGTCTGCAGTATGCACACCGTCAGGATTCTCCAGTGCGGCCTCCGGTAGTCGTGGGTGCGTGACTGTAAGTAGGCGGTCACATGCCGACTAGTAAATTAAGGGAGGGTGTAACACGTCTAGTTGGAATGTGGCTGGAAGTATGCAAATCACATACTCGAGGCCTCCAGGCGCCAGAATCGGAGAATCCTGAGAGTGCACTGTGAGGATTCACAAGTCTGCAGATACATAAAGAGGCAGCAGGCTTGAAACCCAATCCTGGGCAATCCCCTTTTACTACGTGTGCCCTGATAGGCGATAACAGGGCTGCTCCTACAAAGAACAGTGCCAACTATGTTCTCTGGTTGTGTCTGGTATTGCGGCTCTGCCCTATTTATGTCAATGGTGTTGAGCTGCAATAACAGACACAACCTGTGGACAGGAGTGTCGCTGTTTCAGGAAGAAAGCAGTCAATGTAGATGGTCTGCAAAAATAAGTGCTCCTTCCTATCTGTCCTTATCAGACATTACTGACTGTGATGCGTCTAAAGCTGTAACCACAGAAGGAGAAATACACGTAGTCCCATCTGAATAATGTGAAGACGTTTTTTTCATTGCCCGCCATGTTTCTATCGGCCATCCTGCGAGCAGCCAGGGATTGTATTTCTATAGGAATGTCGTGAAATATTTGTTAACTAAGCTATTATTCCATCCCAAGCCACCAGAGCTCTTAAATCTGCAGCCTTTATTGATATCGTCATAATCAAGGCTACTGGAAAAATTGCTGGAGCAACACAATTGCCGATTCAGCTGTTAGCCGCCGCTTGTACGGTGGCGATTCGGAGTCGCTGTACAGAGGTAATGAGTTCTGCAAGCAGCGCGCCGGGTTTTTAACTCATTAGGTGACAGGTAGGACCGGGAAAAATATTCACCATTTACTGATGGGGAACCTGCATAGATAGCAATTCCCTCCTATTTGTCCTCCTGTTTCAAGGAGACAGCTTCTCTATTCTAGGTGTAGAGCCCCTGATGCTGGTCCCGGGGAGTGCAGGTAGAAAAATAGGAAAAGACTCTCAGCAGAAATGGGGACTACTTCTAAGGCAGTTCTCATACCGTCCCAGTGCCTTATCGTTAACCCATTCTCACCAGTGTCGGACTGGCGAACCAAAGGTCCACCAGTCACCAACTCCAGGGCACCACTTTTTAGGCATATTCAAATGTAACATTATCCTCAATCACAAATTTATATAACAATGAACTGGTTAGATTGGTAAATGAGTAAGATGCCGCCTTTATACATAGTGATTAAAGTATATAGTGCTCATATAAGAGGGTGGTGGCCCACCGGAGGATTCTCCTCCTCTCCTGTGGGCCAGTCCGAGCCTACTTCTCACTATAACCAATTTTCACTTTTGCACTTCTGTTTTTTTCCTTCTCTTCTTCCAAGAGGCATAACTTCTGTTAGTCTATTTAGATGTATGAGGTTTATATGTTTGCGAGACGAGTTGTATTTTTGATTGACTTGGCTATGTCCGCTATAATTTTTCTGTGTTCATTGTGATGGATCTAGGCTGCTGTGCACACACACGGCAGCCCTGCCCTGCCCCAAGCTTTATTTAATTGTGCACCTGTGTCTGGGCCAACATCGCCCTTCATCTATGTTTGCTGGTCGGGCAATGTGTGGAGGTCAATCCTGATATGTCTGTGTTCAGACCTGGTTGGCCTTCATCTGCACTTGCTTCATCTGGCTTCATGGGAGCGATCTAGTAATGTTCAGGTACAGATTGCACTTGATGTGGTCATGCTCTTAGGAGGCCGTAATGGCACAGCATTTATTATAAATGTAGAGTAGGACCCCCCACATGAGATTGCCTTGGCGCGGCGGGGTGGCTCAATTAAATTGATCAATTTTTTTGCTAAATATCTCATTTTTGAATACAGCTGGATATTATGTGCATATGCACTTCAATTTATGCGTTCTAACCTTAAGCAGTGCTGGCTTCCCCCCCTATTTTCTTGTATTTTTGATTGACTGTGTTTACTTTGCCATATAATGTGCTGAAATAAAACCCAAGGAAAAGCAACCCCTTTTTGCTATAGGCATTTTGCATTTTTTTTCCTCCCCCTCTTCTAAGAGTCATAACTTTTTTTTTTAGAATTTTAAGTTTCTGTCTACATAGTTATATGAGTTTTTATGTTTTGGGGAAAAAAATTGAATGGAGTGAAATGGTGAAAAAAAGTTTATCCATTTTTTATTTTTTTTTATTTTTTTAATGGCGCGTAGAGTTTATGGTAAAAAATGACCTGCAAACATGATTCTCCAAGTCTGATACAAACTTGTATATTTTCTTTATGTTTTGCTAGTTAAAAATTCAGAAATAAAAAATTTGGTTTGCAACCCTTTTTCCTCGGCACCGTAACTTTTTCATTTTTTTTATTGCTGATGGGACTTTAGGCTATATTCCCAAAATGAGATTTTGGCGAGTTTTTGATGTTGAAGATTTTCTGCATCTATTAAAATTAAATGATTTTAACTTTTGATAGGTTGGCCTGCTGCGGATGTGGCACTGCTAAAAAGTTTATTTTTTTGTATTGGCAAAAAGGGGTGATTCACACATGAACGCAGCTGTCTCAGATGGCGGCATGTAAGGAGTTCAACAACGGCTTTTGCTTTGACTTGTCCGTACAATCAGATCTGTATGAGCTGTACTGTATGGGGCGCAAGGGCATTTACTCGCCCATGCACTCCTATGGACTCTTCCATGTGACTGACGTTGAAGTACAAAGAAAAATTACCATCTTTCAGCGTTTTCCAGACTACAACTAATCACAGGTTTAGATTCCCAAACCACCACTTTAATAGATGCCAACTATTTGCAGAATCAGTTCAGTTTTTGCTTTGCGAAACGCCAGCTTTTTCAGGTAGATTCGACCTGGAACCCACCTGAAAAAGCCTTCAATAAATATGAAAAATAATGAACATATGATAATGCCACATATTCTGTCTTTTTTAACTTTTAAAAGAAGTGTCCTGACCATTCTACAGGCAGTTTCCGCTTGGAAGCTGCCACTATTTTATATATGAAATAAAAAAAAAGACTCAGGTGGCATAGTGACCCAAAAATAACAGAAAAAAAATGAAAGAGAAGACTCTTCAGAAAAAAATATAAAACACCGTGTGTACTTACCCTTAACAGGAATCTGTCAGCAGGTTTTTACTGTGTAATCTGAATACAGCAGGAGATATAGAGGCTGAGACACAGAATTCAGAGATGTGTCACTTGCCAAAGTGCGCACTATTGTTTACTAACTGTAAAGAGTTTGTCACTAAGGGTGGTTTCACATTAGCATTTAAGGCCGCAGTGTTGGCCTGCGCACGGCCGCCACTAAGCCCCGCCCCCTGACATGCCTCCGCCGGTTGCTCCGCCTACGGGCGCAGGACGCTGCATGCGTCCTGCGTCCCCTAGCTTTAGCACTGGGGACGCAGGTCGTGCGCAGGTATGCGTTTGGCGGTGCATGCGTCCTTTTGATGGGTGTGCCGACCAGCGCCAGCGCAACCTGTTTCTATTTGGTGCGCTCAGCGCACCGTCAAAAGGACGCATGTGCCGCCAAAGCATACCTGCGCACGGCCTGCGTCCCCAGTGCTAAAGATAGGGGACGCAGGGCGCATGCAGCGTCATGCACCCGTAGGTGGAGCTACCGGCGGAGGCGCGGCAGGGGGTGGGGCTTAGCAGCGGCTGTGCGCAGGCCGACGCTGCGGCCTTAAACGCTAATGTGAAACCACCCTAAGAGAATAACATCGCCAGAGTAGTACGGCAAGACCCTTTCCTGTGATAGGCAGCTCGCTGTCTATGGACTTTGTACATGGAGAGCGGAGCTAGCGGTGGTGTGGGCGGGGTTAGCTTTCTCAACTGTGCTTCATTTTAAGTCTAAAAACTCTGGGTCAGAACGGCTGCACCCAGTAATCTAAGTGATACATCGTTGGATTCAGCTTCTCTTTGCCTACATTACGCTGCTCTCAGATGAGGTAGAAGAAACACTAGGAATACTAGACTTTTCACCCCCCCAGAACTACTGAATGGAGTCATTTTGACTCCTGGCTTGTTTTCGTTTATTTTTAGAGTTTCTTGCTCTATAATTTTATAGAATGGTATAGAATGCAAAATAGCAAGAATATCATCAGGCTTTAGCACACTTCTTGTAGCCATTTTAGCAAAACTACAGGCCGTATTCTACAGAAACTATGTAATCTACTCGAGCGTTCACTGGTTCACTGACGGATGTCCTGTATATGTCCTGTGCATGTTAAGCATATTTGCAAAAATGCTAATTATTCTAAGTCTAAGGCTAGTTTCACACTAGCGTTCGTGGGCGCAAGGCCGCCGCTAAGCCCTGCCCCCGGCCATGCCCCCTCCGGTCAGTTCCTCCTCTGATCGCATGAGGCTGCATGCAATCATCGTATCCTATATTTAGCGTTGGATACGCTGATTGTGCGCTGACCATGCGCTGTTCTGATTTTGCTGGCGCTGCGCCCTTTTGGCGCTGCGCCTGGTGCACAAAAATGCGCTGTGTTGCATTTTTGTGCTCTGAGTGCAACGCCAAAAGGGCGCAGCGCCAGCAAAATCAGACCAGCGCACGATCAGCGTATCCAACGCTAAATATAGGATACGATGATTGCAGCCTCATGCGATCGGAGGAGGAACTGACCGGAGGGGGCGGGGCTTAGCGGCGGCCCTGCGCTGCGCCCACGAACGCTAGTGTGAAACTATCCTAAGCCAACATTTATTCTAAACTTATTCTAAACATACAAGTAAATGAAAACTAAAAGAAATAATAACATTTAGCGACACAGACTAGCAAAAAAAAAAAGTACTCCCTACTATATTCAAAATGACTCCCTTTGGTAATTAAAGGTAAATTTTTTAAAATAAGGTACTCTTTTTTTTTTTTTTCAAAAATTATTTATTGTCACAAAATCTTTTTTTGCATCCTAAATAAGTAAAAGTCACCGAGTCTCAAGCCGGAATTCGGAAAAATGGAGTCACAGAAGAGACATAAAAATTGCGAGGAGTCAAAATGACTCCATCGGTAGTTCTAAGGTTAAAGGGTTTTTCTCATCGTCTTTGTTCAGAAGGGCACTACTTTCCTGTCTCCTAGCTTCCTGCTTGCCGGAGGACCAGTGCGCTCCTGACGATTGACTGTACGAAACAGCAGCGCGGTTTCAGTGCTGGTCTACACTGGGCGCTCTCTCAGGCTGCTAGCGCACGGGTACTGAGGCTGGCCAAATCTCTACTCCAAGCCGTGCAAAATAGAATCAAAATCCCTGTGTTCTTGTGAATTTATAGAATTTTTGAATAGAGATAAATTGCAAAGATGCCTGTTTTTGCAAGCACTTTTTAATTTTAGTCAATCATGAAAATGAGAAAACCCCTTTTAACATTGGTGTCCATTTGGGTTTTTTTTTTGCCTGTAGCAATCCTCTGTGTATTATACTAGACCTCTTCTTCCCCAAACAAGGGCTGGCCTTTAGGAAATATTTCTGACCTGATTGAATTATAAATTTCTGATATGATTTTATTATCAGAATTGATCCTTCTGTCTACAGGACGGAGCTGATGATAACAGGCAGAGCTGCCAGTGGTGATTAGGATTCCCAATGTCAGCACGCTGCGATATCACATAGGATGGTGGATAATGAACTGCCGCGGCAGTAATGACGGAGGGCTCCATACATTGCTGGCAACATGATTAATAAAAATTCTCAGCAGGTTGGTACCTCTGAAAGCTGATCTATGCATAATAATCTAAGTGTATACTAATTATCAAAGTAGGTTATAGGGTGAAGAAATCACAGTTGCAGCTGGTTCCTGAAGGTGCAAAAGTTGCAAAAGTCCTATCTATCTATCTATCTATCTATCTATCTATCTATCTATCTATCTATCTATCTATCTTTTATCTATCTATTATCTATCTATCTTTCCATCCATCCTTCTTTCCTCTTAGGACTCACTCACACTGGCTATAAATCGGACAAGTGCAATGCGAGAAAACATTGCATTGCACTCCGACCAATATTAGTAAATGAGTCCCTCCTGCTCACCGACGAGGTTTTTTTCATCTCGGATCGGACTAAGAAAAAACTGCAGCGTTCTGCGATAATCCGCGAGAATCGGATCACATTCACAAATGCAAGTTAATGGGTGCGAGAAAAAAAAATTGCACGGCACATGCGTCCAAATTTTATGCCCATATCTCAAAAAGAAACCCAACATTTCATCAACCAAGTTGAGTAAATTCACAGCCCGTACCATCAGAATAGATATATAGATAGAATAGATAGAAATATGCCAGTGAGATATATAATCAGTGCTTTGCATGTTTAGTTTACTGTACATGTATTTATAGTTGTGGCCAAAAGTATTGACACCCCTGCAATTCTGTCAGATAATACTCAGTTTCTTCCTGAAAATGATTGCAAACACAAATTCTTTGTTATTATTATCTTCATTTAATTTGTCTTAAGTGAAAAAACACAAAAAGAATTGTGCTAAAGCCAAATTGGATATAATTCCACACCAAACATAAAAAAAAGGGTGGACAAAAGTATTGGCACTGTTCAAAAAATCATGTGATGCTTCTCTAATTTGTGTAATTAACAGCACCTGTAACTTACCTGTGGCACCTCACAGGTGTTGGCAATAACTAAATCACACTTGCAGCCAGTTGACATGGATTAAAGTTGACTCAACCTCTGTCCTGTGTCCTTGTGTGTACCACATTGAGCATGGAGAAAAGAAAACACCAAAGAACTGTCTGAGGACTTGAGAAACCAAATTGTGAGGAAGCATGAGCAATCTCAAGGCTACAAGTCCATCTCCAAAGACCTGAATGTTCCTGTGTCTACCGTGCGCAGTGTCATCAAGAAGTTTAAAGCCCATGGCACTGTGGCTAACCTCCCTAGATGTGGACGGAAAAGAAAAATTGAAGATTGTGCGGATGTTGGATAAAGAACCTCCACTAACTTCCAAACAAGTTCAAGCTGCCCTGCAGTCCGAGGGTACAACAGTGTCAACCCGTACTATCCGTCGGCGTCTGAATGAAAAGGGACTGTGTGGTAGGAGACCCAGGAAGACCCCACTTCTTACCCTGAGACATAAAGCCAGGCTGGAGTTTGCTAAAACTTACCTGAAAAAGCCTAAAACGTTTTGGAAGAATGGTCAGATGAGACAAAAGTAGAGCTTTTTGGGCAAAGGCATCAACATAGAGTTTACAGGAGAAAACAAGAGGCATTCAAAGAAAAAAAAATGGTCCCTACAGTAAAATATGGCGGAGGTTCCCTGATGTTTTGGGGTTGCTTTTCTGCCTCTGGCACTGGACTGCTTGACCGTGTGCATGGCATTGTGAAGTCTGAAGACTACCAACAAATTTTGCAGCATAATGTAGGGCCCAGTGTGAGAAAGCTGGGTCTCCCTCAGAGGTCATGGGTCTTCCAGCATGACAATGACCCAAAACACACTTCAAAAAGCACTAGAAAATGGTTTGAGAGAAAGCACTGGAGACTTCTAAGGTGGCCAGCAATGAGTCCAGACCTGAATCCCATAGAACACCTGTGGAGAGATCTAAAAATGGCAGTTTGGAGAAGGCACCCTTCAAATATCAGGGACCTGGAGCAGTTTGCCAAAGAAGAATGGTCTAAAATTCCAGCAGAGCATTGTAAGAAACTCGTTGATGGTTACCGGAAGCAGTTGGTCGCAGTTATTTTGGCTAAAGGTTGTGCAGCCAAGTATTAGGCTGAGGGTGCCAATACCTTTGTCTGGCCCATTTTTGGAGTTTTGTGTGAAATGATCAATGTTTTGCTTTTTGCTTCATTCTCTTTTGTGTTTTTTCATTTAAGACAAATTAAATGAAGATAATAATACCAAAGAATTTGTGTTTGCAATCATTTTCAGGAAGAAACTGAGTATTATCTGACAGAATTGCAGGGGTGTCAATACTTTTGGCCACAACTGTAGCTAATAAAAAAATGAAGAAAATTAGGGTCCCCCTATTTTTAATAACCAGCAAAGGATAAGCAGACAGCTCAGGGCTGATAATAGGATGGGAAGGTCCATGGATATTGGCTTATTTCTAGTATAACAATACCAGCCCCCAGCTGCCCCAGCTCTTCCCAGTTGCCCTGGTGCTTTGGCAATCGGGGTAATGGTTTTGGGGTTTATGTCCACTATGTAATGTCTGCTGACATCAAGCCCAGAGATTAGTAATGGAGAGGCGTCTATCAGACCACCTCCATTACTAACCCCATAGTCAAAAGTCCATTATTTGTGAAAAAGAACTCCCCAACAGATTCCCTCTTTTACTCATTTAATATGTTAAAAAAAAAAAATAGTCCGCAGGGTCTGCCAAAGTCCATATGGCGGTCCCATGACTATGCCCGTCTTCTTCGTCCAGTCTATAGAGCCCTGTTCAGAGGACGCAGCTCCATAGTCCAGCTATGACTTGACGCTATTAAAAATGTGAATGAGCTGTGTTTTACTTCAAGCCGGCTCCTGTAAATCTTCGTTGCTCCATTCCCATTAATTGGTGCAGTAAAAATACTAATAAATACAATGTAATATACCTATAAAGGGAAAATGATACGATTGACCTCTTCAGCCCCCATGTTGAAGAGAAGAATTTCATTCAGTAAGTGCAATGCTGTTCATTTTCTATGAAGGAAGATTTTTTATTTTTTTTTGCAGAAATCTTGAAAAATAACAGGAGGAAGGAAATGCTTATTGTACATAATTGGTGCATGGCGAGCCAAGCGCTACTGAATTGTACAGAAATGCTATTCTGTGCTCTGCTAACAGAATGATGAATGATGATTGAGCCATCCAGGCTATGACTGCCACATCTAATCTGATTTTTTTTTGTAAACCACAAAGGAGAAAAAATGTTGTTTTTTTAATCTTTCCGGTCTATACGAATGTAATTAAAAATTCTGTTTACGGAAAATGTGATTCTTCAGTAATTATATATATATATGCAGTTTATCTGCTGACATTTTATATGTTATTTGCTCTGTCTATGAACCACGTCAGCCTCACTGCATTATGGGTTGATATTCTTATTAATATCATTTTTACTCAAACTCGCCTCATTTGGGGGGAAATTTTAAAGCATCTCTTTTATCGTTTATATCACAATACGTACTGCATAGATTATTGAATCCATTTGTTTGACCTGATGTGGCTGGTGTGCTCACTGTGAAAATCCATGTCAGGGTGACTACATAATCCTGTTTTCAAAGTTTTCCTGCCTGATATTAAAATTTGTATTTTAGAGACCAGCTGTACCGTAGGTCTTCTTCACATGTGTTGTGATCCCGATACTGGAAAAACCAGTATCGATGAGGTCCGTGGTCTGGGTCCGTGTGCCATCCGTGTGTCAATGTGACACCATCCACATTGCATATGTACTTGTGTACATGTACATGTGTGTCATCTGTGTTCCGTCCGTGTGTACCATCAGTGTGAAAAGTACTAGAATAGAATGGAGAATACAAATGACAGATGTTAGATGATAGATAAATAGATAGAAATATGTCAGTGAGATATATAATCAGTGCAGTGTGTGTGTAGTTTTCTGTACTTGAAATTAGCACAAAAAGAGGTAAATAAATGAAAAAAAAATGGTATAGGGTCCTCCTTATTTTACTAACCAGCCGAGGGAAAGCAGACAGCTGGGGGCTGGTGTTATTAGTCAGTGAAGGGGCCAATATCCAAAGATCTTCACGGCCTATTACTGTCAGCTCGCAGCTGTCTGCTTAGCCTTTAATGGTTATTAAAAAGAGAGGACCCAAAAAATGAAGTTTGGTCCCTTTCTTTTTTTAATAACCAGCAAAGGCTAAAAACAAACAGCTGTGGGCTGATCTTAATAGGCTGAGAAGGAGCCATGGATATTGACCCCCACAAGCCCTCAGCCGCCCTAGGCATTGAACATCCATTAGATTCCCCAATTCTAGCTCTTAGCCTCGGCTCTTCCTGATTGCCCTGGTGCGTTTGCAATTGGGGTATTGCTTTTGGGGTTGATGTCAGCTGTGTAATGTCCGCTGACATCAAGCCCAGGGGTTAGTAATGGAGAGGTGGCTATCAGATACCCCATTACTAACCCCGTAGTCAAAAGTAATAAACACCTACACACACAGAGAAAAGTCCTTTAATTGTAAAAATAACTCCCCAAGAAGTATCCTCTTTTACTCATTTAATGCAATCAACAAAAAAGTAATCCTAAGGGTCCGCCGTAAATCCATAATAAGGACGTCCCACGATGATTCCCGGCTCTGCTACATTCGAAGGCTGTGGTGAGCGGTGACATCAGTAATGTCACTGCTCACCATGGCCGCCGAACACACTGAGAGTAGCGTGTGAACCGCTGGAAGTAACGAGCGGTGACGTTAGTGGCACCTTAATAAACATAAGGTTTAAAATAATTACTGAAAAACATAAACTCACCATACCACTAACCTGTCTCTCCAATGCATCTCCCCTCTTGGTCCTCAACTGCTTCTCTTCGGCTCTGGTCTCTTCTGGTTTTCTTTCACATTTCTTGCACTCAGAAACACTCCGTGACTCTTGTCATGACATCCTAAGGTGTGAAGCAAATCTGATTAGATTTGACTATCTCTAATGCAGTATATAGCCATTCGGCATGAATTTTTCAAAGTAAGCATACCAGCCTCATCAGGTCTAAAATATCTCCTTTTCAACCTGAGCAATTTGTACTTAAAATCTAGTAACCGATCAAAAAGCTTGTGAGCTGAAATGAAAATCTCTAACAGATCTGACATGTGCCAATTATATAATTATATTACTAGGGTCCATGGTGGCACCGAAGCCTTTGGGCCCAAATTTTACACCACAGCCCAGTTTTGGCTGCTACATCTGCATCCACTATAACAGAAGCATTTTTGGTGCCAGAGGGAATTTTGAGACCCTCCACTTGGCTTTAGGGACTGGGTACAGTCTCCTCACCCCATAAAGTTACTCCCCGTGCTGCCATATTTGATTAATTATGATTTAGATA
Source organism: Dendrobates tinctorius (assembly GCF_039654945.1). Taxonomy (NCBI): domain Eukaryota; kingdom Metazoa; phylum Chordata; class Amphibia; order Anura; family Dendrobatidae; genus Dendrobates; species Dendrobates tinctorius. The sequence goes on from NW_027361784.1 coordinate 3,799,002, forward strand.
GAATTAAGAGGATGTGAAGACTTTGTTGTTGGTTCCTCCAGGATATAGAGCAATGATATAAACCTTCTGCTTTCTATATTTATCTGTCAGTGTATGCATCTTGTCAGCAGTAACCCTATCCATAGGTAGCAGCAAGGTCAAGCTGAGCATTATCTCACCTCCTTCAAGACAGATTCACAGAATCCTAACGCTGTGTGCCTACAATGAGTTTTGGGTGAGTTTTTGATGGTGCGTATTTTCGTCACATCAAAAATGCAGCATCTTAAAGTTGCAGCAAATTGGATGGGATTTATAGAAATCTGGTGCCTGGTGTGTTGAGTTTTTACGCTGCGTAAACTGATGTGCAGTGCGCGTTTCACATCCGCAACATGTCAATTTCTCTTATGGGTACGCTGAGTATTGTGTGCAGATTTACATTAGATGCGGAAAATTCGCAGGTAAAAAAGTAAAAAAACACATATAATCTACACATGACTGTATGAATAAAGTTTTTTTAAAGTCAAATACCAGAAAGTATAAAAAGCAGCTTTGTTTAAAACATGACAACCAAAAAGAGACAAAAACTGCTTAAAAGTGTGTGTGATAGAATATGCTAAAATGTCTAATCCCCTCTCTCCTTATTTATGTAATTATATATGCTCTATTGTTTTGTCTCCTTTGTAAAATATTTTTTGCACATTTTTTTGCGCTGAAAATGACCCCCCTCGGCTTATACACAAGTCATTGTCCATAAAGCCGGCAGATGAGGGGGAGCGGCGGCTGTGGCACAGTGACAGCTGCAGCCGCCGGCTAACAGAAGACATAATACTCGTACCATCGCTGCATCTCCCGTGGTACCGCTCATTAAGGTAATGAATATGCATGAGTCTCCACTCACATAGGCGTGGAGCACATATTCATTACCTTAATGAGCGGTACCACATGACCGCTCAGCACAGGGGAAGAGCTGCTAGCGCCGGGACAATGGAGATGCAGCGACGGCGCGATGAGGGTGAGTAGGATGGAAAGGGTGTGTGTGTGAGCCATGCATACAACGATGAGACCGGGGAAGCCGAACCATCTGGGACCGGGGGAGCCATGCATACAACAGGGGGAGCCACATATAGCAGGACAGGGTGGAGGAGCTACATATAGCAGGACAGGACGGGGGGAGACACACATAGCAGGACAGGACGGGGGGAGACACACATAGCAGGACAGGACGGGGGGAGACACATATATCAGGACATGACGGAGGAGCCACACATAGCAGGACAGGACGGGGGAAGACACACAGCAGGATGGGGGGGAGACACACATAGCAGGACAGGACGGAGGGAGCCACACATACCAGGTGAGGACGGGGGGAGCCACATATATCAGGACATGACGGAGGAGCCACACATAGCAGGACAGGACGGGGGAAGACACACAGCAGGATGGGGGGGAGACACACATAGCAGGACAGGACGGAGGGAGCCACACATACCAGGTGAGGACGGGGGGAGCCACATATATCAGGACATGACGGGGGAGCCACACATAGCAGGACAGGACGGGGGAAGACACACAGCAGGATGGGGGGGAGACACACATAGCAGGACAGGACGGAGGGAGCCACACATACCAGGTGAGGACGGGGGGAGCCACATATATCAGGACATGACGGGGGAGCCACACATAGCAGGACAGGACGGGGGAAGACACACATAGCAGGACAGGACGGGGGGAGACACACATAGCAGGACAGGACGGGGGGAGCCACATATATCAGGACATGACGGAGGAGCCACACATAGCAGGACAGGACGGGGGAAGACACACAGCAGGATGGGGGGAGACACACATAGCAGGACAGGACAGAGGGAGCCACACATACCAGGTGAGGACGGGGGGAGCCACATATATCAGGACATGACGGGGGAGCCACACATAGCAGGACAGGACGGGGGAAGACACACATAGCAGGACAGGACGGGGGGAGACACACATAGCAGGACAGGACGGGGGGAGCCACATATATCAGGACATGACGGAGGAGCCACACATAGCAGGACAGGACGGGGGAAGACACACAGCAGGATGGGGGGGAGACACACATAGCAGGACAGGACGGGGGGAGACACACATACCAGGTGAGGACGGGGGGAGCCACATATATCAGGACATGACGGAGGAGCCACACATAGCAGGACAGGACGGGGGAAGACACACAGCAGGATGGGGGGGAGACACACATAGCAGGACAGGACGGAGGGAGCCACACATACCAGGTGAGGACGGGGGGAGCCACATATATCAGGACATGACGGAGGAGCCACACATAGCAGGACAGGACGGGGGAAGACACACATAGCAGGACAGGACGGGGGGAGACACACATACCAGGTGAGGACGGGGGGAGCCACATATATCAGGACATGACGGGGGAGCCACACATAGCAGGACAGGACGGGGGAAGACACACAGCAGGATGGGGGGGAGACACACATAGCAGGACAGGACGGAGGGAGCCACACATACCAGGTGAGGACGGGGGGAGCCACATATATCAGGACATGACGGAGGAGCCACACATAGCAGGACAGGACGGGGGAAGACACACAGCAGGATGGTGGGGAGACACACATAGCAGGACAGGACGGAGGGAGCCACACATACCAGGTGAGGACGGGGGGAGCCACATATATCAGGACATGACGGGGGAGCCACACATAGCAGGACAGGACGGGGGAAGACACAGCAGGATGGGGGGGAGACACACATAGCAGGACAGGACGGAGGGAGCCACACATACCAGGTGAGGACGGGGGGAGCCACATATATCAGGACATGACGGGGGAGCCACACATAGCAGGACAGGACGGGGGAAGACACACAGCAGGATGGGGGGGGGGACACACATAGCAGGACAGGACGGGGGGAGACACACATAGCAGGTGAAGACGGGGGGAGCCACATATAGCAGGACAGAATGGAGGAGCCACACATAGCAGGACAGGACGGGGGGGAGCCACACATATCAGGACATGACGGGGGAAGACACACATAGCAGGACATGACGGGGGGAGCAACACATAGCAGGATGGGGGGAGACACACATAGCAGGACAGGACGGGGGGGGGGAGCCACACATAGCAGGACGGGGGGAGACACACATAGCAGGACGGGGGGAGACACACATAGCAGGACAGGACGGGGGGGGAGACACACATAGCAGGACAGGACGGGGGGGAGCAACACATAGCAGGACGGGGGGGGAGCCACACATAGCAGGACGGGGGGAGACACACATAGCAGGACAGGACGGGGGGAGCCACACATAGCAGGACAGGACGGGGGGGAGCCACACATAGCAGGACGGGGGGGAGCCACACATAGCAGGACGGGGGGAGACACACATAGCAGGACGGGGGGGAGACACACATAGCAGGACAGGACGGGGGGGAGCAACACATAACAGGACAGGACGGGGGGGAGCCACACTTGACAGGACGGGGGGGAGCCACACTTGACAGGACGGGGGGGAGCCACACTTAGCAGGACGGGGGGAGACACACATAGCAGGACGGGGGGAGACACACATAGCAGGACAGGACGGGGGGGAGCCACACATAGCAGGACGGGGGGGAGCCACACATAGCAGGACAGGACGGGGGGGAGCCACACATAGCAGGACGGGGGGAGACACACATAGCAGGACGGGGGGAGACACACATAGCAGGACAGGACGGGGGGAGCCACACATAGCAGGACAGGACGGGGGGAGCCACACATAGCAGGACAGGACTGGGGGGAGCCACACATAGCAGGACAGGACGGGGGGAGCCACACATAGCAGGACAGGACGGGGGGGAGCCACACATAGCAGGACAGGACTGGGGGGAGCCACACATAGCAGGACGGGGGGAGACACACATAGCAGGACGGGGGGAGACACACATAGCAGGACAGGACGGGGGGAGCCACACATAGCAGGACGGGGGGAGCCACACATAGCAGGACAGGACGGGGGGAGCAACACATAGCAGGACGCGACGGGGGGGAGCCACACATAGCAGGACAGGAAGGGGGGAGCCACACATAGAAGGACAGGACGGGGGGAGCAACACATAGCAGGACAGGACGGAGGGGGAGCCACATACCAGGACGGAGGGGGGGATACACACATAGCCGGACGGGGGGGAGACACACATAGCAGGACAGGACGGGGGGAGCAACACATAGCAGGACAGGACGGAGGGGGAGCCACATACCAGGATGGAGGGGGGGAGACACACACAGCAGGACAGGATGGGGGGAGACACATAGCAGGACAGGGATAAGGGGACAATGCATACCTGGCTTATACTCGAGTCGATAAGCTTACCCAGTTTTCCGTGGCAAAATGCTTTAATAGGCGCAGGAAATCTGCAACCTCAAAAACTCACCAAAAGCTCTTTGTGGGAATATAACCTTAAACTTCTTTTAATGACAACATACAGTCATATGTAAAAGTTTGGGCACCCCTATTAATGTTAACCTTTTTTCTTTATAACAATTTTGGTTTTTGCAACAGGTATTTCAGTTTCATATATCTAATAACTGATGGACTCAGTTATATTTCTGGATTCAAATGAGGTTTATTGTACTAACAGAAAATGTGCAATCTGCATTTAAACAAAGTTTGACCGGTGCAAAAGTATGGGCACCCTTATCATTTTCTTGATTTGAACACTCCTAACTACTTTTTACTGACTTCCTGAAGCACTAAATTGGTTTTGTAACCTCATTGAGCTTTGAACTTCATAGCCAGGTGTATCAAATCATGAGAAAAGGTATTTAAAGTGGCCACTTGCAAGTAGTTCTCCTATTTGATTCTCCTATGAAGAGTGGCATCATGGGCTCCTCAAAACAACTCTCAAATGATCTGAAAACAAAGATTATTCAACATAGCTTTTCAGGGGAAGGATACAAAAAGTTGTCTCAGAGATTTAACCTGTCAGTTTCCACTGTGAGGAACATAGTAAGGAAATGGAAGAACACAGGTACAGTTCTTGTTAAGCCCAGAAGTGGCAGGCCAAGAAAAATATCAGAAAGGCAGAGAAGAAGAATGGTGAGAACAGTCAAGGACAATCCACAGACCACCTCCAAAGACCTGCAGCATCATCTTGCTGCAGATGGTGTCACTGTGCATCGGTCAACAATACAGCGCATGCATAATGCCTTTTTGTATGACCAAACAACTCAATCTTTGTTTCATCAGTTCACAGGACCTTCTTCCAAAATGTAACTGGCTTGTCCAAATGTGCTTTTGCATATCTCAGGCGACTCTGTTTGTGGCGTGCTTGCAGAAACGGCTTCTTTCGCATCACTCTCCCATACAGCTTCTCCTTGTGCAAAGTGCGCTGTATTGTTGACCGATGCACAGTGACACCATCTGCAGCAAGATGATGCTGCAGGTCTTTGGAGGTGGTCTGTGGATTGTCCTTGACTCTTCTCACTATTCTCTGCCTTTCTGATATTTTTCTTGGCCTGCCACTTCTGGGCTTAACAAGAACTGTACCTGTGTTCTTCCATTTCCTTACTATGTTCCTCACAGTGGAATCTGACTGGTTAAATCTCTGAGACAACTTTTTGTATCCTTCCCCTGAAAAGATATGTTGAATAATCTTTGTTTTCAGATCATTTGAGAGTTGTTTTGAGGAGCCCATGATGCCACTCTTCATAGGAGAATCAAATAGGAGAACTACTTGCAAGTGGCCACTTTAAATACCTTTTCTCATGATTTGATACACCTGGCTATGAAGTTCAAAGCTCAATGAGGTTACAAAACCAATTTAGTGCTTCAGGAAGTCAGTAAAAAGTAGTTAGGAGTGTTCAAATCAAGAAAATGATAAGGGTGCCCATACTTTTGCACCGGTCAAATTTTGTTTAAATGCAGATTGCACATTTTCTGTTAGTACAACAAACCTCATTTGAATCCAGAAATATAACTGATGAGTCCATCAGTTATTAGATATATGAAACTGAAATAGCTGTTGCAAAAACCAAAATTGTTATAAAGAAAAAAGGTTAACATTAACTTTTACATATGACTGTAAATTTGATTAAAATAAATGTGTCCTTAGACTCCGCATCCACTTTCTTGTCTCTTTTCAGATTTAGTGAGTTATGAGAAAAGTTGCAAAATGTTGCACAAATTTGTCACCGATCTTCTTGTGCTACTTTTCTTTTGTAGAAGGAGGTGGTGGGAGGAAAGTACTCCCACCTACACGAATGTCACTTCTGACATTGGGATAATTGACTGCAGAACCAAAAACCTGATAGACGCCACGTGCCTTAGGTATCCATGGTTAGGAGCACTAACTAACTGTTCCTATATGAGTGATCATAACCATGGATATGTAAGGGCCTGCAATGGACATGGGTTAGCAAATCAGAAGGACTAGACATTTCTAATTGAAGGTATTTGCTAATATTTTCATTATTTTTGCTTTTTCAGCATATTCTTATTATTACTCCTACTATATATTGGGATAGGATCTTAGAGATAATTCATATTTTTTATTTTTTTTTATATTTACCACTAGCTGATTACGTCAGTACCGTACCATATACAGTCATATGTTAAAGTTTGGGCACCCCTATTAATGTTAACCTTTTTTCTTTATAACAATTTTGGTTTATGGAACAGCTATTTCAGTTTCATATATCTAATAACTGATGGACTCAGTTATATTTCTGGATTAAAATGCGGTTTATTGTACTAACAGAAAATGTGCAATCTTCATTTAAACAAAATTTGACTGGTGCAAAAGTATGGGCACCTCAACATAAAAGTGACATTAATATTTGGTAGATCCTCCTTTTGCAAAAATAACAGCCTCTAGTCGCTTCCTGTAGCTATTAATGAGTTCCTGGATCCTGGATGAAGGTATTTGTGACCATTCCTGTTTACAAAACAATTCCAGTTCAGTTAAGTTTGATGGTCGCCGAGCATGGACAGCCCGCTTCAAATCATCCCACAGATGTTCAATGATATTCAGGTCTGGGGACTGGGATGGCCATTCCAGAACATTGTAATTGTTCCTCTGCATGAATGCCTGAGTAGATTTGGAGCGGTGTTTTGGATCATTGTCTTGCTGAAATATCCATCCCCTGCGTAACTTCAACTTCGTCACTGATTCTTGCACATTATTGTCAAGAATCTGCTGATACTGAGTTGAATCCATGCGACCCTCAACTTTAACAAGATTCCCGGTGCCGGCATTGGCCACACAGCCCCAAAGCATGATGGAACCTCCACCAAGTTTTACTGTGGGTAGCAAGTGTTTTTCTTGGAATGCTGTGTTTTTTAGCCTCCATGCATAACGCCTTTTTGTATGACCAAACAACTCAATCTTTGTTTCATCACTCCACAGGACCTTCTTCCAAAATGTAACTGGCTTGTCCAAATGTGCTTTTGCATACCTCAGGCGACTCTGTTTGTGGCGTGCTTGCAGAAACGGCTTCTTTCGCATCACTCTCCCATACAGCTTCTCCTTGTGCAAAGTGCGCTGTATTGTTGACCGATGCACAGTGACACCATCTGCAGCAAGATGATGCTGCAGGTCTTTGGAGGTGGTCTGTGGATTGTCCTTGACTGTTCTCACCATTCTTCTTTTCTGCCTTTCTGATATTTTTCTTGGCCTGCCACTTCTGGGCTTAACAAGAACTGTACCTGTGTTCTTCCATTTCCTTACTATGTTCCTCACAGTGGAAACTGACAGGTTAAATCTCTGAGACAACTTTTTGTATCCTTCCCCTGAAAAGCTATGTTGAATAATCTTTGTTTTCAGATCATTTGAGAGTTGTTTTGAGGAGCCCATGATGCCACTCTTCATAGGAGAATCAAATAGGAGAACTACTTGCAATTGGCCACTTTAAATACCTTTTCTCATGATTTGATACACCTGGCTATGAAGTTCAAAGCTCAATGAGGTTACAAAACCAATTTAGTGCTTCAGGAAGTCAGTAAAAAGTAGTTAGGAGTGTTCAAATCAAGAAAATGATAAGGGTGCCCATACTTTTGCACCGGTCAAATTTTGTTAAAATGCAGATTGCACATTTTCTGTTAGTACAATAAACCTCATTTGAATCCAGAAATATAACTGAGTCCATCAGTTATCAGATATAAGAAACTGAAATAGCTGTTGCAAAAGCCAAAATTGTTATAAAGAAAAAAGGTTAACATTAATAGGGGTGCCCAAACTTTAACATATGACTGTATGGTATACCATATATATGGTACTGATGTATTCGGACTAATCTGGAAATTCTAATTGTAAGGTCGTTACACTGACGCATGACTAAAACACAAAAAAAATGACAGAATTGAGTTTTTTTTTACTATTCCACTGTGATTTTTTTCCCGTTTTTTTAAGCATATGGTGGTAAAATAAATGGTGTCGTTCAAACCTTGCAAAAAAGTTATAATTTATGGAAAAAAGGAAAAAAACAGAAGAGCAAAAAAAAAAGAAACACTGCTACAATGAGAAGGGGTTAAAAACTATGATCAGAATAGAATGTGTCAAGCAAATTTCTCCATTGTGTCAGTCCGTGAAAATCGGACTGCACTCAATGTCATCTGAGTGTTTCCCACATACTCATTGAATTGCATGGCCGAGTGCCATCCGAATATTGTATCAAACTCGGGCATGCTGTGACACTGTCTGAGGAAAGAAATTGGACATGCATGGTGACCCGATAGACTAACATTGGTCTGGACAAAACATTGGATCGCAATAATACGGTCATCTGCAGCAACCCTAGAGGTCGACCATGTTGAACCTTTTTTTTAATCTAATTTGCCCTGTGACATCTTAGGCTAATTTCACATTAGCGTTTTTTTTGCGCAGTGCATCGTGCGCAATAGAAACACATGCAAAAAACGCATCATGCGTTTTTGCACGCGTTTGCGTTTTTTATGCTCATTTGTTCTCTAGGGGTTAAAACCAGTGTCTACAAATTTTTACTCCAAAATCGCACGCGCACGAAGACACAGACGAACGCAGGTCAATGCACATGCCAGCGTTCCCATAGACTGTAATGCGTTATTTTGTCTCATTCCGTGCGCAAGCGTGCGCATGCGTTTTTTTGACGCCTTTCGGCGGACCCAAAAATGCAACAGGTTGCATCTGGCGCGCCCTAGGCGCACACCTTGAAAAAACGTATGCGCATCAAAGCACATATGAACGCGTGCAAACGCAAGACCATGCGCACGCCATGTTAAACATAGGTACGCATGGACGCGCACAGTGCGCTGCGCAAAAGAACACTAATGTGAAACCAGCCTTAACAGAATCATAACGAATGGACAGATCTTCGGCAAATTCAAAACGGTCCTCTCTGCGATATCTACTGAACTGAACAGAAATGTGCAAATGTTTAATATATATATCTATCTCAGGCCGAGTCTCTTAATGTGCAAATCCATACAGCAGGAGAGCCTGTAGCATTGCCGGCTGACGGCATGGAGCAATGGAGCGGTGACCTTTATTGTAAATCCTGCAGCCATCAGACCTCCTATTCAAAACCAGAAAAAAAGGGGGAGAAAAAAAAGCAAAATTGCAAAATCGAAATAAATTGCATCCAAGGCTGTAAGTGCAGGGATTTCTTTGTGCGGCTCTTACACTCAATGCTGAATATATCGAGATGTTTTGAAAATTTTGTTTCCAATTCTTCATCACTTGCTGATCAGTAACACGTCTAGCCATCCTGTGATTTCCATAATTGTATGAGTTTTCCTTCTTGGTTTTGCAATTTCAATGTTGAGGATTGTAGAATATGTTTCTACGTTCACTTCAGTAGGAGTTGTAGAAACAGCATAGAGTTCTGTTCCTTTTGTTCTGTGTACCACACCCCTGAAAGCCGCCTATTGTACAGGCAATTACGTGATTGACCGCCGATTAACGGCGGAGGCCACAGTCTGTTTACACTAATAGGCCGTTTATCGGGAAACTAACAGTGGGAGTATCGTATGTACACCTCCGATTCCAACGCATGAAATATGTATATATACCCCCGATACAGGTAGTTACTACATTCACTTCAATAGGAGTGTTAGGCGTCAGATTTCTGCATTTGCTCTGCAGGAACCCAGACCCTCACATTCTGCAGTCTCCTGCTGTTTATCTACAGCAGAGGAGATTGCAGAGGAGATTGCCTTGCAGCAAATCTCTCCTGAGGCTAAGTCCTTCTGTTCTCCTACTGAGCATGCTCATGGGACGATCTTCAATTGGAGATCGGGAGTCATGTGCTCAGGTCCTGCTCCAGATCTCATTGGTCCATCTCGGAGACCTGGAAACTTCCGGAAGGTCCCGGCTGCTATAAAAAGCGCGCATGGCCGTTCGGTCATGCACTAGTATAGACTATACTTGCTATGTGTGAATGGTGACGGATGTATGATTCTGGTGACTGACTTATTATGAAACCCCTTCCCTCTGATATTACGCATGTGGCTAGGGAATTAGTTTAGCAGTCAGTGGCAAGCCTTAGGCCACTGTGCACACCGCACCGCTAGGCTAGCGTCCGACATTGCGCCTGCTTTCTAGCTTTGTCGTCCTGCGGCAGTGTCCTACGCCACGCTGCAGTTGCAGCCCCTCTTGGCGCTCGCAGAAGCAACGCCGCGCACATGGTAGGTCTAGAGGGACGCAGCTCCTCTGTCTTGGGTCCTCCTCCTGTGACCAGATACCGTGTGTGCATTTATCTGAAGCCTGTGATACTAACAGGTTCAGCATTTTGTATGTTTTTGTTGCGGCACCTCTGTGTGTGAACAGAGGCCGCTCTGTGCACTCCGGGTGAAGTTGAACCCGTGCGCATCATACCGCCATATTGCACCTCTGTCATTACCTAGCAGCAGTTGTTACATCTACTGCACGGTGGACCCCGAGCGGCGAACGCACTTTATTATTTATTTTTATTTAGTGCGTTTCGCCGTTCCTAACAAGGAGTTATAGAGACAACATAAAGTAGCCCGACCACCTTCTCGGCTGTTTCCGTAGCCCCATCTATTTGTGGTGGCACAGAAGTAGCAGTTTTAGGCCAGCCTTTAGACAGCGTAGTGTTAAACCAAACTTTTTTCCCACCTTTTATCAGTCTCTTTTTTGCTTTTTTTTATTATTATTTGTGTAACTTGATCTCCAAAGTCATTCTGTCATGAAGACGGATATGGTGGAATATACCTGTCATAAAATCTTTAACCCTGTCAAATAATTGAAGAGACTGAATAAAAATGAGTTTGGGAAAGCAAAAGTTCTGCAGAGTTCCTTTGGTTTGACAGTCGGTGTATGACGGTGGAGAACAAACGGTCAGGGTGCAAGATTATTTTACGATAGTGGGAGATTTATGAAAATAAGTGCAAGTGAAAAAAAATATACCTTTCTGAAACAAATGGAATCTAAGGGGTAACGTTTCTCCTTGTGGAGAGTGACAAGCAAGGCCTGGAATGTCAGAGTGAGGAGACTTAAAGGCCATTCATGCTCCTCCGGAAAATTAAATATGCAAATTGCCTCTTAAGAGAAAAAAAGGACTTGAACTCTAGTGCCATCTATTGGAAGCCAATATTGACCTTTTAAGGCTCATCTAAGAGTCGATATTGACTTTTGGGATTGCTACTACCAATAGGTGGCAATAGAGTTCAAGTGCTGTTCCTCTCTGAAGAGGCAATTTGCATATGTAACAAATGGTGCAACGATTAGACCATTAAACCTATATCATGATAACATTTGTGGCAGCATGTCATAAGTTAAAAGCAAAAATCTGATAAACCAGAGTGTGTACTATAAAGGCAAAATTTTGTATATTAAAATTGGTGCCTGAATTAGAAAAATTTAATTTTTTTTCCCAGAAACAAGGGATCTTTTGTCCAGGGGCTGTATCAAGAGTTGTAGCTTAGCCTCGTTCAGATGCCACTTCATTCTATCAACTGGTAAAGGTCATCTTCCAATCTGACATTACTGGCGGCTTCTCCTAATGACATATCACTAATTTTTATCCAAAACCAACCAATTTAAGATCAGATTAAATAGATAATGCTGACATATTAAAAACCTTAACATCACTTACCATGCCTGCTATCATGCATGTGATCCAAACTGCTATTTGGTGCTGCTAATCTGATTTGCGATAGGAAGTTTCTGGGCAAAATTAGTCTCCTTCCCCCTCTGGCAGTTAACTATAGATATGTAACCCTTCTCACTCCCACAGCTGAAGGGGTTTTCTCCATTCACAAATACCTTGGTCTTTAAGAGATTTAATAGTTTTTTCATAACTATGAAACAGTTTATGTAAAAGTCTATACATTACTTACCATAAATGATCTTTTGTGGTCCAAGTAGAAAGATTGTACCGTATATATGGGGACAGTCATTTTGCATTTTTTCGGCAGTAATAGCGTTCAGAGATTTGCTTTACAGCAGCCACACATATATAGGAAACTGTAGTGTCATGATGAGTAATTGACTCCTTTGGGAGTTATTGTGCAGGAAGGGGGAGGAGGTGAGCTATAACCAGCATCCTTTGAACGGTTACTCCTGTGTTATCTATATGTGTTACCCGTCTTTGTAATCTCTACAGAACAGCAAGTACCAGCCTATTATGAGGCTCTGTAGTCACCTACCTACATTTTTATTTAATATAGATAGCGATACAGAAAAATAGAAAAAAAATCATTCCTTTTTTAAAAATATTTAGAAAAAAATGTTTTTTTTGTACCATTTATGTTTTCTAAAAATGTAATAAATATCAGTAAAAATTCTGATTTAAACAAGTCATAGTAAGGAGAGGAGGAGTATGAGGAGATGGGAAGTGGGAGAGAAGAGAGGGATGTGAGAAATGGGGACGAGTAATTTTTGAGTTTTTTATTGCCCTCCTTGCAAATTGAATCCCAAAGTGTTTGATTTCCCGTGGAGCCACGAATTTCAGGAAATTCTACTCAAACGTGATCCTCTGCAGATCGATCCACAAATCTGTCTTTTAATAGTAGGCTGGGTCCAATTATTATTTTTAGTTTTTATTATTATGCCATATTTTCTTGCCGTTTCTTATGGTCTATGTGGTCCTTATTGTATTGTGTGGTTTTTTTTTTTGTAATTTACATTTTAGATTTTTACGCATGCCAGGAACCTCCACATCCATACATTGTAGAAGAGTGAATGGGAGCCTTGTCACCGGCATAGAAAAGCAAATAATAGTGTGTAAGCACCCAGCAGATTGCTCAGACAACTGTAAATCTGGGTGCCCGGTGTGATCAGGATCCTGAGGACAGCCATTTCATGCAGCGGGTGCAATTTATAACGACAAGTTCTTCCATACTCCCTCATAAATCATTATTTGTGTTTCCGAGCCAGTGAGTGGCTTCTCTCTCTAAAGCTGAGAGGGCGGAATCTGCGGAAACACATTGTACGGTCCGGACTGCTGCAAGTCTATTCTCTGTGTCTGCTCTGGCAGCAGCGATAGCGTCTAATAAATGTTCATTTCCCAGAGATGAAGATTACGGGCTGATATTTGCCTAACACTGCCCGGTAAATGTGCTGAGAGAAGGCTTCCATATCTACAGTAAGACAAGTGTCACGCTGGGTATTCAGAGACTGCAGTGTGTAATTTACAATCAGCAGCATTGCTGTACGTTTCCTCTAAAGACAATGGGCTGACTTTGTAATTATGAACATACTGGGGCTCACGATATATACTCGAGTATGAGCCCACCCGAGTATTTTACCACAAAAAACTGGGAAAACTTATTGACTCGAGTATAAGCTGGGTATGCATTGTCCCCTCATCCCCTTCCTGGTATGCACGGCCTCCTTATCCCCATCCTGGTATGCATTGTCCCCTCATCCCCTTCCTGGTATGCACGGCCTCCTTATCCCCATCCTGGTATGCATGGCCTCCTCATCCCCATCCTGGTATGCATGGCATCCTCATCCCCTTCCTGGTATGCACGGCCTCCTTATCCCCATCCTGGTATGCACGGCCTCCTTATCCCCATCCTGGTATGCATGGCCTCCTCATCCCCATCCTGGTATGCGTGGCCTCTTCATCCCCATCCTGGTATGCATGGCCTCCTCATCCCCATCCTGGTATGCATGGCATCCTCATCCCCATCCTGGTATGCATGGCCCAATCCCTATCCTTGAATGCATGGCCCCATCCTCATACTTGAATGCATAGTCCTCCATACAGTATTATGGACACCACATAGTTCTCAATACAGTATTATGGGCGAAACATAGTCCTCCATACAGTATTATGGGCACCACATAGTCCTTCATACAGTACTATGGGCACCACATAACCCTCCATACAGTATTATGGGCGCCACACAGTCCTTCATACAGTATTATGGGCGCCACATAGCCCTCCATACAGTATTATGGGCGCCACATAGCCCTCCATACAGTATTATGGGCACCATATATTGCTCCGTAAACTATTATGGGTGCCACAAAATGTTCCATACAGGATCTTTTCCCCTTATAATGCTCCATACAGTATAATGGGCCCCATATATTGCTCCATACAGAATAATGGTCCTATATAATGCTCCATACAGTATAATAGCCCCATATATTGCTCCATACAGTATAATGGCCCCATATATTGCTATATATATAAATACAGTGGTGAAAAAATGTATTTAGTCAGCCACCAATTTTGCAAGTTCTCACACTTAAAAAGATGAGAGAGGCCTGTAATTGACATCATAGGTAGACCACAGCTATGAGAGTCAAAATGAGAAAACAAATCCAGAAAATCACCTTGTCTGATTTGGCAAGATTTATTTTGCAAATTATGGTGGAAAATAAGTATTTGGTCACCTAAAAACATGCAAGATTTCTGGCTCTCACAGACCTGTAACTTCTTCTTTAAGAGGCTCCTCTGTCCTCCTCTCATTACCTGTAGTAATGGCACCTGCTTGAACTTGTCATCAGTATAAGAGACACCCGTCCACACCTCAAACAGTCACACTCCAAACTCCACTATGGTGAAGACCAAAGAGCTGTCGAAGGACACCAGAAACAAAATTGTAGCCCTGCACCAGAGTGGGAAGACCGAATCTGCAATAGGCAAGCAGCTTGGTGTGATGAAATCAACTGTGGGAGCAATAATAAGAAAATGGAAGACATACAAGACCACTGATAATCTCCCTCGATCTGGCGCTCCACGCAAGATCTCACATCGTGGAGTCAAAATGATCACAAGAATGGTGAGCAAAAATCCCAGAATCACACGGGGGACCTAGTGAATGACCTGCATAGAGCTGGGACCACCGTAACAAAGGCTACCATCAGTAACACACTACGCCGCCAGGGACTCAGATCCTGCAGTGCCAAACGTATCCCCCTGCTTAAGGCAGTACATGCCCGGGCCCGTCTGAGGTTTGCTAGAGAGCATTTGGATTATCCAGAAGAGTATTGGGAGAATGTCATATGGTCTGATGAAACCAAAGTACAACTGTTTGGTAGAAACAAAGCTCGTCGTGTTTGGAGGAGACAGAATGCTGAGTTGCATCCAAAGAACACCATACCTACTGTGAAGTATGGGGGTGGCAACTTCATGCTTTGGGGCTGTTTCTCTGGAAAGGGACCAGGACGATCCGTGTACATGAAGGAATGAATGTGGCCATGTATCGTGAGATTTTGAGTGCAAACAGTGTGTGCCAACCTTGTGAAGACTTACAGAAAACGTTTGACCTCTGTCATTGTCAGCAAAGGATATATAACAAAATATTGTTTTGAACTTTTGTTAATGATCAAATACTTATTTTCCACCATCATTTGCAAAATAAATCTTAACAAATCAGACAAGGTGATTTTCTGGATTTGTGTTCTCATTTTGACTCTCATAGTTGTGGTCTACCTATGATGTCAATTACAGGCCTCTCTCATCTTTTTAAGTGGGAGAACTTGCACAATTGGTGGCTGACTAAATACTTTTTTCCTACTGTATTAAAATAATTAAATACTGACCTCTCCTCGTACCCCTTTACTGCGTTATCTTCAACATCTTCTGACTCTCTGCACTGCTCAATAGAGGGCGCACTGTAGTGACATCATCGCACGCTCTGCCATGAGACATCAGAGTCTGTAGACGGCTGAAGAGACAGGAGTAGTATGGAATGGAAAGAGGTGAATATTTGAGAGGGGAGACTGGTGCCAGCACTGACACCGGGCTCCCCCTGACTCACGTGCCTTATAGCATGCCACTGTCCCTTAATGTGTGTGTGGGGCTCCCCGTTCATCCACGGTTTCGGCACTTGCCCAGGTTGGTGACACCAGCCCTGAACTGTTCGCACAAATATTAGAAAATAGATGAAACATTGTCAGTCTTCCTCGGTCTGGGTCTCCGTGTAAAATTTTGCCTAATGGTGTAAGGATGATTCTGACAAAGGTCGGGAATCATCCCAGAACTGCATGGTAGGGTCTAGTCAATGGCCTGAAGAGAGCTGGGACACACTACTCCGCCATAGATGAAAATCCTGCAGGGCACGCAAGGTCCTGCTGCTCACACCAGCACATGTCTGGACCCATTTGAAGTTCACCAATGGCCATCTGGATGATCGAGAGGAGGCATGGGAGAAGGTCATATGGTCAGATAAGAATAAAAAATAACTTTTTGGTATCAACTCCACTCGCCGCATTTGGAGGAAGAAAAAGGATGAGTAGAACCCCAAGAACACTAATCCCACCCGTCAAGCATGGTGTGAGAAACATCGTTCTTTGGTGATGCTTTTCTGTAGAAGGGGCAGGATGACTGCGCCATATTGAAAGGAGGATGGATGGGGTCATGTATCGCGAGATTCCCTCAGTAAGAGCATTGAAGATGGGTCATGGCTGCGTCTTCCAGCATGACAATGACCCGAATGACACAGCCAGGGCAATTAAGGACTGGCACCATAAAAAGCATTTTGAGTTCCTGGAGTGGCTTAGCATGTCTTAAGACCTGAACCCAATAGAAAATCTTTGGAGAGAAATTAAAGGGAATCTTTCACCCCATTTTTGCCCCATAAGCTGGGGCCACCACCATCAGGGGCTTATCTACAGCATTCTGTAATGCTGTAGATAAGTCCCTGATGTAATCTGAAAGATAAGAAAAACACGTTAGATTATACTCACCGGGGGCGGTGGGTGTTGCGGTCCGGCGCCTCCCATCTTCATACGATAACGTCCTCCTGCTTGCTTCTCCCTCTGCTCTGGCGCAGGCGTACTTTATCTGCCCTGTTGAGGGCAGAGTAAAGTACTGCAGTGCGCAGGCGCCGGGAAAGGTCAGAGAGGTTCGGCACCTGCGCACTGCAGTACTCTGCTCTGCCCTCAACAGGGCAGATAAAGTACACCTGCGCCAGAGCCGAGGGAGAAGCAAGGAGGAGGACATCATCTTATGAAGATGGGAGGTGCCGGACGGGACGGCAACACCCATTGGACTGGTTCGAACGCCAGGGTGAGTATAATCTAACTTTTTTCTTATCTTTCAGGTTTCATCAGGGTCTTATCTACAGCATTACAGAATGCATTACAGAATGCTGTAGATAAGCCTCTGATGGCGGTGGCTTCAGCTGATAGGCCAAAAATGGGGTGACAGATTCCCTTTAAACACAAGGATGCCCAGCGATAGCCACAAAATCTGAAAGATCTGGAGAAGATCTGTATGGAGGAGTGGGCCAAAATCCCTGCTGCAGTGTGTGCAAACTTAATCAAGAACTACAGGAAACGTCTGATCTCTGTAATTACAAACAAAGGTTTATGTGCCAAATATTAAGTTCTTTTTTTCTATTGCATCAAATACTTAATTCATGCACTAAAATGCAATTAATTACGTAAAAATCATACAGTGTGATTTTCTGTAGTTTATTTTTAGTTTCGGTCTCTCAAACATGAAGCGTACCTACCATATAAATTACAGACCTCTCCATTCTTTGTAGGTGGGAAAACGTGCAAAATTGGCAGTGTATGAAATACTTATTTTCCCCACTGTAGATCAGGAGAGGAGATTGTCAGTCATTGCGTGTCTCACACTGGTAACACCCCATTTCATTTACCGGTAAATTATTCTCTGAAGGGGCAGATTCTCAGGAAGATCTATGTCCGGCCCATAGATCTTAACAGCTCATTTACATATTAAGAAAAACGTGGATTTCTCTGGAATAAGACATCGGATCGCAGACATCAAGGTATCATTTTATTCGGTTTCCTGTAACCTACATACCTGTATGGATGGCTCAGGAGAGTTGATCCTACTGACAGATTCCCTTTAACTATATGTGGCATTTAGGAGATTTTGACAGGTCCTCTTTAATGCGTTAGTCACCAAAAAGAAAAAAAACGGATTGTAATGCCTTCTTCTACTTGTCTCCACCATGGGGAATATTAGGCTGTTAGGCTATCTGTTATCCTGCTACCACAAGGCGCGTTTTCTTTTGCCTTGTGTGATAAGCTGCTCAATGGATTTTTACTGTAAAGTCAGATACACCGCACCTAGTCTATTATACATTTCAATGAATCTGTTTCTACAGTGTCTCTCACCTCCACGTTTCCCTTTTGTGGGAAGCAGATCATATTTGCAGCCCACAGAGTTTAAGATAAACAGATCCATTTTGTCCTTCAAATATCCGAGCATTCGTCGTCCAAGGCGATATTAGAGTCTCTGTGTCATTAATTTTCTGCTTTGGGCAACTTTGACATTGTGTAACACTATTAGAGATGGTTTGATTTATTTTCTGGAGACGTACGTCCAGGACATTGCGGTATAGTCTATGGGAAGCGGATGGCGGACGTGCGGCTCTCTCTGCTCGGGAATTCCATCTCGGAACATATATCAAATATCAAGTGGTACTTCTTTTTTTTTTTTTTATAGACACAATCATTGGGTAATATTAGGAGAGCTGAAGTTACTACCTACCAGGAATACAATACATATGGTGTGACATATAGAGGCACAGAAGACAAACTGTTGATAGTTTTCATTGTTTCCTAATTACAAAATGACTTTTGGTCAAAACTAAATTCCTTTAAAGCACCATTCACAAAACAAAGCAAAAGAGTTTCTCCACCTTCTCCTATGTGATGTCAGCTGAGTGGGCCCAATATTTTTAGAAACCCATAGACTCCCTTTGCCAATTTTGATCAGGCACTTGGAACAAAATCGGACACGTCTTCGCAATTTTCTGCAAACCTCTTGGTCCGCGAAAAATCATGGAACATGTGAATGGCCCTATAGACTATCCCAGGTGCAAGTGCTATCCGCGAAACCCAAGAATGGCACTCGAACGATAACATCAGATGGGTGAATGTGGCCTGATGATGCGGCTCCTGGTGTGGATTTTGATAGTTAACCTCCACTGATAAGGAAGGGTTGACAGATCCGAATGATCTGCTGTGAAAGAACACCATGGTGGAGGTGATACATACCTAGTGACCATAAGAATAATGGCAGATTTTTAATTTTTCTTTTATAATCAACTTTAGAAAAACTTTATTTTTGGACAATTTCTCAATTTTTACTCTGCATAGATTCTTATACAGGAGGTACAAGTAGAGACTTATCAGTTTATCAGTGTTGGGGGGGGGGTACTTCCAAAGAAAAAAGAAGAAAGGAAGCAAACTAGGAAATAGTAATTAAAATACAGACAGGAAAAAAAGTAATTTAAGGAGTTGTCCAATGATTGTTTTCAATTAAAATGATTTTTAATCAAATCTCCTGTGTGTAGATATCACTTGTGTATCGCCCCCTGCTGTTCATTTGATTCCCTTTCAGAGCGTCCTCCTAATGTGTCCGCTGCTGTTGGTCACACATGCTCTTTTGCTTTCATGGAAAATATAAGTAATTTGGATAATGTGCAGTTTCAGAACTACTAATGTATTCTGAAGACTTGGGTTTTGTGAAAACTAGAATTCCAGGAGTAGTTGTACTTTTACATCCTCTGGTGCTTGTGACATTTCAGGATAATCAATTAAGCTCTATTAGCATTTTAGGAATACTTGTCATTAGTGTTGAGCGAAACAGGCCGGCCAGATTCATAAGTCGCCGACTTATGGCAAAGTCGGCGACCGAAACCCAACCACAGCGTGAAGTCGGCCATGCGGTTGGCAAAACGAGCGCCAAAGTGGAATTTCCCAGAATGCACGTGACTTTTTTCAGCCACTGAGCAAGGACGTATACTGTGTGCAAAGAGATGACATGTGCGGGAGAGAGAGACTTTAAAAAAGTGGTCCGGCATGTAGGTGTGTTTCCTGTCCTCCACTCCCTGCCGACTTTGCTTCCCCATTGACTTGCATTGGGTTTCATGTTTCAGTCGGACCTTTGACTTTCCCCGATAGGCGGCCGATTTAGTTCAACTCGACTTTTGAGAAAGTCGGGTTTCATGAAACCAGACTCGACTCTAAAAAAGGCAAAGTCGCTCATCTCTACTTGTCATCAATAATACTATTCTTCAAATAATTGATCCACTTAACTACATCTTCTGTGAATAACATGCTCGTTATTATGAGTAATGCTGATTAGATATATAATATACACTCATATATTGGTCTCCTTCAGTTAATTGCTGAGATTATAGAGTTAATATTTTATAATTTTATATATTTTATTTTAACAAACAAAACTATATATATATATATATATATATATATATATATATATATATATATATATTTTAAACTGTGTACCTCAAAAACATTTCTAGAATTCGACCTTTTCTTACTTTTGACTCCGCAAAAACTCTTACTGTTTCTCTTATTCATTCTCGTCTCGACTATTGTAACTCTCTTCTAATCGGTCTCCCTCTTACCAAACTCTCACCTCTCCAATCTGTCTTGAATACTGCAGTCAGGATCATATTCCTCACCAATCATTACACCGATGCCTCTACCTTGTGCCAGTCATTACACTGGCTACCCATCCACTCCAGAATCCAGTACAAACTTATTACCCTCACCCACAAAGCCCTCTATGGCTCAGCACCACCCTACATCTCCTCCCTTGTTTCAGTACACCATCCTACCCGTGCCCTCCGTTCTGCTGATGACTTGAGGTTAGCATCCTCAATAATTAGAACCTCCCACTCCCGTCTCCAAGACGATACACGTGCTGCGCCAATTCTTTGGAATGCACTTCCCAGGTCAATACGATTAGTCCCCAATCCCCACAATTTTAAGCGTGCCTTGAAAACGCATTTATTCAGACTGGCCTACCGCCTCAACACATTAACCTAATCTATCCCTGGGTGGCACAGTCAAAAGTTTTACCGTAACCAGGTTCCCCGCATCATGTTCCCACATGCTTTATGCATCCATTAGCCCTCTGTGTCTGTACTGTTACACACTTAACATTATGGCTGAAAAAAGGGAAGAAAGTTCCAGCGCCAGGAATGGAAAATTAAAAATCCATTTTATTGTGCCAATGCATATTAAAATTCCAGCAGGTACAGCATATCAGTCGGATGACTGCAGAACAACGCGTTTCGACGCCTCAGGTCTTAATCATGTTCAGACATGATTAAGACCTGAGGCGTCGAAACGCGTTGTTCTGCAGTCATCGACTGATATGCTGTACCTGCTGGAATTTTAATATGCATTGGCACAATAAAATGGATTTTTAATTTTCCATTCCTGGCGCTGGAACTTTCTTCCCTTTTTTCTACTATTGATTGACTGCCTAGTCAAATCCGTGCGCAGGATTTGGATCCTACCAGCAAGGCAGTGCAGTGAGCTGGATTATTCTGTTCTTTTACTTCATTTAACATTATGGCTGGTCCATACAATCAGGGCAACTGTTACCACCCACCTTTCGTGTCTCCCTCTTTCCTCATAGACTGTAAGCTTGCGAGCAGGGCCCTCATTCCTCTTGGTAACAGTTATGATCTATGTGATTATTGTTATGCTGTAATGTCTATTGTCTGTACAAGTCCTCTCTGAAATGTAAAGTGCTGCGGAATATGTTGGCGCTATAGAAATAAAATTAATTACTCTTTATATTATTATTATTATTTTTTAGATTTAAAAGCTTCCTTGAGATGAGTCATGAGGTACACATACTTCCTTTCATTAGCTCAATGAATGGGAGCTAATGAAAGTAAAGTCTACAGGAAGCAATGGCATACAAATCCCTCCCCCAGAGACAATGGAGTCATGTGGGAGAGTCTTATCTGTATATATCTTGCCTTATCTAGGCCACCATTAAGGCCCCTTTACATTTAGCGATGCACTAGTGATCCCGACCAGCGATATGACGCGGTCAGGATCGCTGGTGCATCGCTAAATGGTCGCTAGTGAGCTGCCACACAAGAAGATCTCACAGCGATGCAGCAGCGATACAGCGGTCGTTACTTACCTTTCAGACGCGGCGATCCTGACGTCCTCCGTCTGCGTCCACGCGTTGCTTGTCGGCGCCAGCAGGAAGCGCCCGACGAGAAATGGAGCTGCGCGATCAGCGATGGACAGCGGGGGAGCCGGTCGGAGGTAAGTATCACACATAGCGATATCACTAGCAATATCGCTGCTGCGTCACCAAATCGGTGATGCTTTAGCGATATTGTTAGCGATATCGCTATGTGTAAAACCCCCTTTAGTGCAATAGCGCTGAAAACTGTCCAGCAACCTGGACTTGACTTGAATGTTAATGAGATGACTCTGCTGACTGTACCCCAGCCTACACTGCAAAGCTATAGAAAAATAAATAAGCTACACAAAACAAAAGTCAGCCAGAATTTCATTGTCCAGGTTAAAACTCTGAATTATGTAATCCAGGCTGACTTCTATTTTTTTCTGCAGCTTTTTTTTGTTGTTGTTGCTGTGCAGGCTGGGGTAGAGTCGACAGAGTCATCATACTGTCATTCAAGTATTATCATCAATTATCATTCAAGGTCGCTAAAGGGCCTGTCACACTAAGAGATATCGCTAGCAATATCGCTATAACTCGTGACGTTATAGCGATATTGCTAGCGATATCTCTGTGTCTGATACTTACCTACGACCGGCTCCACCGCAGATTATCGCTGATCGCGCGAGAACGTTCAGGACTGTTTCTCGTCGTCAGCTTCCTGCGGCGCTTCCTGCTGTGAGGACGAGCGACGCGTGGAGCCGGGCGGGAGGACGCAGGATCGCCTGGTGTGACAGGTAAGTAGCGACCCCCGTCCCCAGCGATGTCGCTAGTGAGATCTGCCTGTGTGGCAGCTCACTAGCGACCACTTAGCGATGCACCAGCGATCCTGACCGCATCATATCGCTGGTCGGGATCGCTGGTACATCGCTAAGTGTGACAGTACCTTAACAGTTGACAGAGATTCTTTGCCAACACTCCATTGTCTCTGAGGGATGATCTGTAAAAACATATATTGTTTCATGAAATACACATAAACATAAAAATGCTTCTCATAAAAGCCTGATTTGAAATAAAGTGTAATTTTCTGTTGATACATTCCCAGAATTTTTACACCATATTTATAGGATAAGTAATAATGTTGAGTATTTATTAAAACCCCCCAAAATGTGTATATATATATATATATATATATAGAGAGAGAGAGAGAGAGAGATATAAATATATATATATAAATTTTTTATTTTTATCATTCAACTATTCTATTTATTTGGAGTTTAGTTGTTTATATACTTTTTTGGGAAAATTTACAATATAATACTAAATTCTCCTGCAAGAATTCAAGCCTATTCACTAATTTAGCTCTCTATCAACTTGTTGTCAAATATAGGTTACATTTTTATATATATATTTTTTTTTTAATAATATCCTCAGATCGTCAAGGGTTACAACATACATTTTGCAGGCAATACCGGCCAAGCAGTAATCAGCTAAGTACCGTAATCCTCCTTAAAGGGTAAATTCTTACTTGACCTCCAGCTATATACAGCGCATGGTAACAGCATTACTCTGTGACCCTCCTCTTTTGCTTTCCCCACGTCTCCGTTGGGTCAGCATCGACGCTCGGGGATGTTCCGTCAGGACAAGACAGCAGGTCCAACATCATTTTGTCGTCCCCAGATCCTGCATCAAGCCTGACAGGTAATTATGCATCGAAAGGAGGCAATAATTTACTAATAATTAGGGAGGCTGCGGCTGCTGATTAACAGGCTGCTTGCACCGTTTCACCGGAGGATTAAATGAAAGTTACAGGCAGCTCGGGGACGGATGCATTTGCATGAGAACGGTATTTCCTCGCTCCCAGATGTGCAACGGCTCATTGAAAGGTATAGATAGGAGGGGGAAAAAAACCACACGAAAAAAAAATCTATAAACAGGCGGCCGCTTATTTTGGCTTCATGTAGAATTTTACTAATCCCCGGGTTTAATCTGCAAATGTCTTCCTATAAGATTAATCTTTTATCATCATTGTCTTTAATATGAAATGTTCGGCGACCGCTGTATGGGGAAGTTCTTTGACTGTCTTGAAATGAAGCGTACATGCAGGGAGCATTATATAATTGCACAGCTGAAAAGCTTACGCTCGCACGGTCGGATTTAATCAGTGCTTTCACTTTGAAATGAGGATGCTTTTATTCTGAATTTTTTTTTTTTTTTTAAATGTCTGCTTAACTTTAATTTATAGTCCTGGAATATAGTGCATTGCTGAAAATAAAATTAAGAAAAAAATAAAAAGATTTTTATTATAGCACCGTATGCGAAATCCGGCCCATTCTATACGACAAGTCGTCCTTTCCTGAAATGCGTTGGAATACGGAACACAGATTAACATGCTCAGCTCAGACTGGTTGTGTGAGTGTGCTTGTATATATATACCTACTGGGTGGGCAGATATACATGTCATCACTATGGGGTTCATGCAATTTCTTGTATAGGTGTGGAATAAGGTTACATGCTGGGCCCACTGCGCTCAATGGACCTATGGGGGGTCAGTATACAGGGGGTACAAATACACAGAGACTGCAGGAGGACGGGGTTTCCCTGTCCAGTTAACCAAAATCATCACCTGGACCACTGGCGGACACAGACAGAAAAGGGTTCCTGTGCAATAACCCCAATATATGGGCCCATTGCTGCCTAATTGCTCATCATAGGGAACAATTCCACCATCTTTGGCCCTTTTACCTCTTGGGCCCAGGTTGCACCAATGATCAGTCCTCCTCCTGCTCTGGGGACTCGGAAGTGTGTGTTGCACCACTACTATCCCACCAATCATCAGAATCATGGACCTCCAACTCTTGGTCTTAGCAGATTCTCCCGATTATCCTACTAAGGGAGGAGCAATGATTGCCTAGTTTCTGGTCCATTGAAATCAATGGGATCCCTAAGAAGAAAGATATAGATTATATGGCAACATAGTCCCTGGGCAAGATTTTTTGGGGTTTCCGTCACTCACTGGTGTGCTAACCCACCAGTGATATTTAGACATGTATATTCTAATATGTTATCTCCTGTTAGTATGTTGCATCTTAAATATATATATGTGTGTATATATATACAGTATATAATGTAGATCCTCCTACCTCAGTGTGGGGGGTCTTATAATAGGTACAGGGGGCATACTATAAGAGAATAGGGCAAGAGTAGAGGAGGAGTTGCATTTTTTTACGATCTGCTGCTGCATTATATATATATATATATATATATATATATATATATATATATACAGGCTTCCTCAAGAATTTTTGGAAATCCCATATAGAGGTCAATGGTGAGAACTGAGCATGCCCGGCCACCTCCCCACTGACTGTCTGCGAAGCAGGAAAATCCCGATCATAAGCGTAGGTCCGAGAGGCGGGATCAGACACTTATGACAAATATTCCATAAATGGTTGAGATAGGAAAACCACCTTTAAAAATTGAATTACACAGCTGTTATGAAGGTATACGAGACCTGATATTTGGCCAAAGGTAGAAGCTTAATAGGGGGTGTAAAAGTATTAGCCATACCCATGCCCAAAAGCCTCAGTGCGTCCTGAAGGCTACTGCCAAGTAAGAAGTTCTGGCACACGGTGGGGTGGCCTGTTGCAAGTTTTGCAATGCGCCCAGAAATTTTTCCTTGTAGGCGAAGGTCCTCTTTATAGTCTAATCTTCGATATCTTGTGAATATATTACCAAGTTAATTAAATCCTGACTTTTCTTCCCATTTTTAACCCTGTAACGTGGCTTTCTAAAAGTTCTCCAGCTTAAACGAATGTTAATTAAATTCTAGAAACCTTTCACTTAGAATTGTTTCTCCTTAAATAATCTTTAATTAGCCAAGGAGATGGATGTACTGTAAAGACTGGATAAAGTCATTAAACTGGCGAGTCTCAATTTAATGAAACCCTTTGTGGTATTAAAATATTTATTTGGTTCAGTTCTTAATTCTGCTAAAACCAGCGCTGATTCTTCTTCATTACTGCCGTCATATCTTTTAGACCTTTTTATCGTTGCATTTTCCTCTTTTGTGTTTGTTAATTAAATTATTGTTTATCTCTCGGGTAATTTGTTGGTAGATTGGTGGTGGAGGGGGAGTTTGTGTTTGCCATTTAATATCTATATAGGTTGTTTTTCTGAGTGATTTAGTTTGGCAGATTTTTTTTTTTTATTGCTTTTTCATTTTAGTGCATGGTTGTAATACATTTGTTTTACGTTGGTTTTACTTTTTTTCTTGTTTAATACACAATATATAGACCAGTTAGGGCCCATATAGATAAGGATATGATCAAGAATGGTTGTCCGCTAGAGCGATAATTTACCGATTGTGAGCTTGTGTAATATTGGTGGCAATTGGTGATGAGGGAACATGCTCGGATAAGGTGTTATCCGCCATGCTTGGGTGCTAACAGAGTGACTTTGGCGTGCTCGAAAAATATGTTCCAGTCCCCGCTGCTGCATGTCTTACTGCTGTTCGACAGCTGCAGACAATCCCTGCATGTGTTGCAGCTGTCAAACAGCCGTGAGACATGCAGCCGCAGGGACTCATACATATTTTTCAAGCATTCTGAAGACACTCGGTTACACACGAGCTTGCGGGGATAACGCCTGATCAGAGCACGTCCACTCATCACTAGTGACAATCACTTGACAAGCAAAGCAAAACGCTTGTTCATCGTGTGAGTGGTTTATTCATGCCTGGTATTAAAATTATTGGTTATTGGCAGCACCGTGTGCTTACAATTGCTCATTTTGCTTTTCTTCCCAGCTAAGGCTACTTTCAGAATTGCGTTAGGAGGCGCAGAGCAGGGCCGCCGCTAAGCTCCACCCACGGCCACGCCTCCAACGGTCAGCTCCTCCTATGGGCGCATGACGCTGCATGCGACCAGCGTACCCTATATTTAGTGTTGGGTACGCTGGCCATGCGCTGGTATGTTTTTTCCGGCGCTTGCACCCTTTTTGCTCTGCGCCGACATGCGCCAAACACACCGTGTTGGATTTTTGTGCGCTCGGCGCAGTGCAGAAAGGGCGCATGCGCCGGCAAAATCATACCCGCGCACAGCCAACGTACCCAACGCTAAATATAGGATACGCTGGTCGCATGCAGCGTCATGCTCCCATAGGAGGAGCTGACCGGAGCAGGACTGAAAGTAGCCTAATTCTTCTGTTTTTCCTTAGATCTATGACATCATGTGATGAAAAGCTGACTAGCTGAATCTTTCTAAGCTCTAGGTAGAAACAGGAGGTCAATTTTCTCTGCATAAATCATGAGTCACTGCACAAGTCAATGGCAGGAGGAGGGAGCAGCACGGTCTGAAGTTGAAGAGGAAAATGATTCTTGCAGGGAAAAGAGACTTCCTGTTTCTACATAGAACTGAGAAAGGAGAAGGATTAGTTCTGTAAAAAGGCAAAATGGGCAATTGTAAGTACACAGTGCCATATAACATGATGACTCCAGTATATTTAGAGGATGAAAACTTTGATGGGAAGAGTGCTTCTTTAAAGGGCTATTGTTGAGTTAGAAAGTTATCTTCTAACCACGAAATAAGGGATATCTTCCAATCCCCGGGGGTCCAACCTCAGGGACACACACCAATCTTGAGAACTGTGGCTCTGAGGAACCCCGTGTGAATAGACCAGCGGTCTATCATGAGCACTGCCACTCGATTTATCTTTATGGGAGTGCCGAAGACCAAACAAACGCAGTGCTTGTGTATTTTTGTCGGTCTTATGAAGAATGAATGGAGCAGATATATGCATGATCGACCACCGCTCACATGGTGCTCTTCAGTCCTTGGGAACGTTGGGGATTCCAGCGGTCAGAAAACCAAAGATGAAGGTACCCCCTATCCCATGGAAAAAATTCTGGGTGGTCTGTCTAGACAGGCCATTAAATGACCACCGTTTGTCCATTGTATAGTCAAATGATGGACGTTTAAAAGCAGCAGTGGGCGAGAATAAATGAGCCTTTATTAAAGCGCAACTTAAAAAAAAAAAGAAAATGTAAAAAATTCTCTCAGCCTGATGAAGGGTCTCTTTAGCTATGTAAAGAGGTTATGAAATATGCTACAGATAGCCTTTTTTCTATTCCTCTGTTAGGTCATGCTTAACAAATAAGGATCCTCCATTTGTAATCCGACTAAGTGCTATTGAAATGAAAGGAGTTGATCCGCAATACCAAACACAGCCCAAGAGCAACTGTGGCGCTCTCTCTGGAAAAAAAAAAAACAGATCAGTGTTTCTAATCCTGGACAAACCCTGTAAGTTTAGCAATCCTTCTGGCAAGATCAACATAGGAACCCAACACTTACAGTATTTCACAAACAGGGCTACATTATGCAATGGAACTGACAACTGGAAATCCTTCAAATTATGGCTAGTTTCAGTACTGTTAAGGCCAGCATTCATAATACCATCATAGCTCTTGGGGTAAGGCCAACTTCAGGTTTATGTGGGCCTTTGGGTGGACTTTTCTTTGCTTTTGATTTCTTATTGTCTTACAAGAGTTATTTTTTCATATGTATTTCTTTCAACATAGCTGAATGAACCACACCATTTATTTTACTTTTTATAATATACTTAAAAACGGAAAGAAAAATCCACCATTATGGAATTGAGCAATGTGCACACGTACTGGAACTCTCGCGGAAATTACCGCGAGAATTCCGGAATTCCATTCCGCGGGAAAATCGCATTTTAAATTTCCGCGATTTTCCCCCCCGCGGAAAAACTAGCGTAATTAGCTTGCAGAATGCTAGTGTTTTCCAAGCGATCTGTAGCATCGCTTGGAGAACTGATTGACAGGTTGTCACACTCATCAAACATAATGTTTGACGAGTGTGACCAACTTTTTACTACTGAGGCTGCCTATGCTGCATCAGTAGTAAAAGATAGAATGGAAAAAAAAATAAAAAATGGTGTTATTCTTACCTTCCGGCGTCCTGCGCAGCCGTTCCCAGTAATCCTTTGCGAAAATGCACGCGATGACGTCCGTTCTCGCGGGATCGCGACGTCTCGCGGTAATTCTCGCAAAGGATTACTGGGAACGGGAGCGTGGAGAGAGGCGGGAAGGCTGCGCGGGACGCCGGAAGGTAAGAATAACAATATTTTTTATTTTAAATTCTATTTTTTACAGGGATATGGTACCCAAAGCCCGGAGGACAGTCTCCTCTCCTCCGGACCGTGGGTACCATCCGCAATTGTTCTGCTTACTTTCCGCATGGTGTGCACAGCCACATGCGGGAAGTAAGCGGAACAATGCATTCCTATGGGTGCGGGATCGCCGCGATTCCGCAAAATAACGAGCATGCTGCGGTTTTTACCGCGAAGCGATTCCGCCGTGGTAAAAACCGCAGCATTAGCACAGCATTGCGGAATCCCATAGGAATGCATGGGATGCTTATTTTTCGCGTTTTCGCGGCAAAATCGCGCGGTTAAAACTGCTGCGGAAACGCGAAAAAAACGCCACGTGTGAACTCAGCCTTAGAATCTGGTGCCGGCTGAGTTCACACGTGGCATTTTTTTCGCGTTTCCGCGGCGGTTTTAACCGCGCGATTTTGCCGCGAAAACGCGAAAAATAAGCATCCCATGCATCCCTATGGGATTCCGGAATGCTGTGCTAATGCTGCGGTTTTTACCGCCGCGGAATCGCTTCGCGGTAAAAACCGCAGCATGCTCATTAATTTGCGGAATCGCGGCGATCCCGCACCCATAGGAATGTATTGTTCCGCTTACTTCCCGCATGTGGCTAAGCCCACCATGCGGAAAGTAAGCAGAACATTTGCGGATGGTACCCACGGTCCGGAGGAGAGGAGACTGTCCTCCGGGCTTTGGGTACCATATCCCTGTAAAAAAAATAGAATTTAAAATAAAAAATATTGTTATTCTTACCTTCTGGCGTCCCGCGCAGTATTCCCGCCTCTCTCCACGCTCCTGGTCCCAGTAATCCTTTGCGAAAATGCCCGCGATGACATCCGTTCTCGTGGGATCGCGAAGTCTCGCGGTCATTCGCGCGACGTCATCGCGAATGACCGCGAGACATCGCGATCCCGCGAGAACGGACGTCATCGCGGGCATTTTCGCAAAGGACTACTGGGAACGGATGCGTGGGACGCCGGAAGGTGAGAATAATACTATTTGTTATTTTTTTTTACATTCTATCTTTTACTACTGATGCTGCATAGGCGGCCTCAGTAGTAAAAAGTTGGTCACACTCGTCAAACACTGTTTGACAAGTGTGACCAACCTGTCAATCAGTTCTCCAAGCGATGCTACAGATCGCTTGGAGAACGCTAGCATTTTGCAAGCTAAATACGCTTGCAAAATGCTAGTTTTTCCGCGGGAATTTAAAATGCGATTTTCCCGCGGAATGGAATTCTGGAATTCTCGCGGTAATTTCCGCGAGAGTTCCGGTACGTGTGCACTTAGCCTAACACAGGAGACACCCACACTGTATGGAGTGGACTCAGCTCTTGAGCCCGCTGATACATAAAGTGCACACATCTGCTGTATACATACAACTATCTGAAGAGCCCGGCGTTGCCCGGGCATAGTAACCAACTGTGGTTAGTTATAACAAATTATAATGATTATATTGCACATAAAAACATTTCACATCATATATTCAACACTACAGATTTGCAACACAAATTAACGAAACGATTACTCAAGTATTGATAGTATTTTATTTTCAACTCATTCAAGAGCCTTTTGATAAACAATATTTTTGTTTTTTCCTTTCGGTGCAAAGATGAACAGATTTTTTGCAGTTCCAACTCTTGAACAGATCACGTAAAATTGACCATGAGAAAAGCATGGAGATTGCAAATCGATCCCTACTACTTTCAAGGACTGTCCCTGAGCATTGTTAATGGACATTGCAAATAGCAGTTGAACTGGAAACTGGAGGCGGTTAAAATCAAAAAAACAAATCAGATGGAATGAGTGGAATTCTTGGAATGAAAATATCCTCTCCTTTGGCACATCCTGTTTCTGAGCTGTGTATCTAACCCTATCCTGTGTGATAATGTCTGCTGAGCTATGTACTTAATCCTGTCCTGTGTGATACTTTCTGCTGAGCTGTGTATCTAATCCTATCGTGTTTTACTGACTGCTCAGCCATGTATCTATTCCTGTCCTATGTGATACTGACTGCTGAGCAGTGTATCTAATCCTATCCTGTGTGATACCATCTGCTGAGCCGTGTATCTAACCTTATCCTGTGTGATACTGACTGCTGATCCATGTATGTAATCCTATCCTGTGTGATACTGATTGCTGAGCCGTGTATCTAATCCTATTCTGTGTGATACTGACTGCTGAGCCGTGTACCTAATCCTATCATGTGTGTTACTGACTGCTCAGCCGTGTATCTAATCCTATCCTGTGTGATACTGACTGCTGAGCCGTGTATCTAATCCTATTCTGTGTGATACTTTCTGCTGAGCTGTGTATCTATTCCTATCCTGTGTGATACTGACTGCTGAGCTGTGTATCTAATCCTATCCTGTGTGATACTGACTGCTGAGCTGTGTATCTAATCCTATCCTGTGTGATACTGACTGCTAAACCATGTGTCTAATCCTCTCCTGTGTGATACTGACTGCTTAGCTATGTATCTAATCCTATCTTGTGTAATACTGGGCTCCCCCTGCAGTTTGTGTCAGAGGGTGGTCTGTGTTGGCACGGTAATAAATTGTGTTCCAGCTTTACAGAAGGACGATAACACTATAGAAATGATAAGAATAATAGGCAAAATTGTTTGGTGAATTGGAACGCGCCGGGTTAAAATTTCGCTTCACAACATAGCCTATGACGCTCTCAGGGTCAAGACGTGTGACTGTGCAAAATTTTGTGGCTGTAGCTGCGACGGTGCACATGCCAATCCCGGACATCCACACGTACATACATACATACACATTTTCCCCATTATGTACCTAGGGGCAAAATTGTTTGGTGAATTGGAACGCGCGGGGTTAAAATTTCACCTCACAACATAGCCTATGACGCTCTCGGGGTCCAGATGTGTGACTGTGCAAAATTTTGTGGCTGTAGCTGCGACGATGCAGGTGCCAATCCCGGACATTCACACATACATACATACAAACATACACACACACATTCAGCTTTATATATTAGATAGATGTTGCTAATGGAAATCTGAGCTGACGTCCATGATCACCAGGTCCTGACAGCGGCCGTGCTTAGGGTCAGTACTATTCTCATCAACAGTCATGAGTTTTCTGGCACCGGACCACGGGTGTTCCTTAAGATTTTTCTGGAATATTCAGTGTAAATGTTAGTACCAAGGGAAGGCAGTTGTGTTAAATTGTCTGGTGACAACAAATTATCACCTGTCTACAGGATAAGTGATAACTTACCACTGGGTCCCTCACCGATTCCCCTATGTTTTACTAAATGGCACAGCAGGTTGAACGCCCGACCACTGACAGACCGGCACCGATCAACAAGTTATCACCTATATAGAGATAACTTGTTTTTACTGGACAGCCTCTTTAATGTAGTAGAGGAGAAGATGCGGTGGGCTGTTGGTCAGGTATTGTGGTAGATGTGGTCTGGTTTCTTCATGAGGCCTGGTGATCCTTCAGTTGTAAACCAGAATTAAACCACTAAGTCCACTATTAATACTATATATTCACTCATGTGCTGCTATATCATGTGTGAGTGTATGTCTATAGTGGTGCTGTGTATCATGGGTATGGTATGGAGGAGGGAGCATATTTGACCAAGGTGGGGATAGCTGATGGTGAAGGGGCTGGAAAAAAAAGGGCAATATGGACTTCTTACACAACCTTTTTCATCCTTAGGTTATACTCACACAACATCTTTTTCAGGCAGGTATGTGTCATAACCCGCCCCAAAAAAGGACTAAATACTAAAAAGAATAAACATGTACTGTGGTTCATTCCTAACTTGGCTTCCGCTTGGAAACAACCGTTCACTGGTTTATAAAATCCAAGGAAAAAATAATCACTGCAGCTAAAGAGGTCACAACAAGCACTCAGGAGATGACCAAAAAAAAGAAACACAGAAAAGATGCTTCAGGACAAGATACACTCCCAAAAAACTCAGCAGGATCATATATGTAGTAAAGACATATATGCTGGGGTTAAGTTCACTCGAGTGTGTAAAAAAAAAAAAAAAAAAATCATCCGAGTTTCATCCAGGAAAAAGACAGATGATTTTTCATCTGACATCACCTGTAAGGAATCTGATTTTATACATTAGCAGTTATTAAAATTTACAAGACCAAATTCACTTTCCTATGGTAATAATTTAGAGTTAGAGTTCTTAAAAGTCTCAGGACATTAAAAGCTGAAATCTGATTAGTTGCATTGGTCGATTTCATTTTTTTGAACGATCTTGCGCAGACCTGACAATCAGCATAGTGCACGCATGCGCATGTTCAACTGCAGAGCTCGTCTCGTGTGTCTGTACACCATGTGACAAATAAACAGATCACACGACTGTTGTAATCTATGTAAAGTTTCTTCCCTTCTGCCTATTACATATAGTTTGAAAAAAAGACACAGATTCATCTATTTAAACTGTTCTCGATCAATTATACATTTTTTTTATCACTACATTTTTTTTTCTTGGAAAACCCGTTCAAGTTGTCCATTCCCTCAGACGAAGACCTGAATGCCCTCCTGACACGTCTGTTTTTGCAGATATTTGTATTCCACATTAAATTCCAGTATAATCCTTTGTTAGCTTTGCACAGCGCTGTTCCTTTGCTATAGCTATAATATATGTATGAATAAATTGACAACAGGGTGTTACCATTTGGGGGGCGTCCCTCTATATGTTGTTACTACCCAATCAGTTCCAGATCATGGCTCACACCCATTTCACAAGGAGCGTGGTAACTACCAGTTAAAATGTATTCTTAAATTTGTAGGAGGAAAAACAAAGGAACAGTTGTAGGAAAAATATGCACAATTTACTAAACCCGATATATTGGGAAAGGAGACAGGTCCTTCTTAAAGGGGTAGTCAGTCTCTGGATGTGGCTTTGGTGGTAGAGTTTTGTTGCACAGTGAGATTTTGGAGGGTTGCGACGAGAGACCGCAGCTGGAAACCTACCCCTTAATTCTCAGGATCGATGGGGGGGTCCGGGAGGTGGAACATATAGTGATGGCAATTTTTAACTATACGCACACTTGCAAAAATGTTATCTCCAGAAATTCTCCTGGTCTTGGCACCTCTGGGTGTCTGGTGGTAAGCAGCGCCTCTTGGTATAATGGTTTTCATCTCCTTCTGGCTCCTGAACATGTTTTATTTTGTGCTATAGAAGGCAGTAAATAAAACATATGGCTTCGTGACAGAAGAATAGTTTTATTACTGCAGTTATTCAGATTGCACACTGTGGTATTCTGCAAGTGTGAATGTCAAAGAATGATGCTATGAAAACATTTCTAGGAGTCGAGAGGTAAAATTTTCCTGCTTTGCCTAAAAAAAAAAAAAAAAAAAAAATTGAAATATCTCGAAAAATTTACAATAAATTTAGCTCAAGTCATCATCAACATGTCAGACTCATTTTTTTTTTAAATTCTAAACATCTAAAATCATGCACCGATATAAATTAAGTGCCATTATTATCATTTTTTTTACCCATGTCAGTTGGAGTGATGATTTGGGAAACGTGCCAGTGAATTATTCCTTAGCGGATAAGGTTTAGTTTTCTTTTTAAACATACATTGGCATAGATATTTGGCTAAAGTCATCTGAACCCAACAATTTTTCCTATGAGAAATGATGTCGATGGAGAGATGTATCGGGCATGCTGAATTACAACATCCATTTGTTGCCCCCAGAGGTGTCCGCCAGTGACTTAAGGGGCATTTACACTGCAAGATAACCATGAATGAGTGTTTTTAAAAATTCTCATTTCATGATTATATTGACCTGTAAAAAGGCTGCCCTTCAACCATCGTGGTGAAATGATCAATGGGTCAAATGATCAGTGGGTGAAATAATCGTTCTCGGCGGCGCATCATCCGGTGTAAACAGGATTCGCACTGCCGAGAACCATGGTAGCCCATTGGCACTGGGCGATCTATTACAGATCTCTCAATGTGCACGGTTTACTTTGGTCAGCCTGTGTAATCACCCACTTAAACGATCACCAATCAGTAAAAGTTAACCAATTAGTGGTCATATCATGCCGGTCAGTCCGTTGACATTTACTCTGCTTTGCGCTTTAGAAACAAATGCATGCTTGACTGGGCCAAGATTGCATGTGTTAAGGACAGTCAGGAGACAGAGTTCACTGCTGCCAAAGGTGGTATTGGAAGACCTCATGCATACGACGGTACAGTGTTTCTCTATGGCCTCTAATTTGTATGGAGCCTTAAAGTCATTTTCGAGCCTTATGTCCTCAGGAGCGCACCGCTCTCCTGCCTCGCAGGTTCCTATTTGTTGGGGGGCGGTGCACTTCTGATTTTTGACAGTTCGGGCCGGCAATATGGCTGGAGTGTTGGCTCAAGTTTTGCGCTCTCCCGAGCTGCAAGGAAAGGCAGCTTTGCCTCTGGAGCATCAAAGGAGTGTATGGGAACTGAAGCTGGACATATCCAGCCTTCTTAAGAGCAGTGATTGACTTCTGTAACGCAAAGAGCTCTGTTCTTGAGAATGGAGAAGGTTTTTTAATAAGAGCTAAATTGCAAAGTTGCTTGTTTTTCAAACAAATTGCAACTTTACCCATTTATGAAGATGAGAGTAAACCCCTAAATACGTCATCTGTAGACGATGGATGACTGCACTTTTCTAGGCCTTGAATTTCATCCAAAGATTTCATCCTACAATTTCCATATGGGTCTAAAGGGCAAGAAACCTTGTCCGGTTCCACTAGTCAACATATCGTGAATGTGTTCTCTCCAAGAAGTAACGGTACAATATAGCACCGTAGGAGGCACGCAGGGCTTTACTGCTCATTATAAACTTACAGGGGCTCCACGTACCCGAATTCATGCTTTTTCACACAGCTTTGCCAGTATAAAAAAAATTAACATATTTTAAAAACTCATACATTATAGGTAAAGGGTCTGATTCATCAAAGCTTTTACACCACAAAAATTGTGCCAAAATTTTGTAAATTTTCATGACATTTTGCATCAGCTCTGTGGGTGGAGCTGGGAAGAGCCAGGCCTCTTCCCGTTGAATACATAAAACATGCCGGCATTTTCTACACCAGATGTAGCATTACTGGAGCAGTAAATAGGAGGCACATGCGAAAATAGAAAAAATGCCAAATTAATTACCATAAGTGGTGTGTGCCTCTTAATGAATTCAGTTCTTTGTACTCATTCAAGACTGGCGCCAGACTCGATAAAGACGTACGCCAGACTTGATGAATCAGTCCCGTAATCTAAATGCCCCCTTTAAGATTCACTAGTTTGTAGTGTACTTCGGGGTGCAGATTTCACATTTCTGGACAATGGCATTATAGAGCATAATGTGACCTTATACCGTATATATCATGAAATAATTTTTATCTTTTTATTGTATTCTTATTTGGAATTTTCATTTCTATAATATATGGTCCAAAAAATTCTAAACATTTGGAATGAAAATCAATTATCACCGAGAACAAGTTCTACACAAATGTTTGCTGTCCTTGCACAGTAGTTACAATGGAGAAGCATAGGGAGGACTATGGAAAAAACTAGCTTTGTTCTGAGCTGCACTTTGATAGGTAATCCTTCAGGCTCTCCATTAATTTCAAGTCATTATTCAGTAGTGTCAGCAGCTTCTTAAGTAATGGTTCTGTGAAACACCAACACACATTCTTCTCAACAAGCGATTTTCACAATTCAGCTTACAAGGATTACTGAAGCATGAGAGTGATTCTGCACATTTTCATTTACCTCACCCTGGTCCTTAGAAGAGCAGAGCTCAGAGTCTTGAGGAACGGACAGAGAAACTCTGTTATCTCACATATGCAGAATATTGGCACAAATAAACGCTCATTTGTCTTGCCATCAACAGCGACCTCCGCGATAGATTTCATGAAGGTAAGCTCTTCAGACAAGCATGAATGCTAATAGAAATATCTAGGAGAAGGGAAGTACAATTATTGTTGCTCTCATCTTAAAATTGGCATTACACACAGTTCTCTCATTCCTACCTCAAAATGGATTCTTCTTGCATTTCAAAGGACCAAACTCGGCAATTTCTTCAGGACCAGCCTACTATCTTTCATATATAGTGACAACTGGACTGTCCTCAAACAAATGATGTCTGGGCAAGGAGGATGTTGGGCATCTGTACACTCACCCAGTTGAGCATGCATGGTATATGGGAGGTTGAGAGGAATATCTTTTAGTCATATTAGTGTTTGGCCGACTGTTATTGAAGGTGTATGGCCATGAGAAGGTAGAGATAGCAAGGGTTTTTTTTTTAGCTATCCAGTTGTATGGACCAGTGGCTTGGTTCTACTTTCATTTGTTGTGTTGCTGTGTGATGGAGTCTCCAATCATCAAATCTTGATTTTTCAAGTCTCTTGTGTGGTTGAATCCCCAACTATCAAGTTTTGGTTGGTCAAGTCACAGCCCCTTACCACCAATTGCTGTGGGGTTGAGTCCCAAAATGTCAAGTCTTGGTTGGTCAAGTAATTTCCTGAGTGATGGAGCCCCCAATCATTAAGTCTTAGTTAGTCAAGTCACTTGCTGTGTGGTTGAGCCCCCAATCGTCATGTCTTTGTTTGTGAAGTCACTTGCAGTGTGCTTGAGCCCCCAATCGTCATGTCTTTGTTTGTGAAGTCACTTGCAGTGTGCTTGAGCCCCCAATCGTCATGTCTTCGTTGGTCAAGTCATTTGCTTTGTGGTTGAGCCCCCAATCATCATGTCTTCGTTGGTCAAGTCATTTGCTTTGTGGTTGAGCCCCCAATCATCATGTCTTCGTTGGTCAAGTCATTTGCTTTGTGGTTGAGCCCCCAATCGTCATGTCTTCTTTGGTCAAGTCATTTTCTCTGTGGTTGAGCCATCAATCATCAAATCTTGGTTGGTAAAGTCACTTGCTGTGGGGTTCAGTCTTAGTCTTAAGATACAAAATAAGCCAGCCCTGTTCCTGTCATTGGCTTAGAATTTTGCTCTCAACAGTATTATCACTATAGAAGACAAACCGTTTTATGACCCAAATCTATGAGAAGTATGCAATGCCGAGTTTTCGAAAAATTACTAAAGAATGGAATTGCTCTTAAGTCTCGAAATGAGTTGTTCCATTTTTTTATTTGGATTGTGTGAATGTCATCATGGACCTCTGTATGTTCTACAACTTGAGGTCAGGTTTGTTTGGCAGTCAATATAGTAGTGCCAAAATATAAGTGCATAGGTATTTAAAGAAGTGAAACATTTAGGAGCCAGTTAGGCTAGCCCGGTTGTAGTAGTCATCACAAAAGAACTATGGCTTTGTCTGTGTCTTCTGTTCAAGCGCTGTTCTTCCATCAAAGACACGTAAATCTGACAAAAGTCACTATGAGTAAATGGGATCCATCAGATTTGTTGGCATCTGTCATGGATCCAGTATGAAAGGAATCGAACCTTACTTGGTAATGAATAGCTTCTCTCAACTACTGTTTAGGGGAAAGTGGTAAATGTCATAACTAAATATA
The DNA here is from genome assembly GCF_039654945.1 of Dendrobates tinctorius. Taxonomy (NCBI): domain Eukaryota; kingdom Metazoa; phylum Chordata; class Amphibia; order Anura; family Dendrobatidae; genus Dendrobates; species Dendrobates tinctorius. The sequence continues at coordinate 3,837,984 of NW_027361784.1, forward strand.
TATGCGATTATAAGAGGTCACGATACTGACTAGAACGCAATGTAGATCTCCTGTATGTAGTGTAGTGAATATCTACGAGCCAGACCAGAGCCCACATTTATAGAGGTCACTTTATGCTTCGAGCCATTCAGAAAGGAATAAAATATTAGCTGCGTGCTTAATCTGAAATATGCCGTCCACCACTTTTCTCATCTGGCAAACCTTAAATTAGTCTTGACTCGTGTAACGTAGATCAAATGCCTTAAAAAACTGTCTTCACCAACTAATCAATTAAAGCTGACAGGCAGGGCAATGGCTGTCAATTCATACCTCATTCTGGACACTTCAAGGTTTTGGATCCGGGCTTGATAGAAAGAACATTGTCTGTAAATGATTGATTCTGACTTACAGGAGAAACAGTTTATTTAACTCCATGATTTAGTCAGTTCTGATTTGACATAAACATAATGAACCCCCCATATAATATGTTATTATATTAATTTGATTTCACTCCCTTTTAGTGGAACTAAATGTTGGAATTCATATTATTAGGTTTTGTCCACATATATGGTAGTTACTTACGTTAATAGTTTAGTTTTTGGATAACAGAAACGGAAATAAAATGATCCAGTACAAGAAGCATCCGTTTGAATGGGGTCAGAAATGTCCTAAAATTTCTTCTGTAGACTGCAATCGAGTGACAATTAGTTTTTTTTTTTTTTTTAGAAGTATCCTACACAACTTACTTGTCCAGCAAAAAAAAAAACAAATAGCAACTAGATGTCACGAGGGCGTCATGTCCTCCTGGAAGACCTGTCGTTAGACGGTCATATTTGGTAACGAATCGCAGGTCTTCTTTAGAGATGGTGTGATTTGTGTCCCATATTAAATGGATTTAGTTTCTTCTGGTGCTAAAGAGGTTAACAACCCAATCTATGCTGGTCAGAAACATGCAGCTCCATTTAAGCTGCTTCTGATCTGGTCATTGCCTCTTCCTATATAACTATATAAACTGGTCAGACCTTCTTGTGCCTGCCCATGAAAGATTTGTCTTCCTGTTCTGTGTGCTAAAGCTAAGTGTTTGGAGTACCTATCTTTAACATTGGGTACGCAGGCCATGCGAATGTATGTGGATGCCTCCGCATGCATCGTTTTGACGCTGAGCCAACCGCTACAAAATGCAACATGTTGCATTCGGCGCAGTGTCAAAACGACGCATGCGCAGGCATCAGCATACATTCGCATGGCCTGCATACCCAGTGTAAAAGATAGGTATGCAGGACGCATGCCGACATAAGCGGAGCTGAATGGAAGAGGTGCGGCAGTGGGCAGGGCTTAACAGAGAAACTCCGCAGCTCGGCCCTACGCAAGTATGAAACCAGCCTAATTTGTTTGTTTTATTATTATTTTTTTTTTGTCTGGTGGTATTAGCTGAAGTTTATTGTGCCAATGTAATCAAATTGGCTCATGCAGTTCATCAATTTTTCGCATTTTCACCGCACTTACAATTTTTTTTTTCCATTTTACAGTACACTATATGATAAAATCAATGGTGTCATTCAAAAGTACAACTCATCCTGCAAAAATAAACAAGCCCTCATATGGCCATATTGGCAGAAAAATAAAAAAGTTATGGCTCTGGGAAGAAGGGGACCAAAAAAGGAAAAATAGCCAGCCCAGTGGTGAAGGTGTTACATTTCTTAATCCGTTTTCCTTAGCCTTTCTCCTATCTCTCTCCTATAGCTCACTCCAATGTATCTATCTATCTATCTATCTATCTATATCTCTCTTATCTATCTCCCATCTCTTTCCTATCTTTCTCTCTCATACATAGGTCTTCCTTCTCACTCTATCTTATCTTTCTCTTATCTCTCCTATCTCTATCTCTTCTTTCTCTCATCTCTTCTGTCTCTTATCTATATCTCATCTCTCTCCTATCTCTCTTCTATCTCTCTCCTATCTCTCTCTTATCTCTCTCTCATCTCTTTCCTGTCTTTGTCTCATATGTCTTCCTTCTCGCTCCTCTGTCTCTCATCTTTCTCTTATCTCTCCGACCTCTTATTTCACTCATCTTTCCTATATCTCCTATCTCTTATCTCTCTTTCATCTCTTCCTTCTATCTCTTTCTCATTTTTATCTGTCTCTTATCTCTCTTCTATATCTCTTATCTCTCTATCTCTCATCTCTCTTTTATCTCTCATATCTATCTCCCATCTCTATCCTCTTTTCTCCGGGCAATCAGTGGCTTTTCTGTAATGTGATTCATGGCAATGTATTTGAAATATGCGGAACAACTTTTTGGGGAAAATTTTGTAAACTTGACAAATTCAAATTTCAAAAGATCTGCTCATCTCTACTCCTGAAGATTTATGAAGAATGACAATCCAAAGAATACCATTCTTGTAATATTGTAAGATATTATTACTCCAAGAAAGTGATAGAGGAGTCAGTATATGTCTTAGAAGCTATGTTCCATTTCACTACCAACTTGACAAATGATAAAAATTCTACCAGGAGTCATTATTGCACTCCCGTCTAATCCCGGCTCGGTGATAGATTACGGCATGCTACAACACATTTCAGTCAATAAGGTACAGTCAAGCATGTCCTCACTATTCATGGTATGGATATCTGCAGCAAAGATTGCTTTTTCTAAAACTTACATAGGAATCCAATGCAATGGGAGCACAGAAGCCACGTTTTGGTTGCCTTCTTATGTGATCGTACTCAAAATTTTGACTTCGGTCTTTCCGCCAGTTTTGACCAAAGCAAAATAACATGACCCCCATGGTCAGAAACAAATCAAAAGCAATGATACAGCGATTGTTATAGAATTTTGTAAATTTGGAAATATTTGTAAGGTATCTTGTGACCGTTTTTACCCATAGCCAACAAATGTTGCATTGACATGTCGACCTAGACTGTACCATAAATTCGCAGGAATATGACCATGCCTAAAATCTGTATCCTGGCTCCATCATTTGGCATAGCCTAACAATATGTTATCTCTTCTAGTGGTAGGAATACCCATCTCACCTTGGTGGTCCATTTTTAGAATATTCTTCTGATCTGATGTCACACTTTGTGGTGATATTAACTGCACATATTGTATTTTAGGAATACGCATAAAAATCTGTAAGGTTTTGGTATTGTCATAAAAGGCTATATTCTGCGTAACTTATTAATAGTTTTATTTTCATTTACATTACAGGAAAAGAAGCCCGTCCATATCCAGAGATCAGAATCGACAATTCGACGAAGATATAGGGGAACATTCACAGTATGTTACAACAGATAGCGCAATGCCTAGATCACCTTCGGATTATTCTGAGAGGCGATCGCAACGTGGGCCTCAGCACTATGAAGAACTTGAACATGGTGATTACAGGAGAAGTCGGCGGCATTCCAATGAGTATTCAGTAGATGAGGAAGACATTCAGGACAGGGATGAATATGAGAGACAAAGGCGAGAGGAGGAGTATCAGGCCAGGTACAGAAGTGACCCTAATTTGGCTAGGTATCCCGTTAAACCCCAACCTTATGAGGAGCAAATGCGTATCCATGCAGAGGTGTCCCGAGCTCGTCATGAAAGAAGACATAGTGATGTATCTTTAGCTCATACAGAGTTAGAGGAATCTCGTATGTCTATGTTGAGGCTGGAACGGCCGTCTAGACAAAGGTCCGCATCTGAGCGCAGAGCGGCCATGGAGAGCCAACGCTCTTATTCTATAGAAAGAACTAGAGATGTGCAAGGACCAGGTCCTGGTCGACAAAGGAACTCAAATCATAGTCCCCCAACACCTAGAAGAAGCCCCATTCCAAACGATAGGCCAGATTTAAGACGCACAGATTCTTTGCGAAAGCAACACCACTTGGATCCAAGTTCTGCTGTAAGGAAAACCAAAAGGGAAAAAATGGAAACCATGCTAAGGAACGATTCTCTCAGTTCAGACCAGTCTGAATCAGTCCGGCCGCCACCTCCTAAGCCTCATAAAACAAAAAAGGGAGGTAAAACGCGCCAGATATCATTGAGTAGTTCAGAGGAAGAGTTGGCATCTACGCCTGAATACACGAGTTGTGACGATGTGGAGATTGAAAGTGAAAGTGTTAGCGAAAAAGGTAAGGCTCATCTACAGGATCTCCATTGATTGTGTATCATTCACAATATTTTTTTTTTTCTGGTCAATTCTGCTGTAGCCATCAAACGTGTGAACAAATTCATGTAATTGACTTTATTTCTGCATTGTTAAAGCCACAATATTCCCAATGTACCTCTGAGCATTGTAAAGGTTATGTTGTATAAATGGTTTTATATTGGCCCATTTTGTATGTCTCATGGTCAGATTGCTAAAGTCAGTGTTACTAGAACGAGTGTAATAATGAGTCCTAAATTTTTAGGTTGTTTTCTGATTATATCTGTACAAATTTTTTTTTTTTATTGGTTCAAAAATATTCAAAATAATTAAAGGAGTCTAACTGGCTTGGAAGGTTTACACACGGTGAGCGCCAACCTGCAGTTACATACCATCAATACATGTTGAGAGAGCCTTAAGTTGGAGTCTAATAGTCTACAGTATTTTGTTCATCTCTGCTGTATGTAAAGAAGGCCCTTTGTATTATTGATGTAGTAACTCATTGGTAACGTAGCATAGTTAAAAGCAAGCCTTCATACCGGTGTGTCTATCCTTACCTTTCTGCAAATTTCTTTAAAGGGGTTTCTCCAAAAAAGTAATGAAATGTCCTTGTCTTTTAACTCAACAGCCTGTCCTAGTCATGAGTCATGATTGGTTGCAGACTGAAGGAACACAGGTCCTGACACCTGTGTCTCGACTGACAGAGGAGCTGTGTCTTAAGCACACATACTGGAGCTGATGGGAAAGTGTGTGACAGGAGAAGAAATACATCTTCTCAGATGACTGCACACTGAGTCTGGAGAAAAACCCCCCCATTGTGCTCAGTTAGTGAAAAGAAGATTTATTTCTTCTATCACAGCCATGTGCTTACTATACAGCTCCTTTGTCACACAGGACTCGTGAGGTGTGCTTTTTGAGACACCAGCCCATCTTGACATGTGACTAGGACGGGTTGCCGTTTGAATTAAGTGAAGGGGCCAATTTATTAAAATTCTAGAACACCTTTTTAAGGTTTCCAATTTTTCATGACACAAATTCAATGTTTTATAGGAACACGCTTCGAACAAAACGTTCGACAGGCTGCAATCCACATCACAACTACTGCAAGGTTACACATAGACATATATAGCATAAACAAATCCCAACAGATTATTAAAAAAAATTTTTTTTCCAAACCTACAGTAGTTACTGTATATTGTGTCTCACATCTTGTGATAGCTCAATCCAGGAGCAAATGTATGGAAACACACATCTACATGCAATAATACAAGAATAAGACGAAGTATTCTCCAACTTCACATGTTCAATGTGTATTCTAACTAATATCAATTTTTTTGGGTCCTTTAGCACATGCCTGGAATGATTTGGATGCGGAGTTCATTTATAGGGAACCTCACAGCTGATACATGCTGCCCGATCCATGAAGACCAAGCCTAGTGACAGACTAGATGGACAAGTGGACCTTTGGTGGCCTTTCCCCTCCTGCTCTCCTGAGGATAACAAGTCTTTCCCTATACATGCACACAGGGAGAGACCTGTCACTCAAGGGGAGTGGGCAGATGGCTTTTAAAGTATGTTTGGCCTGGAACGCCCAGTGTTTCAGACTAAAACATACATTGCTGAAATCATACAGCCAGTGCCTAATACATACCGTCGTCCATGGATCGGGCATCATGTGTTGGCTTTCAGCTTCCCTTTAATTTATTTTTCCATTTTTCGGAATAGGATATTTGACCAGCTATTATTGTATTATTAACCCAGCTATAACCTTCATGTTGATTTATGTATTTGGGCACTGAGAATTAATTTTGTGCATAGATATACTGTACAGCGTTGCTATAAGATAATGATGGACGGATCTGAGTATCTAAGTTCACTTGGAAACTGCATAATTTAGGATAAAATGACATGAAGCCTTATTGTATGTAAGATTGGCACATCAACAATTGGCCCAGCTACAACCGGCATAGTGACTGACAATTGATGACAGCAAATCCACCGGAGTGATTAGTTCTAGATTGATACAATTCATTATTAAAACATTTATGGTCATTAAACACATTGAAAGATGGAAGACGAGAAGCTCAAGCAAGCTAAACGGAAATCATTTCAGACTTTGTGACTTCACTAATGTAGAAAGCGAAATCTGACTTATTAAAACAAATGTGATATTTTATAGCCATTGTATAGTAGTTTTCTAGAGGGGGACAAGACCCCCAGCAATTGCTTAAATCAGCGGACAGAAGCACATATCTAACCTTCGGATGGCTTGCAGAGGTGTATATAGACCTATAAACGTCTTCATTTAAGGAGTTATGTCTAACGTTAAAAGTTCTCGCCTGTCCACAAGATTGGTGATAACTCACGGATCAGAAGGGGGCCGACTGCTAGGTTTTCTACCAATCCTAAGAGAATTAGGCCGGCCAAACACATTACATTTCTGTAGACTGAAAGATCATTTGGCCAATGGCCATCTCAGCCGACTCTCCCGTACACACGAGCGCTCGTTCGGCCAAGCGTTCCTGTGTTCCTCTATGAGAAAGTCACCGGCTGACACGTTGGCTGGTGGCTTATCTAATGGAGAACAGTATGATCGGCAGTCCAAAATCAGACATGTCTGATCGATATCAGTCGGCCGGCGCCCCCATACACATTAGACCGTCACCCAAACCCATGAATATCGGCGGGTTCGACTGACATAAGTTTAATGTGTATGGCCAGCTTTAGAGTGGATAAAAGAATAAATGGAGTGGTGGCCCATTTCAAAGTCCTGTTCTCGGGATTGGTGGGTGCCCTAATGGTCAGACCAACATCGATCCACAAGTGATCACTTACCTTCAGATACATGACAACTTTTAATGTTGGAGATAACCTTTGAAGCTATTAATGGGGTCTTAAGACTCAGGACTCTACTGACTGGTGGCTATAAAATATCAGAAGCTTTTAAAAGTTTGACTTTTAAGCATATTTCCATGTTATGCACAATGCACCTTTTTTCCTTTTTTTATGTGTTTCATCCTGAAGCTGAATGATATCTTGTGTAACCTAAATTTTCTTATGTGATATATCGTACGAGACAAAAAGAAAAAATTGGATTGTTGTGACATACAATGCCCAAAGCGAGGGCTGGATCCATTTATTGTGTTGTCACTTTCCAGGATATCCCGTAATTCATTGATTCCCCTTACAATTGTTAGTGATTGTTCAAGAAGAAGGAGATCAAATGGCTTATAGTGATCATTTGAAAGGAGTTGTCCAGTCCGAGAAAAGTCTCCAGTTACTGTATGTGACTGTAGACGACCTGATTATAACAGAGTGTCATGTGCACCCTGTGCCTGTATTCCCTGTGCGGATGGACAGTCAGATGTCTGCATGTATGTGATTTGTATATTTTGAGTGACATGCCAACTAAACTCTCCTTTGTTAGAACATTAAGCAACAGAAGAAAGTCTAATCGGCATGTGACGGCAAGTATGCAAATAGCTTAAATGTGGTCAAGTGACTGCCCACATTCACAGGGAATGCAGGGGAATCATGACAGTGTATATATCGCACTTTTTTAATAGACGGGACAACACCTTTAAAGTGGGATTCCCTTACTAGACATTTGTATCTTATACAGAATAAATCCCACCTGTAAAAATGTTTTTTTGTTTATTTTCTGCAGGTGCCTGCACCAATATACACATCATCATTCTGCTCTGAATATTGTGTTTTTGCTCAGGTGTTTTTTTTAAGGATTTTCTCCACTTTTTTATGTGTTTTTGGTGCAGTAGTCTTTTTCAGTGCAGAAACACTGAGATTTTACGCTCAAAAATGCAAATCTTATATGTCTGTTTTTCAGGTTCTCCGTAGGTAAAAAAAAAGTGCATCAAAAGCACACAGTTCACCAGCATCTTTTTTTTAATCAGTCTGAGCCCAAATTTATGACTTTTTCAAAGGTAAAAAAGAAAGTGGGTAAAAGTAGTAGGGACTAGGTGACTTGCATTTATATAACTTTGTGGGACATGAACAAGCAACCATTTATCAAGAGGCCCGCGCCTTTCAATGAAGGTGTCTCCAGCCTACTCTGTATTGGACCAATGTGCTTTTTTTTTTCCCTTGTTATAAAAAAATAAATAAAAGGGGGTAATTGTAGGTTTCCCCAATGCATGGATGGCTTTCTACCTTTCAGATACACCCTAGGGTGTAGTAGCTTGGTGTTATGCTTGGGTAAGCCCAAATACTTCAGGTACAAAAATTAGATCACAGATTTAGACAGGGAGCAAGGTGAGTACATTTCCTATAAAGCAGTTAAACAGAACCCCGGGCAACGCAAAATGCGTGGGATAGTGGATTTTTAGTGTGGCTAGTAGGGATATGTCCTTGGATTTGATGATTTTTTTTTTATTTATATGGTTATTTAATTTAATTGTGTCTACATTTACATTTGTGATTTTGTGTAATGGGGTATAAGAAAATCCATGATAAAACGCTGATTAATTCCAAATTGGGCGGATAATAGTGATGGGTGATAAGGTGTTATCCGCCATGCTCGGGTGCTAACCGAGTGTCTTCGGCGTGCTGGAAAAATATGTTCGAGTCCCCGCGGCTGCATGTCTCGCGGCTGTCCGACACATGAAGGGATTGACTAACAAACAGGCAATCCCCGCATGGGTTGCGGCTGTCGTAGCGCTGCGAGTCATGCAGCCGCGAGGACTCGAACATGATATTCGAGCACGCCGAAGACACTGTTAGCACCGAGCATGGAGGATAACACCTTATCCCAGCACGTTCGCTCATTCCTGGTGGATAAATCCATTGTATGTGGAAGATCCATTCACTTATTCTTATTCTGGAATAAGCTATATCTCCAGTTGTCATTAACCTACAGACGCTGCTGAGCCTGGTCCTAGGACAGCCTGAAATGAATTACATCGTCCATAATGTGGATTTTGTGCTGATTCACTTGGTGCTTTGAGCTCTTCAGATAATCTTTTCCTTCCACAATGAACACGGCGGCTAAAGTGCCATACCCCATTAAGCAAATGTAATATTTGTCTGCTAATTTGTAATGCGAGATGTACATTTAAATCAGGTTATTGACCAGTGATCCCATAATGTCCTCTACTTGTTCCATGCAGTTACCGTGAGCTCACAGCGATGGACGCTTCTACGACTTGAAATTACATTGCATTGAAAAGAATCGTGCTTTTTTTTTAAAGATACGAGTTTATGTCAGGGCCATAACTATTAGGGGGTGCAGATGGGGCATTTGAAGCAGGACAAATACCCCTCTGCTGCATAAGTAAAAAAACAGGATGATGCAGGTTGGCCCTGTCACAGATTTTCGATCAGGACTTTGCATCTTTTCTCTACTTTTCTGGCATATGAAGAATGAAAATCAAAATGGGGTTCCATTTTTTTTTTTTTTTTAGCTTGGGGGCGGACATATCTCGTGTAAGGGGCAATCAGGATTCTGAACAATTTTTGCTAGCACTGCTGCTATTGTGGAGTTTCTTACACAGGTCACTACTATGCTCACATTCGGGGCTCTCAGTAGATCACTCCATAAATTTTTATACATTTTTTTACATTTCTACCTTTTTTTGTAGCTTGTGATAGCTGAGATTCATACTTCCTGTGGTACGGAAGGCAGAAACTCTAGCAGTGAACCCCACGCTGCACTGTTGTATGTGAGAGAATTTTCTCTGCCTAAAAATCTCAATCCCTCTTTTTTTTGTGTGTGGAATAATGCATTGGTTTCTATAGAAAGATGTATCACTATGTGGTTTTTATTAAAAAAAAAAAGTAAACTGAGAAGTAAAAGTCAGAGATTTTTCCATTAGGTTAAACTGAAAATAACGATGCAAAAAATACAATAATTAGATTTTTATAATATGTGGTTTTAAATCAATTTCACAAACTAAGTAAACCACAAACCAGCCTAAAAAATACAGCATTTCAAGAAAAAAACAGACAAAAAAAAAGAGATTTCATATGGTAAACTTTAAAAATGGAAAGTTTATGTTCTTGTACATACACGGAAGGGGGGCAGACTGAAAGCTTCTACCCCTGCGTTAAGTGAATGGTACCTTGGACGCGGTAATTGGGTACAGGGTGCACGTTTTTAATGAAAGGATCATTAAAATTTTGGTATGGTAACGAGGGAGATAAATAAGGGAAAGCCTTGGATTTCTGGTCATGACATGCTCCTCCAGTTTTTCCGTCCTCCACAAGAATTGTGTCATCGGTGCAAGGAGGGAGAAGATGGAATGAGGACAGGCGAGATTGTAAAATTTGCATCCCACGCAGGTTCCAGCTTCAGGAGAAACATTTTATTAACATAAAGTTCCATTCATTATGCCTCAAAATGCCACAGTAATTACTCAGACTGTTATCCTGAGGGACTGATGCTTTAGGTTAAAAACTGCAATATGGGTAATATCTACATAAAATTCTAAAAATACCACTTATAGAAACCATAAAAAAAAAAAATTACAGCTGCGTGCCAAAAATTTTGCCGCTGTGTAAGGGATTCATTTTAACAAAATAGCAAAAAAAAAAAAGAGTGACAGTTAGGTTGGATACCCTCGGGTTGGATTTGCTGCAGAAAATAAAAATTCATGTTATTTCTTTGAAGTGGATCCTGATAGAATTACAGTATCTCCAAACTAGGCACTCTCAAATCAAAAGGCTGCAAAATGAAAAAAAAAAAAAAAAAAAAAGCTTCTGGAAAAAACTCTTCCAAAACTGTTCAAAACTGTATCAAGAAAAGAAAAACTCGCCAAAAAAAAAAAATCCGTTTTGTGCTGTGTTTTTCAGTATCCCAAAGTTCATCTTTGGTTCCACCATTAAAGCATATGTGGAACTCTAAAAGCAAAGCAAATTATTTAGTGGAAAAAGATTTTATGTCTGAAAAAAAAAAAATAGTGACTAGTCTGAACAAAAAAGTTCATATGAGTTCATGAAAAAGACCATTACAAACATAAAAACAGAAGTGGGGAGGTGAATTGGTCAGGAATATGTAAGAAATTGGCAGACCATTGAGTTTGTCAGACAAGGTTTGTTTTCACACTTTGGTCGGCCCTTGAGTTGGTCAGGTATTGTTCATTTTCACACCTTGGTTGGCCATTGTTTATTTTACCCATTGTTTATTTTACCCACATCAATAATTTAATTATACTCTACTAATCCTAACTGTCATTCTCAGATGAGGACACCAAGACACTATGATTTAAACTTGGCAAAATCACAAAAAAGAAATGGGTTTCACATCCTGCTGTATCTGCTTTTTTCCACTATAAACACAGGACGATCTGATACCTTTTTTTGCTGTTTTTGCCCTTATGCATTGTTTTTTATGGTTGAAAAAATGCTGCAAAAAACCCGTAAGAACTGACATGCTGCATTTTTCAAAAATGCAACAGTTTTCCAGTTCCGTCAGGGTAAAAAAAAAAATGTGTGTGCATGAGATGTATGAAATCTCATAGCTTTTGCTGGTTCTGTAAAATGCAGTTTAAAATTTACATTAAAAACACAACGTGTGAACATATAGCCTTAGAGTGATGGTTCACGACTGCTTCCAAAGCAGAAATAACTCCACCATTGTCCATAGGCCATCACGTTTTGCACCTGCCAATCCCAGGTGCAGTACATGGATATGAGTGGCAACATAGTGTACAATCTTCATGGAATTGTACACTGTTGGTCTATATGAAAACAGCACCACACGTGTCTGCAGGTTGGATGTGGTATTGCAGCTCAGACTCATTCACTTCAGATGTAGTTCTTGAATTTTCATGAAAAAAAAACTATTTTTTTTCTTAATACTGGTGCTTGTGTTAGTAAAATAGGTTAAGGCTGCGTGCCCACGTAGCGATTTTTAAGCGTTTTGCCGCGATTTTGCGGCGCGAAAACGCTGCGAAAACGTTTAAAAATTGTGTACAGAACGCCCCCCATGCATTCCTATGGCATTCCGCACATGCTGTGCTAATGCTGCGCTTTTTTCCGCGGCGGAATCGCATCGCGGAAAAAAATCGCAGCATGCTCATTCAATTGCAAAGAATTGCCGTGATTCCGCACCCATAGGAATGCATGAGAATCGCTTACTTCCCGCATGTGGCTATGCCCTCCATGCGGGAAGTTAAGTGTCTCATGTGCGGTTGGTACCCACGTTGTGTGGAGGAGAGGAGACTGTCCTCCAGGCCCTGGGTACCATACCCCTGTAAAAAAAACAATAAAAAATAAAAAATCGGGGTATATTTACCTTCCGGCGTCCCGCGCTGCATTCCCGGCCTCAGCGTTCCCAGTAATGCCTTGCGGCAAGGCCCTGTGATGACATAGTCTCGCGAGATCGCTATAGTAACGCGAGACTACGTCATCACAGGTCTCGCAAGGCATCGCTGGGAACGCTGAGGCCCGGGAATGCAGCGCGGGACGCCGGAAGGTAAATATACCCCGATTTTTTTTATTTTTTTTTAGCATTTTAACATTCTATCTTTTACTATTGACGCCGCATAGGCGGCCTCAATAGTAAAAATCTGGTCACACTTGTCAAACACTATGTTTGACGAGTGTGACCAACCTGTCAATTACTTTCCAAGCGATGCTTCAAATCGCTTGGAAAGTGCTTGAATATCGCATGCGAAAATCGCGATAAAATCGCGGTGAAATTGCACGGAAAAAAACGCGCGATTTCTGGGAAGGAGTCCGGTTTTTAGTGTCCGGATTAAAACGCTACGTGGGCACATAGCAAATTAATTTGCAAAGACCGCTTCATAAGGGACCTGTCACTAGGTTTTCCCAATATAAAGAATAGTCATCATCTTTAAGGCCATTTTTTCAGCATTGTTGTATGCTTCATGTATTATGGTAGATCAGCTCACCCGGCTGTACATGGAGATAGACAAGCGAACACTATCCCTCTAAGGCTTCTTTTACACTTCCCCATTTTTTTGCGGCCTGTTTTTTACGGGCTGTTTTTGCGGGGCCGTATTGCCGGGATTTTTGCGGTCTCCCGTAAAAACGGGCCGCAGAAAACCTCGGATTTCCCTGTTTTAACAATTTGCTGGGAAAAAATACGGCGAGCCGCAAACACGGTGTACCGCAAAAATAAGCTAACGTTGTTTTTGCAGTACCATTGAAATGTATTGTGTCCGTGAGCCGTGAAAAATATCAAGCAAGTTCAATATTTTTTCACGGCCATATATATGGCCCTCACGGCCATATGGCACAAGGCACTCCGATGAATTTTTGCAGGCCGTTTTTGCGCCCACAGAAATCTATTGGGGCCCACAAAAAGACGGCAAGTGTAAAAGAACGCTAAGAACTTCCTTTGGTTTATTATGGGCAGCATAAACCAAGGTGTAGTAAAACAAACACAGCACTTTGTGCAAAACAGTAAAACAAAAAGCACAGTCCTTCTGAGAGCGGGGTTCCTCACGCTCACCGTTGGCAGAACACTCCCGTTTCAGGTTGGTTCCAGTACAAGAACTTCTCTGGAGTGTTCCTCTTCAGACACTGAACATCTACTGCCACTGGAGGCCAGCTACTTAAGCCCTAAACCACACCCTGGGGTGGAGATAAGGTGGACAACCTCCCACCCGCTCTATGGATGTCCACATAAAACCCATCCCATTATACAAATTAGCTGTTAACCCCTCACAGCAGTTAGTGTGCTGGAGGAAAATTCCTGGGTTTTATATCACTGACGCCATAAGTTTTCTATGGGATCAAGGTCTGGAGACTGGCTAGGCCAGGGGTCCCCAACCACCGGTCCCAGGACCGGGCCGTTGGGCTTCTTCTGCCGGTCCGTGGAGCTGCCGCAGACCAGCATTAAACACTGACGGTGAGCTCTGCGGTGGCTCAGAGCACACTGCAGGTGCCTGCCCTGGTTGTTCATTATCACCGGGGTGAGTCGAACATACGCACGCAGTGCTTATCACATGTGAACACTGCAACGCATGTGAGGCCGCAGGTGGGAACACGCTGACACTATTATGTGTCAGCGCTGTCTGTGGGCAGGGAGCAAGCCCTCTGCTTTCCCTCCCGTGGCCATAGTAACACTGCAGCCGTGGCCCGACTGAAGCAGCAGGGAATGAAGAGAGGTATTTTTTTTGTATATATGTATATATATGTGTGTGTGTGTGTGTATGTATGTATGTGTATGTTTATGTACGTGTGTGTATGTTTGTATCTGTGTATGTGTGTATCTGTCTGTGTGTGTGTATATCTGTGTGTGTATCTGTGCATATGTGTGTATGTATGTGTGTGTATCTATGTATGTGTGTGTATGTGTGTGTATCTATGTATGTGTGTGTATCCGTATGTGTGTGTGTGTGTGTGTGTATGTATGTGTGTGTATCTATGTATGTGTGTGTATCCGTGTGTGTGTGTATGTTTGTATCTGTGTATGTGTGTGTGTATCTGTGCATGTATGTGTTTATGTATGTGTGTGTATGTACGTGTGTGTGTTTGTGTTTCTGTGTATGTGTGTGTAATTTGTGTTTGTGTGTATCTGTGTATGTGTGTGTATCTGTGTATGTGTGTGTATCTATGTATGTGTGTGTATCCGTGTGTGTGTGTATGTGTGTGTATGTTTGTATCTGTGTATGTGTGTATCTGTCTGTGTGTGTATATCTGTGTGTGTATCTGTGCATATGTGTGTATGTATGTGTGTGTATCTATGTATGTGTGTGTATGTGTGTGTATCTATGTATGTGTGTGTATCCGTATGTGTGTGTGTATGTATGTGTGTGTATCTATGTATGTGTGTGTATCCGTGTGTGTGTATGTTTGTATCTGTGTATGTGTGTGTGTATCTGTGCATGTGTGTGTGTATGTACGTGTGTGTATGTGTGTGTGTTTGTGTTTCTGTGTATGTGTGTGTAATTTGTGTTTGTGTGTATCTGTGTATGTGTGTGTATCTATGTATGTGTGTGTATCCGTGTGTGTGTGTATGTGTGTGTATGTTTGTATCTGTGTATGTGTGTGTGTATCTGCATGTATGTGTTTATGTATGTGTATGTGTGTGTATGTATGTGTGTGTATCTGTGTATGTGTGTGTGTTTGTGTTTCTGTGTATGTGTGTGTAATTTGTGTTTGTGTGTATGTGTATGTATCCGTGTTTGTGTGTGTATGTATGTGTATCTGTGCGCTGCGTGTGTGTATCTGTGTGTATGTATATATATCAGTACTTTGTGGGGCCATCATGCTACATATGGTGGATTACAGGTGTGGGGCCATCAAACTATATAAACGTCATAATTACATGACTACGCACTAAACTACAACTCGGTCAATAAACCCGCCCCATCAGACCAAACCCCCTCTTGCCCCACCTCCACCCTGCTGGGCCATGGAAGAATGGTCTTGCTGGAAGCCGGTCCCTGGTGCAAAAAAGGTTGGGGACCACTGGGCTAGGCCACTCCATGACCATAATGGAGTCAGGAGTGGACCAAAATTCTTCCTGACGTGCGCAAACCTCATCATCAACTTCAAAAACCGTCTGACTGCTGTGCTTGCCAACAAGGGTTTTGCCACCAAGTATTAAGACTCGTTTGCCAAAGGGATCAAATACTTATTTCTCACTGCAAAATGCAAATAAATGTATATAATATGTAATATATATAATATATTAATATACTAATATTTAATATATTTATATTTATATATACATTTATATGTGATTTTCTGGAATTTATTTTTGATATTCTATCTCTCAATGACTGACCCTTTAAAATTATAGACTGTCCATGTCTTTGTCAGTGGGCAAACTTACAAAATCAGCAAGGGATCAAATACTTATTTCCCCCACTGTATATACACATACTAAAATGCAGTAAAAGACGGCTTACAGGTACTGGCCTTACTTTTTATTGGGAAAAATCTGGTGACCGGTTTCCTTTAAAGTAAGGCCCTATGTCATGTTTGGCCTTCAGTGCCATTTCCCTCTCAGTGAGTGATTGGAAGGTAATGTTGGTGTAATGTCCCAGACCTCTGGGTTGACCAAAACTTCAACTTGCGTTCACGGAAAGGTAGAAAACGAAGTGACCATTGATACTTTACTCTTCTGAAGAATGCAATCACAGTGTCAGTCACACACAACGTCCCACTGGCCGAGGTCCCAAGCTGCCATGTTTTAGCTAATGAAGGCATTCATGAGAACGAGAACTCTGTGTTGGCCAAATAATCCACTTCCCGCTGTTCTCAAAGAGCACTCTGATCGACTGACTCACCAGGACTGATCCGGAATAGTGGAATAAATGTTTGATAATTTGTCTACATGACACTTCCTTCAGAGTTAATATCTTGCAGGAGGCAGAAAATGTCACAACCTCCTCATTTTGTTTTCATTTTTTTTATCTCACTTCACTGAGCCTTATATTTTAGATTTCAAATATTCGTAATGCTTTTTTTTTTTGCGTTACCTTTTGTTTCATTGACATTGTAAATTTAAGAAAGTGGCGGGATTCTATTTATTTGTAGAAAACTGAGGCTCGTCATTCTCCAGGTCACTAAGAGCGTTTGCACATCATAGTGGGCCGTGCTATCTCCAGGGTTATTAATGGCTAATTTATGTGCAAAATTGGCACCAACATGGCCGTCATGGAAATAATAGTTTTCGGCCCTTTGTGACATTGTGGATCTGAGTTGTAATGCAGCACCAACATCTCTAGAAATCTTTTTAGTCCCATGTAACAAGCTGGCTTGTTATATTCCATTCTGTACTAGGGACCTCACGCCGCCCAATGTGCCACCGTTTGACGCCCCTGTGCATCACCTAATAATAGCGATGTAGTGCTGTACAGAGGCAGCATATGGTGGGACGGTATGTGTTGCTCTACAAAGACCATGCATACAGCAAAATATACTTTCCCGTTACTTGCTCAAAAGTTCTCCCACAACTATAGTTAAAATTTACAGCTTTGAAAATGTTTGTTAGCCATTTTGTTTACTTAAAGGGAATCGGTCACCCCATTTTTCGAGTATCAGCTGCAGGCACCACCATCAGGGGCTTATCTACAGCATTCTGTAATGCTGTAGATAAGCCCCTGATGTAACCTGAAAGAGAAGAAAAATGAGTTATATTATACTCACCCTGGGGTAGTCTGGGTCCGGTCTTGGTCCGAAGGGTGTTGCGGTCCGGCGCCTCCCATCTTCTACAGGTGACGTCCTCTTCTTTGCTGCCTGTCGTGGCTCCTGCACACTGCGCAGGAGCCACGACAGGCAGCAAAGAAGAGGACGTCACCGTTAGAAGATGGGAGGCGCCGGACCGCAACACCCTTCGGACCAAGACCGGACTGTTCTCCCTGTGAGTATAATAGAACTCATTTTTCTTCTCTTTCAGGTTAAGGTACTGTCACACTTAGCGATGTACCAGCGATCCCGACCAGCGATATGATGCGGTCAGGATCGCTGGTGCATCACTAAGTGGTCGCTAGTGAGCTGCCACACAGGCAGATCTCACTAGCGACATCGCTGGGGACGGGGGTCGCTACTTACCTGTCACACCAGGCGATCCTGCGTCCTCCCGCCCGGCTCCATGCGTCGCTCGTCGTCACAGCAGGAAGCGCCGCAGGAAGCTGACGACGAGAAACAGTCCTGAACGTTCTCGCGCGATCAGCGATAGCCAGCGGGGGAGCGGGTCGTAGGTAAGTATCACACACAGTGATATTGCTAGCAATATCGCTGTAACGTCACAAGTTATAGCGATATTGCTAGCGATATCGCTTAGTGTGACATGCCCTTTACATCGGGGGCTTATCTACAGCATTACAGAATGCTGTAGATAAGCCCCTGATAGCGGTGGCCGCAGCTGATACTCAAAAAATGGGGTGACAGATTCCCTTTAATTGCTTAAATTAATGGGCAAAAGAGCTGTGATTGGCTTTAATTGGCCCTCCACAAGGAGGTGGAGAACATCAGTGGGCAGTCTTATAGAAAGTCTATATGCATGTAAAAGCTCACACACCACATCCGCTTCTCTTCGAGCACTGACCTTTCTGAACCTTTATTTCAGTGATTGGTTATGGGGTCGACACCCAGGCTTTCATAGTCAAACTTTTGACAAGTCAATGAAACAATCAAAAATTTTACAAAGTTGAAAAAAGACACAGGTCCATCAAGTTCAACCTTTTTGACCAATTATACATTATCTATTAATACATTATTTATAGCCCAGGACGTGATTTGTTGTGATGAGAACATCTCCAGAACTGTTATAAATGCTGTTATGGTGTGTGCCATTACTACCTCTTGTGGTCGATCATTCCACAGTCTGACTGCTCTAACTGTAAAGAACCCTTTCCTATTTAGCTTCCAGAATCGCCTTTCCTCCATACGTAATGAATGCCCTCTAGTCCTTTGGAAGCAATAAGTCATGTGCCAGTCCTTTGTATTGTACTGTAAATGACATCCCCACTGAGACAAATTTTTTCTAAGCTAAACAAGTCCAACTTTTATCACCTCTCATTACGAGGACTCATTCAGATGTCACGTTTTGTCATGTTTTTCACAAATAGCACTTGTGCCTATGATAGTCTGTGGGGTAGATAACATGTCTGATTTTTTACTTGGACTGAGTGGTGCTCACAAAAGCACTTGTCCGAGTGTTGGATCAAACTCACCAATGCAAATCTATGGGGCCATGAAAAAATCAAGCATCACTTACATGCCGTCCATGTGCTGTTTACTTTTACATACATTTTTTGTTCCATCTGGAGTTTTTGAGGCATGCCTGGATTATATGTAAAATACGAATCCATATTTATTTATAATCTCAAATGAGAATTAGAGCTGGTTATAGCTGAAGGGATCCAGTGCTCAGCTGATGATAGAAGTCAATTCAGTAATCAACCCGGGTTTCTGCACCATATATCTCATGCAAACAAATATGATTTTAGACTGACAATGACCCTTTAAAACAGAGAAACCCATACATCACTTTGCATGGCTTTCTCATGAGCATTGATCAAACCTGATTTTTTTCCCATTTATTTCAGTAATTGATTAAGGTCACTGTACCCATTATCTTATGGTCAAAGTTTTCACAGTCCACACCACTAATCAAAACAATTTTAAATGACAGTGACCCTTTAGTACTCTAGAGCCAAATTCACACGTCCATAATTTCAGGTGCTGTTTGTAAGAAAACGGACAGCACTCAGACAATTTTTATTTAATGGTAAAGTGTAGATGAGCGATATTATTTTTCCACTGACCCAATCTGCATGTAAAAAAAATCACAGCATGCACTCGTTTTTTCCATGTGTTGAATGAGACTCGCCCATTAAGTATTCGGTGCACAAAAAAAAAAATCGGATCCACGCAGAGCTGATTATTACTGACTAGATGGAGGCCCGATGCTATCACGTCGGGAGGGCGGTAATGTCACGATGGGGGCAGGCTTTGCAGCGTTGAGAATCTCTCCCCCCCCATGTGCTCACCCACCTATCCACTCTCTCTTTCCCCATGTGCTGACTTCTCCCATCTGTGCTCTCTTCTTTGACCTGTCTGCCCCATGTGCTATCCCCCTTGTCTGCTGTCTCTCTCCTTCCTGTGCTGTGTTTTCCCCTCATGTGCTGTCCCGTTTGAGCTGTCTCCCCCCTGTGCTCTGTCTCTCTCTCTCACCCCTGTGTCTGACCGTGTACAGAACATACCACAGCTCCTGGGCAGGGGAGGAAGCAAAAGACAATACTGACATTACAGCAGGAGATTGCAGAGGATACATTTTGTGAGGTAAAATATTGTTTAAAAACAGTCAGTGAAATATTTTACCTCACAAAATGAATCCTCTGTGATCCCCTGTTGTAATGTCAGTATTGTGTTTTGCTTCCTCCCCTGCCCAGAGATGTGGTATCCTCCGTACACAGTCAGACACAGACAATTTTTAAAATGAACTTTCATTCGTGGGAAAACCCCTTTAAGGTGACCGGCTTCCTCTTCCTGTAGACACGTCGGGCATCTGCTGCCAGGATCAGCCGAATGATTCACTGCGCCTGCGCGGAATTCGCACAGGCGCAGTGCGACGGTGTTCCGCTGGTGGTACCGTGCAAGAGGCTGTGTGTGCATTGCGTACGGCATATAGAGTGTGTGTGTGGCGCGACGGTGGTACAGCGCAATAGGTTGATACCAGCAACACCTGGGTGTCCCAATATGGCGGTCGGTGAACTTCCTCCACTTGGAATTCTGGGATTTGGTGACATCTGGACAGAACAGGAAATGAAAACATTACAAGGCAATTATATAAATAGATACATAGCAATTCTTTATCATAAAAAAATGTATTTAGCCTTGTACATTTTTTTATTTTGTGGTAAATGAGTGACTAATAAAACAGCCAGGCTCCTGGTTACTTGTACTTAGTTCCTAAAGTGTACAGGATTCCGTCACTTCTTGTTTAGTATTCCGTATACTGGATCCAGGGTAAGGTTGTGGCGTTTAGTGGAGGGTATTCTCCTCTTCGGAGAGCATCTAGCCCACCCTGGCAGGGTTTCCGCTGAGACAAATAACTGCGATCAATAGAAACTTTCAATTGTACTTCAGAAAATTATTTTGATGCATTATTCAACACTTCTGATGGTTTTTACACTGCAGGGGTGAAGCCCAATGCCTTTCATGCTCTGACTAATTGATTCTATATGCAGTAGAGAGTTGTGTGTACTGCGTCATATAGGGATGTGTCCCGATAATTTATAGCTGCTCCGATGTGGATCGTGCTCTTTGTCATTCTGTTTGGAAGCAAAACCATTATAATTTTAACGCAAAGTACAGAAAAAGGAAAAGTGATATTGAACATCTATCCTGGGAAGCCTAATCCCACCACCCCGCACCCTCACTATTGTTTTTAAAGGGGAAATCATAGCATATTTTCTGCACATATTAGGTGGGCTCTCCTATGAAAGGGACTCGTGTGATCTTTTATTTGGGCAAACATATGTTAAAATTACGGTCCGTCTTTTCGTCCATGGGGCAATATTGATTTAAACTTTTGGCCAATTGGGTAGACAGAAAAGAGAAACTGAGCCCTTTCCCCAGATGAAGAAAAAAGAGAAGACAGGCCGAGAATAGGAGAAGAGTGTTTATTCCCAATTATCGGCCCTTGACTGTGATCACCGAACAAAATGACCAAAGCTCTTTTACGCCGGGTGGTTAGATTGTTATATCGGCATAAAATGATCCTCATCGGTCAAGAGTCAGCCCTTGTAAATAGGAGTTACGCTGCTGATGCTGTATGGGGGCAGAGCGATCGTGTTACAATGTGTAATCAGGCCAGTAAACCAGTGCCGATTGTCGTGAGCTCGTTAAAAGGCCAAAATCACACTGTCTAAATGCACCATTATGGCTCGGCCTTTGGGACAATCTTTTGGACAATTATACACCCTCTTCTTTTGAAATATTGCACTTTCTCTAGAGAAGGGTCTAACAGAAGCGAATGAGACAACCCTTCCAGGGTCCCATCCAAGCAACTGTTTTTATTGTTCATACGTCTTTGCATGTGACTGCTAGGATAGGTGCACACGAACATCGTTCAAACGCGGATTATTTTTTTCTGACTTCATCCTTTTTTTTTTACTGCAGCATTTACTAGTAATTTACAAGACCATTCACGTTCTCCTATTTTACAGAATTGTAAATTGTAATTGTGGCTCTGTATGGCATCTGATTGTTTGGGGGTTTTTTTAGCACCAAGAGACTTCAGTAGGTGAGTCTCTGCTAGTCACCGTTCACGGACAAGCTGAGAGGCAGGATAGTCAAAGGTTCCCGGTCAAGTACCAAGAGAGCACGTAATAAGCAAAAGGGAACAGATACCTGCCAAGTCAGGTCGCAGTCCAAAGTCAGAATACTAGGAGAATGGCCGAACAGAGGACAGGGGTTGAACAGGCGGATAGTCAGAACGAGGTCCAAAGTCAGGCAGCATTAGATCAACAAACAGAGCACAAACAATCAGCCAAACAGCTCCACCGAGCGAATGCTGCAATTGGCATAGATCTGAGCTGTGCTAAGTAGCATGGAATTAATTAGAAACCGGGAGCACCTTTAACAGGCCCAGCACCTCCTAGTCTCTGATTGGATGGCTGAGTTGTCAATGAACATACCGACATCTCAGCACAGCCCAGCACCAGATTGGATGACTGAGGTGTCATTCAACACACTGATCGCTCAGTACGCCACTGCACCCGATTGGATGACTAAGGTGTCATTCAACACACTGATCGCTCAGTACGCCCATGCACCCGATTGGATGACTGAGCTGTCATTCAACACACTGACAGTTCAGCACGCCCCTGCACCCAATAGTTGAATGACAGCTTGGTCATCCAAACGGACAGCTCAGCACACCCCTGCACCCGATTGGCTTGACTGAGTTCACTGTGCCCAAGACACACTGAGGAGAGGAATAAGTCAGCATAAGTCATTCATGGAAGTCAGCAGAGATTCACTAGCCCAAACCAACCCAGCACAAATAGTATGTAAATGAAAAGCTATTCCAAAAATGCATCATGATCTCAGATTTGAAAGATGTTTGCGCAGCCCTGCCTTATTGCTTTATGAACCTATAATATTCAATTATTTATTTATTTTTTTTACCTCTGTTCATAATTGTTCCTCTATTCTCCTCCATTTTTATTTGTTTGAGCCATGCTTGCATTAGTAATAGGAAGGAACTCTAAACTAATACTGTAAGTCAGTGATATTGACCTGTCTGTGATCCTTGCATGCAATGTTGGACTGGGGAGGCAAGGGCCCACCAGTCACCACCTCCAGGGCCCCACTATTCAGCTACATGCAAATGTGACAATATCCTCAATCACAAATTCATAGAACAATGATCTGGGTAGATTGGTAAATGAAGAAGATATCGCCTGTGCCTGTACATAGTGATTCATGTATATAGTGCCAAGTGCTGCTCATGTAAGAGGGTGGTGGCCCACCGGAGGATTCTCCTGTTCTCCTGTGGGACAGTCCATTTATTCATCCTTTTATGTTTCAAGAATAAGTATTAAATTATCAGAATCTACCACTCAGCAGAATTCATAATATTCTACAATTTAAGAAAAAAAAATTAGTTGAAATGTTGACTTTGCAAAATGGACAGAACGTATAGTATAAATGTGAAATCAGTCATTATATAGGTGCATTAATAAGCCCATATTAATGCCAGCAAATAACGATCATATTAAAAGAATGTGATCCCTGGAACGGCGCTCCTGTGATACATCAATATGAAGTAGGATTTCAGTGTATCTCTCCCGGAGCCCTTCTACCTCCTCCCACTCAGCCCAGCCGCCCACTCAGCTCCTGAGCGTGGGCATGGATGTGACTGCTGCAACTGCAGTACTGCAGAAAGCATGGGCTCTCACTGCAGAGGAGATAATAGATCAGTCTGGCTGAACCTAGATCATCAGCTCCTGCCCATTATCTCGCTGGCCTTATACCCGCTGCCACTATTAACTACCTAAGCTCCCGAGACTATGAGATGCAGACAAGTAACCCCGGCTTATAATTAACGCGGCTGCCGAGAAACCTAAAATGAGAAAAATTGGTTTCATGCTGCATCTTGATTTCTCCTTCATCTTTGCACATTGTAAAGGTTTTATAGGGTCAGTGTATTATAGATCGCTGGCCATTTATCTTACTCCTTTACATGGGGCCAACATATTCTGCAGCACTTTGCAGAGGTTGTCATCGCTTACATCGGTCCCTGTCCCCATTCTATCAGTAGGTTTTTGGTGCGTGGGAGGAAATTGTTGCAAACACAAGGAGAACATGTAAAGCTCTTGGTCGCATTTGAACTCCAGATCCCAGCAATGAAAGGAAACGGTGCCAACCGCTGTGCCACCGCGCTGCTGCCCCTTCCTATAATACATCCATATGGATCGTGTAAGATATGGTTATACATATCTACATCAGAAGGTAAAAGACGCTGCTGACGAGGTGTCTGTCGGTTGCTCGCTAGCTATCAGAAGATATGGTGCGTAGCCAGCAGAAATCGTTTATGCGTCCAATTCTAATTAATATCTGCGCGTCTTCTACAAGAACTAGAAATGTAATAGTGGATGCGACAGCAGTGCTTGCTTCCCATGTGAAAGTGAGAGGCTTTAGCCCCTTCTCAATCTAAGAGGTACCAGTATGTCCTACATGAAGTCTAGGTGTAAGAAGTGGACTTAGTAGCAGAGATAAGTGGACCCTTGGATGTTTGGGTTCTTCGGGTTCTACTTAACTTTAGTCCAATGTTCAGTTTGGGTACCAGAACTTTACCCGAACTCGAACATGAACTTCAATGGGGACCCGAACGCTTTCTCTCTCCATCCGAACACTAAAATGGACTTCCGGAAGAAGTCTGTGTTCGGAATTCGGCAGGAGATATTAGGTACGAACCCCAACTTTGCAGGTCAGGTTCGCTCATCTCTACTTAGGAGCTGAGCCTGTTCCATAGAGGACAGATGCTCATTGTGTTTTACAGCTGGCACCTGGCTGTAAGAGCAGCAATCAAAACTTGCTCTGATTGCTGCTGTCTAACTGTTTAGATGCCTCTGTCAATGTCTGACAGCGGCATATGTGCGCTTTCTAATTGCATGTGCATCAATGCCGGCACACATCGCTCCTTTCATCCACTGTGCTAAAATAACCAGGACCAGATGCATTGTTATGGTATCTGTGGGCTACCTGAAGGAATTATTGCTGCCATATTGGTGCTCTTATAAAGCCTGTGGCTTTGTTTCATAGGAGATAATTGATTTCCACATTACTACAATACTAATGTAATGCAACAATTAACCAATATATACAGTGGGTATGGAAAGTATTCAGACCCCTTTACATTTTCCACTCTTTGTTTCAGTGCAATTCAAAAATGTTCGTTTTATTCTCATTAACTTACAGTCTGAACCCCATCTTGACTGAAAAAAACAAATGTAAAAATTTTTGCAAATTTATTATAAAAGAAAAACTGAAATATGACATGATCATAAGTATTCAGACCCTTTGCTCAGTATTGAGTAGAAGCACCTTTTGAGCTAGTACAGCCATGAGTTTTCTTGGGAATGATGCAACAAGTTTTTCACACCTGGATTTGGGAATCCTCTGCCATTCTTCCTTGTAGATCCTCTCCAGTTCTGTCAGGTTGGATGGTGAACGTTGGTGGACAGTAGGGTGACCGGATCTCATATGGGGGGGAAAAAATGTCCGAATCTTGTTCGTCTGGACCCCACAAAACGATTCCCCTTTCCAGATATTGAGATAGCCAAAATTTGAGCTCGATCAAATGACGTTAACCCGTGCCGCTCGTCGCTCAAAGTTTGAAAAAATCCAAATTGAGGTATTTTAAGATTTAGGTATTTTGCATAGTCTGTTAGACTATAAAGAATGTGACAACAACATTGCAGAAATAGCCCTGACCAAATTTTCGAACCATTTGTGGTATTTGAATGCAGAGTTGGTGGGATTATCGTTTTTTGATCCCACCATTACAGATAATGAAAAGTTGTTAATGGCTAATAAATTGCTCAGTAGCACAGATGAACCATCAGAGCACGCTAACCTACATGAGTTGATAATTTTACATAGTTATCTAATCTATTCTAGAGCTTTTGTTAAAGTAGTTTTTGAAACGTCAGAATATAATGCTCGGCATTTGCTTACAACTTGCAGGACATATTGCTTTTGTTCTTCATCTTTTGTCAGAAGGTCGTTAAAGTCGGTTACTTCCTACCTCTTTTAATTTTTCTTTCCTAACTTTTGGATTTACAACCCTAGCGTGCTCTGATGGTTCATCTGTGCTACTGAGCAATTTATTCACAAATGGTTCAAAAATTTGGTCAGGGCTATTTCTGCAATGCAAAATACCTAAATCTTAAAATACCTCAATTTGGATTTTTTAAAACTTTGAGCGACGAGCGGCACGGGTTAACGTCGTTTGATCGAGCTCAAATTTTGGCTATCTCAATATCTGGAAAGGGGAATCGTTTTGTGGGGTCCAGACGGAAAAAATTCCAACATCGATTTTTTGCGGTCACCCTAGTGGACAGCCATTTTCAGGTCTCTCCAGAGATGCTCAATTGGGTTTAGGTCAGGGCTCTGGCTGGGCCAGTCAAGAATGGTCACAGAGTTGTTCTGAAGCCACTCCTTTATTATTTTAGCTGTGTGCTTAGGGTTATTGTCTTGTTGGAAGGTGAACCTTTGGCCAAGTCTGAGATCCAGAGCACTCTGAAGAGGTTTTCATCTAGGATATCTCTGTACTTGGCCGCATTCATGTTTCTTTCAGTTGCAACCAGTCGTCCTGTCCCTGCAGCTGAAAAACACCCCCATAGCATGATGCTGCCACCACCATGTCTCACTGTTGGGATTGTATTGGGCAGGTGATGAGCAGTGCCTGGTTTTCTCCACACATACCGCTTATAATTATCACCAAAAGTTCTATCTTCGTCTCATCAGACCAGAGAATCTTATTTCTCATAGTCTGGGAGTCTTTCATTTCTTTTTTATGAAACTATCCGGGCTTTCATATGTCTGGCACTGAGGAGAGGTTTCTGTCGGGCCACTCTGCCATAAAAGCCTGACTGGTGGAGGACTGCAGTGATAGTTGACTTTGTGGAACTTTCTCCCATCTCCCTACTGCATTTTTGGAGCTCAGTCACAGTGATCTTGGGGTTCTTCTTTACCTCTCTCACCAAGGCTCTTCTCCCACGATTGCTCAATTTGGCTGGATGACCGGGTCTAGGAAGACTTCTGGTGGTCCCAAACTTCTTCCATTTAAGGATTATGGAGGCCACTGTGCTTAGGAACCTTGAGTACTGCAGAAATACTTTTGTAACCTTGGCCAGATCTGTGCCTTGCCACAATTCTGTCTCTGAGCGCCTTGGCCAGTTCCTTTGACCTCATGATTCTCATTTGGTCTGACATGCACTGTGAGCTGTGAGGTCTTATATAGACAGGTGTGCGCCTTTACAAATCAAGTCCTATCAGTTTAATTAAAGACAGCTAGACTCCAGTAAAGCAGTAGAACCATCTCAAGGAAGAGTGTACATTAATGAGAAAAAAAATGAACTTTTTTGAATTTACCAAATGGCTGCAATGAAACAAATAGTGAAAAATTTAAAGGGGTCTGAATACTTTCCGTACCCACTGTATATTGTTTTAAAGCATCCCCAATAATTTAGTATATAAGCCTATCCGAGAAAGGAGACTTTGCTTATTATAACATACAGAATTTTGTTGATTGATAATATCAACATGTTGATACAGGCCTTTAATCTAATGCCTTATATAGTCCAAGCAATTAAACCGTCCTCTGAAGCGGGTAAAAAAAAAAAAAAAAAAAAGTGCAAAGAGTGAAAGTAAAATTAAGAAACTAAAATTTTTTTTAAAAAACCTACACACATGTATATCACTCCCTTTTCCCAATCCAAAAAATAAAGAAAATTAGAAAAAAAAAAGCAGATTTGGTATTGTCACTTATGTTCTATCAAGATATGATATTATATAACTTGTACAGTGAACAGAGCAAAGAAAAAAATTAAGATGCAAAAATTGCCATTTTTTTGGTCAAAACACCGACCCCCCCAAAAGGCAAAAAAAGAGAAAAAATCAAAGCATTGCATGTACCATAAGTATCGTGAATGGTGCAACTATAGCTCAACATTCAAAAAACAAGCCTTCATGCAGGTCTATTGATGGAATAAATTAAAAAATAAAAAAGTTATGGGGCTCGGAGAATAGACAAAGAGCAATGTTTTTTTTAAGAGTGCTGAATTTTTTTAAACCAGTACTATAAAAAAAAAAAGGTCTACACGTCTCGTATTGCTATGATCAGAAGAATCTTGAAAATGAGCGGACCCGTGGATGTCCTGGTTCGTTGAGTTTGGCCACGTGTGGTTCAGGTGCCAAAACTGTACTTGAACCTGAACCCCATGGCGCTGGAAAATTTTCTCTCGCTTTTTTCTCTGTTTTCCAGTAGAAGTCTTTGTTCGGACTTTACAGTTCTCTGATCTCTAATCTTGAGGATTCTTGGGCCTGGGTGTAACTTTAGATGGTGCAGGAGTTGCAGTCGTACACAGTCTCTGGGGCCCAAGAAGACCCCAAATGTCTATATGGCCCATTTGCTAAGACTAATTCTATTAAAAACCTGTTATAGTTGAAGGTTCTTTTGGATAGTTTGCATTTGGGCCCTCAAGCTTAAGTTACGCCACTGATGGTGGGATGCATTCTGAAACCTGTGCTGGGAGCACAGACAGAAGAGGGCCCTTGTACAAGAGTAATATGTGGGCCCTTTGCAGTCCCATAGCCCATCATACTCTCTAATTCTACTTGCTTTTTTAGTTTGAAAGTGGGCTCCATTAATTCTCGGTCCCCTCTATGACTGTATAGGTTGCAACAATGGTATGTCCACACCTGGCCAGGCCTGCCAAGAAGGCTTTTCCCACCACTACTTCTAATATTGCGTTTGCCCAGCAGTGTCCGCCAAAGTAAAAATGTCTGTCTTGCTTTAGGTTTTCACACGATCGCTGATGATCGCACGGTGTTTGATCGCCAGAATGATTTTGATTCGGAAAATCATTCTAGATTCATTTGATTAGTAGACTCTGTAATGAAAATTTAATGGTAAAAGACGCAATGCTGAGATACACTGACAAGGAGATTCTGCACCTTCCATGCACTGTGAGAGTTTGCGGATTGACTGTGTATAATCCCTTTTATAATGGGCATAAAATAAATCTTCTGTACTTCTGCCGGCATCAATCACAGCCGACGGTCATAAAGCAGAGTTAAATATTTGTAATAGATAGTGAACCCAGTCAGACGTCAAGATGTCTGCACCGGCCGCTGTACGCCGTCGTCTGATCTCATTAACAGGACTCGTCCATGCCAAAAATGTCTCCAAATCCCTGAGATCAGCCCATTGTAATTATTCATCGGGAATCCCGTATACCCATAATGAATTATGTATGTATATATATATATATATATATATATATATATATATATATATTTACTGAGCAGCGTGGAGAAAGATGGAGGCCACCACGCACCACCCACAGCTATGGAGTCAGGACTCAGCGATATGGTTGTGATGACGTCGATTGATATCTCATTGATATTTATGTACTATTGCTACCGGAGAAAGGTTTTTTTATTTTTTTAATTTTTTTTTATACTTGGTTATGCATGGAGGATTTGAAGTCTTTTTTATGTGAGATAAAAGGTATATGCTCCATCTGGCTAGGCACGAAGAATAAGTAGATGCTGTCCTTATAACAAAGCAGAGGAGACGCAGAGAAATCAAATTCCCAGCACCTTACTTTTCATTCGTAGCTGTCTATCGGAACTCAGAACCTGTAGTAACGCAGGGTGCTGCTGCGTCATCCCTCCCAAAACTGCTTTGCGATGCACATGCCATTTGTATACTATATATCCAGCAGGTGTCCCAAGTTTTATTCTGTCATTTTTCATTCATTATTTATCAGTGGACAGTTTATTTTTTCAGCATTATGCCATCACTATAGGTGCAGGAACTAGCATTCATTGCACCTGGCTGTATCATTTCCGCATTTTCTGTAAGGGAACTGTGAGCGCATACAGTGTGTGCACTGAAGTCAATGACGATCCAGTATGCAATCAGCATTCTTGCTCCCTCTAGTGGTAGCTGCCGATAGCCAGAATGATATCTATAAAATCTAGGTCTATTCAGGGGATTCGGCGCTATGTATCACTAATATTAAACTGTAACCTCTGTAATAAAAACGGTAAGACACTAATCATCATATTCTATTGGACCTTAAAGTCACATAATAACAAAATGTTAACCTTTATTTTATGGTATCCACCATACAAACTACATCACTGGGCACTGGAAACCGGACGGGGAGTTCTCTCATCCTCCCATTGTATCATGACTGAAGCGTCAATCGATATTTCTGACACTTTGCTGAGTCTGGATGACACCTTGACCCCTGAGTCACTTATTTGGGATGTTCGGGGGTCCTGGATTCTGGCTTCTTACATGTATGTACGTGTCCTAGGAGTCCTTTACCGAACTCTTTGGGGGAATGGGGGAAGGGATTTGTTCATTTTTTTCTTCTTCAGTTCGATGGGACTAATGCCGGAAATCTATTATTAGCAGTGATGAATAAGATATGATTTTATTCAGGAATGTCTCTAACAAGCTTTTACCTGCGCTCGTCCCCGCGCTCTTTGATCCCGTCCACCGTGAATGAGGTTCAGAGCTAGAAGTCTTTGTTCACCTTTTGGCTCTTATATAGAAATGTTCCTGCAACTGGCGGCTTAGGAAAATGTCCCGTCCAAACCTCACGTAAATGACTGTAAAAATTACTTTACGTGGCCAGTGCCAGAAAATACTATATGTGGCCAGTGCCAAAAAATACTATATGGGGCCAATGCCAGAAAATACTATATGGGGCCAGTGCCAAAAAATACTATATGGGGCCAATGCCAGAAAATACTATATGGGGCCAGTACCAGAAAATACTATATGGGGCCAGTGCCAGAAAATACTATACGTGGCCAGTGCCAGAAAATACTATACGTGGCCAGTGCCAAAAAATACTATGCGGGGCCAGTGCCAGAAAATACTATATGGGGCCAGTGCCAGAAAATACTATATGTGGCCAGTGCCAGAAAATACTATATGGGGCCAGTACCAGAAAATACTATATGTGGCCAGTGCCAGAAAATACTATATGTGGCCAGTGCCAGAAAATACT
This sequence comes from Dendrobates tinctorius, assembly GCF_039654945.1. Lineage (NCBI taxonomy): Eukaryota > Metazoa > Chordata > Amphibia > Anura > Dendrobatidae > Dendrobates > Dendrobates tinctorius. Next base: position 3,868,801 of record NW_027361784.1, read on the forward strand.
ATACGTGGCCAGTGCCAGAAAATACTGTATGTGGCCAGTGCCAGAAAATACTATATGGGGCCAGTGCCAGAAAATACTATACGTGGCCAGTGCCAGAAAATACTATACGTGGCCAGTGCCAAAAAAATACTATACGGGGCCAGTGCCAGAAAATACTATATGTGGCCAGTGCCAGAAAATACTATATGTGGCCAGTGCCAGAAAATACTATACGTGGCCAGTGCCAGAAAATACTATACGTGGCCAGTGCCAAAAAAATACTATATGGGGCCAGTGCCAGAAAATACTATATGTGGCCAGTGCCAGAAAATACTATATGGGGCCAGTGCCAGAAAATACTATACGTGGCCAGTGCCAGAAAATACTATACGTGGCCAGTGCCAGAAAATACTATACGTGGCCAGTGCCAGAAAATACTATACGTGGCCAGTGCCAGAAAATACTATACGTGGCCAGTGCCAAAAAATACTATATGTGGCCAGTGCCAAAAAATACTATATGTGGCCAGTGCCAAAAAATACTATACGGGGCCAGTGCCAGAAAATACTATACGTGGCCAGTGCCAGAAAATACTATACGTGGCCAGTGCCAGAAAATACTATATGTGGCCAGTGCCAAAAATACTATATGGGGCCAGTGCCAGAAAATACTATACGTGGCCAGTGCCAGAAAATACTATACGTGGCCAGTGCCAGAAAATACTATACGTGGCCAGTGCCAGAAAATACTATACGTGGCCAGTGCCAGAAAATACTATACGTGGCCAGTGCCAGAAAATACTATATGTGGCCAGTGCCAAAAAATACTATATGGGGCCAGTGCCAGAAAATACTGTATGTGGCCAGTGCCAGAAAATACTATATGTGGCCAGTGCCAGAAAATGCTATATGGGGCAAGTGCCAGAAAATACTATATGGGGCCAGTGCCAGAAAATACTATATGTGGCCAGTGCCAGAAAATACTATATGTGGCCAGTGCCAGAAAATACTATATGTGGCCAGTGCCAGAAAATACTATATGTGGCCAGTGCCAGAAAATACTATATGGGGCCAGTGCCAGAAAATACTATATGTGGCCAGTGCCAGAAAATACTATATGGGGCCAGTGCCAGAAAATACTGTATGTGGCCAGTGCCAGAAAATACTATATGTGGCCAGTGCCAGAAAATACTATATGGGGCCAGTGCCAGAAAATACTGTATGTGGCCAGTGCCAGAAAATACTATATGTGGCCAGTGCCAGAAAATACTATATGGGGCCAGTGCCAGAAAATACTATATGTGGCCAGTGCCAGAAAATACTATATGTGGCCAGTGCCAGAAAATACTATATGTGGCCAGTGCCAGAAAATACTATATGGGGCCAGTGCCAGAAAATACTATATGTGGCCAGTGCCAGAAAATACTATATGGGGCCAGTGCCAGAAAATACTGTATGTGGCCAGTGCCAGAAAATACTATATGTGGCCAGTGCCAGAAAATACTATATGGGGCCAGTGCCAGAAAATACTGTATGTGGCCAGTGCCAGAAAATACTATATGTGGCCAGTGCCAGAAAATACTGTATGTGGCCAGTGCCAGAAAATACTATATGGGGCCAGTGCCAGAAAATACTGTATGTGGCCAGTGCCAGAAAACACTATATGGGGCCAGTGCCAGAAAATACTATATGGGGCCAGTGCCAGAAAATACTATATGGGGCCAGTGCCAGAAAATACTATATGGGGCCAGTGCCAGAAAATACTATATGGGGCCAGTGCCAGAAAATACTATATGGGGCCAGTACCAGAAAATACTATATGTGGCCAGTACCAGAAAATACTATATGGGGCCAGTGCCAGAAAATACTATATGGAGCCAGTGCCAGAAAATACTATACGGGGCCAGTGCCAGAAAATACTATAAGTGGCCAGTGCCAGAAAATACTATATGGGGCCAGTGCCAGAAAATAGTATATGTGGCCAGTGCCAGAAAATACTATATGGGGCCAGTGCCAGAAAATACAATATGGGGCCAGTACCAGAAAATACTATATGGGGCCAGTACCAGAAAATACTATATGGGGCCAGTACCAGAAAATACTGTATGTGGCCAGTGCCAGAAAATACTATACGGGGCCAGTGCCAGAAAATACTATAAGTGGCCAGTGCCAGAAAATACTATATGGGGCCAGTGCCAGAAAATACTATATGGGGGCAGTGCCAGAAAATAGTATATGTGGCCAGTGCCAGAAAATACTATATGTGGCCAGTGCCAGAAAATACTATATGGGGCCAGTGCCAGAAAATACTATATGGGGCCAGTACCAGAAAATACTATATGGGGCCAGTACCAGAAAATACTATATGGGGCCAGTACCAGAAAATACTATATGGGGCCAGTACCAGAACATACTATATGGGGCCAGTGCCAGAAAATACTATATGGGGCCAGTGCCAAAAAATTCTATATGTGGCCAGTGCCAGAAAATACTATACGTGGCCAGTGCCAGAAAATACTATACGGGGTCAGTGCCAGAAAATACTATATGGGGCCAGTACCAGAAAATACTATATGGGGCCAGTACCAGAAAATACTATACGTGGCCAGTGCCAGAAAATACTATACGTGGCCAGTGCCAGAAAATACTATACGGGGTCAGTGCCAGAAAATACTATATGGGGCCAGTACCAGAAAATTCTATATGTGGCCAGTGCCAGAAAATACTATACGTGGCCAGTGCCAGAAAATACTATACGGGGTCAGTGCCAGAAAATACTATATGGGGCCAGTACCAGAAAATACTATATGTGGCCAGTGCCAAAAAATACAATATATGGCCAGTGCCAAAAAATACTGTATGTGGCCAGTGCCAAAAAATACAATATATGGCTAGTGCCAAAAAATGCTGTATGTGGCCAGTGCCTGAAAATACTATATGATGCCAGTGCCAAAAAATCCTGTATGTTGCCAGTGCCAAAAAATACTATACATGGCCAGTGCCAAAAAATACTATATGTGGACAGTGCCATGATCGTATACATAGATCCTACTAGCTGATGATTCCTAAAGATCTCTTCTACACAGTTGAGCACCAGTACTTAAAAGAATAGCTAAATATCATGGAAAGTTATGAAGCTATACAAATCCCTTCATTAGTAAATGTGTCCACAATCACATCACAAATACACACCAAAATTTGCAAATTAATGTAGAAAATCCCTTTATTAGCAAATTTGTCTTCATTTCTGTAAAAAAAAAGTTGCATGTAAGTGACTTCCAAGCTCCTTCTTTTCCCCAGTCTTTAGCTGTATTAATATCAGAATGTACTCATTTGGAGTACAGATGATGGCAGTGATGGATCAGCCCCCTGTCTCCTCCTCTGAGTGTTGTGCTTATCAGAGTAATCTCCTACAGCAGTTTATCTCTAGAGTTAGTGACGAACAGGTACAGGACTGACCTATCAATGCCATCATCTTTAATCCAAATTAGTACGTTCTGATTTGGAGTACAGATGATGGCAGTGATGGGTCTCCTGAGCAATTGTGGCTCACTAACTGGGGATAAGCAGCTGCAGGAGATTGTTCTCATGAGCACAACACTCAGAGGAGGAGACAGGTGCAGACCCATCACTGCCATCATCTGTACTCCAAATGATTACGTTCTGATATCAGTGCTGCTAAAAGCAAACAGATTGGGGAAAAGAATGAATTTGGAAGCCAC